>NW_017806169.1:0-17992 GCF_001891065.2 Hippocampus comes
TGGATTTGGGATGGAACCCTCCATGCATGGTAAGGGGCTTTCGGGTCTTACGTCCGTGGTCTGAATCTCTTCCTTTGGCCACCTTATTATTCCTGCAGGGTATCTGATCACTGGCAGGGCATAGCTGTTTATTGCCCGGGTCTTATTCTTGCCATTGATATATATATTCAATACATCCTTTCTCCAAACAGGAGTTGACCTGTCAAGATGCAGTTTGTCTCCAGGTGTTCAAGAGAAAAGAATAAAAGTATCTAAGTAACTGTATCCTTCTAACTTTGCATTACAGACACTTTATTTGAATAAAAGCACATTTGTTGACTTTGTTGTAACGTAAGGTCGATGAGTGTTTCGCTTTTCAGACGATAATTATTAATGGCTTGTAAATCCATACTAGCAGATGTGATGTTACAAAAATATTCATTTGTGGCATCAGTCACTGCTTAATAAATCACTTAACAAACTAATTATCATCTCACATTAGTTCCAATACTAAAACTACAACTGAATAATCTGCCTTTTCTAAATGATCATGATGATAAATCCTCATTTTAGGCTGAACAGCTGTTCGTTGAAATACGAACCTACTTTTTCCTTTTTTTTTTCATTCAGGCAGTGTTTTGCTTTGACTTGTCAGCTTAAAGATGAGATATGTCCACTGAATGGTGGAAGTGAAGTCAAATCATTACACAACAAGCAGCAGTTGTGGCAGATAGTGAATAATAATCCACTGAATGGTGGAAGTGAAGTCAAATCATTACACAACAAGCAGCAGTTGTGGCAGATAGTGAATAATAATCCATCCATCCATCCATCCATTTTCTGATCCGCTTTATCCTGACAAGGGCCGTAGGGCATGCTGGAGCCTATTCCAGCAGTCTTCAGACAATAGGCTGGGGACACCCTGAACCGGTTGCCAGCCAATCGCAGGACACACAGAGACAAACAACCATCCGCACTCACACCTCGGGACAATTTAGAGTGTTCAATCAGCCTGCCATGCATATTTTTGGAATGTGGGAGGAAACCAGAGTACCTGGAGAAAACTCACGCAGGCATGGGGAGAACATGCAAACTCCACACAGGGAGGCCGGAGCTGGAATCGCACTAACCACTGGAGCACCGGGCCGCCCTGAATAATAATAATAATCATAATTATGATGATTGACTGGGTAGCACGTCTGACTCACAGTGCAGAGGTGCAGGGTTCGATTCTGGCTTCGGCCTTCCTGTGTGACGTTCGCATGTTCTCCCTGTACCTCCCTGGATTTTCTCTGGGTACTCTGGTTTTCTCCCACATTCCAAAACCATGCATGGAATGTTAATGGAACACTCAAAATTGTCCCTAGGTGTGAGTGTGAACATGGATGGTTGTTCGTCTGTGTGTGCCCTGCGATTGGCTAGCGACCAGTTCAGGGTGTCCCCCACCTCCTGCCTGAAGACGGCTGCGATCGGCTCCAGCACACCCACAACCCTCGTGAGGATAAAGCGGATCAGAAAATGGATGGATAATTAAAAAAAAGAAACAAAAAAAACTATTATTTTAAGAAGCTGAAGTTGTTTATTGCAACAGTGTGTTTTTAAATCAATCACATAACCTTGTAGTATCTAAATAATAAGACATAATGAGAAACATCAAAGAGGCCGTGTCAGGTTTGAAACAAACCGAATAATGTTTTGGATCCCAGAAATGCAGACACAGACAAAAGGGGATAAAATATATATATTTATTAGCGAAAAAGGCAAAACCAATAAAGTCCAAAACAAAAGTCGCTGGTCACAACGATCTAGGAAAAACAAGGAATCAACAAAAGGCGCTTACAAAAGGCAAGGTCATGGAACACCGAAAAAGCAAACGAAATGACAAGAATCCAATTCACACACACATACACACACACACACACACACACACACACACACACACACACACACACACACACACACACACACACAAAACAAACAAAAGGAAGATCAAATGACGAAACAATGACTATACTTGCAAAACGTGGAACTAAGGAAACAAGAACGACTATGACGAGATCGAGAAGTCTAGAAAAAAAAACATTTGGGCACGAGCAGCCACAACGTCAATAATCCGACAAGCAGCAGTTAATTCGTCAATCCTGAAATACATGGTTGACGATTATTGGCAGTCGGTGCGCACACTGAAGGGAAGACCACGTCTGCCACCTGTTGGAGACACACAAGAACAGGATCATGTCAAGGGGCAGACAGAAAATATAACAATACTTACAGGCATATCTGTTTTGTACTCCATGAAGATCCGCTAATATTATTGTGGTCTACTGAGAAACTGAGACATCTCCATGTATATCCGCGTAAATTGAGGGATTCGTTGTTCGTTGTTTTTAGTGGATAGCTCTACTTTACGAACGGCAAAAGGAGAGATGGAATCCTTTGAATGCAGTTTTATTAAAAGGGAAAAAAAGACTTCTGCACCGCAGCACTTTCGAGAACACGATTCTCCTCGTAACTAAAATCATTTCCTGCTTCTCTTACTTCAACAGCCAATCAGAAACTATCAACATAAAAACATGTCGAAACAATTATTAAACAACAGAATATAATTTAGGTATTCTTAACATGAAATAATATGATGGTCAAACATAAAATGATAATAATTAGTAAGATAAAAAGCAATTACTTATTTTAAGTAATATATTTAAAATGCTGCTATTGGGTGGCAACCAGTTCAGGGTGTCCCCCGTCTACTGCCCGAAGACAGTTGGGATGGGCTCCACACGCCGCGCAACCTTTGTGAGGATAAGGGGATCAGAAAATGGATGGATGGGTGGATAGTTTCAATGGAGGCAGAAATGGGACTAAATGTCAGGAATGATGTAAATAGCAACGTATTTGTCCCTCATAATCTATTCAAAATTAAAATGTAAAATCCGTGTTATTATTACAATATTTTTTAAACTTGCTCCACCATAACATAAACTACATATTTCATTTTTGTTTGAAAATGTTTTTAACTACTTGCCTCCACCGTTGTCCGCCACGTCACATCAATAGTTCTCTCCCAAATCTCGCGAGAATTGTCTTCCCGGAAGTTCCACGTCAGTGTGCGTTTGTGTTCACTGAAATCCTAACATTTGGCTCTCGACACACCATTATCTGATTTTGTTTCGACGAAACAGTGATTAAAATGGTGAGTAAGATTCAGAATAGAGTATGTGATTTTATTTTCTTAGTTATGTTTGACTGGTGTTCACGAAAATATCCAACAACGCATTCTAGGTAGCAGTTTAGCAGTTGGCTAGTTATCCGGTGTGCAGAAATCGTCAAATGTCAACCCTTGGCTTTTTAACCGTTTTATGTTTTCGAATGACTTGATATAAAGGTTAATATCAGGAAGATGTAAACAACCCAATTTGTTATAGGATATCATCAGCGTTTAAAATGGATCTGTGCATGACTATTGCTGTCATGAATTGTACGTCAACGTTGAATGCATTGTAATGTGTTGATCATGTCCAAGTGTTTACACGGAAACGACATTTGTGTCCACAATTTTTCAGCCGCTGAGGCTTGATATTAAGCGCAGGTTGACAGCCAGATCTGACCGTGTGAAGAGTGTGGACCTTCATCCAACCGAGCCATGGATGCTAGCCAGTCTGTACAACGGCAGCGTCTGTGTGTGGAACCACGAAACACAGGTAAAGCATGCAAGAGCATAATCACTGTTGATGTTAGACTAACACTTTTGATTATACTGAAAATATAACATTTTAATTATTTGTTATCAGACACTGGTGAAGACGTTTGAGGTGTGTGACCTCCCCGTCAGAGCGTCCAAATTTGTGGCCAGGAAGAACTGGGTCATCACAGGAGCAGTGAGTAACTCACTGAAATAATCTTTCACCTTGTAAGACATCACAGCCACCCTAAAACCACTGTAGGAAAGTGATAGAGGCGAAAGCAAACAAAGTACAACATTAAGTGTAGGCTTAACCACTGCTATATGATATTTGATTTTGATTTTATCCATAACACTAGGAGAATTAAAGTGGTTTGGAGGTAAGCCACATCGGAAATTTTGAGCCTACAGACGATGAACTAGTTTGCGTAGCGGTGTAAAAATACATCATTATTTGGCATAAAAAGGTTGGCAGATATGGAACAATTCTTATAAAAGAGGCCTGGTGCATTATTGCCACTCCCAGTTGAAGTTAACTATACAACAAAACAAAGAAATACTTTATTGATCAGGTAATGCTATAAAAGCACAGACTAAATTGGCACTAACTCCAGGGGTCTTAGAAGATAGCAGGATGCCAGAGAAATATGTGAACTGCACAATGCCTCTTAAATTATCATGATGCCCAAACTGTTTTTTTTTTACATTCCATTAAATACATTATTTTTGTTTGTCTTTCTCTAGTACAGTGGTTCTTCACCTTGTTAGAGGTACCGAATCCCACCAGTTCATATGCACATTCACTGAACCCTTCTTTAGTGAAAAATAAAAATAGATTTTTTTTACAAATTCAAGACATTAAAAATGCATTTATTAAAAAACAGAAAAAAGTAAATACAAATTCAAGACATAAGTCTACATTTTTTTTAATTGTATGGTAGAGGCTCTGTCGAACCCCTGAGACCGACTCACCGAACCCCTTGGATTCGATCGAACCCAAGTTAAGAACCACTGCTCGAGACCAGCCTTCCTCAACTGGCGGACCGCGATCCACGACCAGACCGCCGACCTCCTCTGTCCGGACCTCCTCTGTCCGGACCCTCGACAAATTGTATAAAATAATAAATTATAAAGTGATTTTTACGTTATACATTTTATATTTGTGGACTATAATCTGCGCATTACCGCGATCGCTTGTTAAAATTATCCGTTTTATTCTTTGCGTACACTAACAGATGTATTGCAGAGGACCGCAGCAGCGCGACTGTGTGTTGTATAATGTTTGACTAACTGGAGACCCTGGCTGAGCAGGGCATGTCGGCGATAACGATGCGCTGATTGGCTCCTCTGAACTTAAGGTGTGCCCATACATAAGCGTCAGCACGCGTCTATCCCAACACACACGCATTCAAAATGGATGATTGTGTCAGGAAACAGACGCATGCGCGACGCCACAGTTGTGCTCACAGCTTCAGTCCAGGAGAGCTGCACACAGACAATTAGACAAGACGAATCGCGGGAGGTTTCGATTGTGTGCAGTTTTGCTCCCGTCTACCCGGGGATCTTTGCAGCTGTTTAACAGCAGAACACCGCAACATGGTAAATGAACATCACAATGGCGTCCTCAAATAATATTTGCATGCCTCAAACATTGCATTCACCTTTAGTGGAAGAACAGCACTGCACATTCCTGTGCTCCCTTGTGTCAGTTTTTAAAATGGTTCTTAACTCCTCTTCTGATATACTGTATTTTTCAGTGATTTCAGAGGGGATGTGAAAAGGGGAATTGTACAAATGAAAAGGATATTTTTGTTTTCATGTTTAGTATTTATTTTGGTAAAATTAGTATTTTGTTAAATTGTTTTGTTAAATTAAGGGAAAAAAAAGACAACTACTGTTTAACAAAGTTAAAGTAAAAATTGTCTTATTTCTCTAAAAGGGCTATTTCTATTATTAAGCAGGCACAACTTAACAAAATAAAAGAGTTCCTGTGCCTCAACACAATACCTCTCATTATTTGCTGTGTACTGGCAAAGTGAATAATTGTTATTTTCATGCACCCCATTATTGGTTGGTTGTGAGGAGTGTTGATTTGTATAAGCTTGGCTTAACCATACTAAATGGGCATATAGCCCTGCTCCCCATGACCGCCGTGCATGGGACCGGACCTTGGTCTTATTAAAAAAAAAAAAGTGGACCTAAAGCATTTCTAGATGAGGACCACTGCTCTAGACAATACTGTTGAAAGCTATTTCTATGAAACAATGCATTACGGCAGTTTTTGTTGGTGTTTTATGATGCGCAAGAAAGTAGTGTCTTTGTTTTTTTTAAATTGATTTGTTGTAATTAGGAAAGATGATTAGTGTGGGCACACAGCAAACTAAACTCAGTCAAGAGAACACTGTCAATCATAATCACTGTTTTAGCACCGTTTTCTCTTGAAAACTAGGTGAAATTACTCGTTTTTCTGAATGGATTGATGCCAAGTGAATATTATGTCAAACTGTTATTTTATGATTAGAAACTGTCAAATTCTGTTAAAAAACAAAAACAAAACAAAACCAATACGGTATTTTTTTTTCTCTTGGTAGGATGACATGCAGATCCGTGTGTTCAACTACAACACCTTGGAGCGTGTTCACATGTTTGAGGCCCACTCTGACTACATCCGTTGCATCGCTGTGCACCCCACTCAGCCCTACATCCTCACCAGCAGCGGTAGGCTTGTTTTTGTAATTCACACCACCAATCGTACAAATGGATTTCTCCAGCAACGCACTTTTTAAACGTCGTCCCCATCTTTGTGCAGATGATATGTTGATCAAGCTGTGGGACTGGGACAAGAAGTGGTCCTGCAGTCAGGTGTTTGAGGGTCACACGCACTATGTCATGCAGATCGTCATCAACCCCAAGGACAATAATCAGTTTGCCAGTGCCTCCCTTGACAGGACTATCAAGGTAATAAGAACTTGTTATTAATGCTCACCAACCACAACATTAGATCCACGCGCATGATCTCATCAGGAGAGCAGCTGTCTGTTTGGAAATGTTCCTTGTTGTTCCAGGAAAAAAAAATATAAAAGAACTCCAGAGTGTTCAAGCTCATTTAATCGTGTCCTTGTGTTGATTCAGGTCTGGCAGCTGGGCTCCTCATCTCCCAACTTCACTTTGGAAGGCCATGAGAAAGGCGTCAATTGCATCGACTATTACAGTGGAGGAGACAAGCCCTACCTGATTTCAGGCGCTGATGACCGCCAGGTCAAAATATGGGACTACCAGGTGCAACATTTTGTTTTGCTGCTGTTGTTGTCCAATGAAACAGGAATTCAGGAGTGCAATTTGCAAATCAGTTCTGGTTTAAATTAGCCCTTTTCACTCCTTGCTTTGTTACATCTTCTTGTATAGCATGTGCTCGGTGACCTCTATTTCAGAACAAGACCTGTGTTCAAACTCTGGAGGGTCATGCCCAAAACGTCTCATGTGTGAGCTTCCACCCGGAGCTGCCAATAATAATCACTGGGTCAGAAGATGGTGAGCTGGACCTTATCCTGTCTTCCGTTCTCTTAATCTTGCCCGCTCAGCTTTACTGATCTTTGCCATGTATGACATTACCCCCTCTCACTGAAGGTACGGTCCGTATCTGGCACTCGAGCACATACCGCCTGGAAAGCACCCTCAACTATGGCATGGAGAGAGTGTGGTGTGTGTGCGGTCTCAGGGGCTCCAACAATGTCGCGCTGGGTTATGATGAAGGAAGTATCATTATCAAAGTGAGTCATAATTATCATCATAATTTCTCTGCAGTAAAAGTCCCACAAGTAGAATTTTCCTGAGTATGGATTAGTGATACCTTGACAAATGAGTGTAGTTCAAATGTACTCGTATCAAATCAAAGTTCCCCAGGCCCCGACCTTTACTTTTTAATAGTAAAGAAGCGGTTTGTTTGCTTTGCTTTTATGCAGACACGCACTCGTTCTCAATTCCACCCGTTTGTCGTTTCTTTTCTCGACAGGTGGGGCGTGAGGAGCCGGCCATGTCAATGGACACCAGTGGCAAAATTATTTGGGCCAAGCACAGTGAAATACAGCAGGCCAATTTGAAGGCAATGGGTGACACAGAGATCAAAGATGGGGAGCGGCTCCCGCTGGCCGTGAAAGACATGGGCAGCTGTGAAATATATCCTCAAACTATCCAGCATAACCCAAATGGGAGGTACGTTACAAGCAATTTCAGCCTCAAATGAAAGCGGGTGAGCGGCCCGCTCTCATTTTGAGCTCTCATTTGTAGGTTTGTTGTGGTGTGCGGTGATGGAGAATACATCATCTATACTGCCATGGCTCTGAGGAACAAGAGCTTCGGCTCAGCACAGGAGTTCGCTTGGGCACATGACTCATCTGAGTAAGTCTGTCTGGGACAGTTTACTGTACAATGCGCCACTATTAAATAGTTTATTCACAGTCTTATGTGTTTTTTGGATGCGTCTGTGATGCTTAATGAGCCTCTACCCATTTTAACAGATATGCCATCAGGGAAAGCAACAGCATTGTCAAAATTTTCAAAAACTTCAAAGAGAAGAAATCCTTTAAGCCTGACTTTGGAGCTGAGGGTAATTGCAATGTAGCGGTCAAACACAAGTTGAGGTTGATATAGAATCAGTGGCAGAAAAAGAAAGTGTTATTTTTGGCACTCTGCAGGTATCTACGGTGGTTTCTTACTCGGGGTGAGGTCAGTGAATGGTCTGGCGTTTTATGATTGGGAGAACACCGAGCTGATCCGCCGCATTGAAATCCAACCAAAACATGTAAGTCCACTTCTCTTAGCTCAGTTCGTGTGTTTGACGAGCAACACAAGCAGTCCTCCTTAGCCTGAGTTTTACCTTCGCATCACTCCATAATTTTTATTTTTTTTTCCTGTGTGCAGATCTTCTGGTCTGACTCTGGCGAGCTGGTCTGCATCGCTACAGAAGAGTCTTTCTTCATTCTTCGTTACATGGCCGATAAAGTAGCTGCCTCACAAGAGAACAACGAAGGAGTGACAGAGGATGGAATTGAGGATGCTTTTGAGGTTTGTGTGCCATTCCGTTTTTGTCAACCCATTGATTACGGTGTATTGAACCCTTTCTTATTACTGGTGATACATTCTTGACACACCTGGAATAGGTTAAACTCCGCAGTATAGAGAGACCGAAATGAAACATTTTTTTCTGAAGGTCTACCGCTCCCACGTGCTGAAAGTGCATTTAAACTTACTGAAACACACTTTAAAAAATCCTGAGTGCATGATTTCCCTCAACACATTGAAACTTATCAAAACACATTTCAACTTATTATCACGGGTGTAACGAAAACTCATTTGAATTGTAAAATCCATCTTATTTAACCAAATCGTATCGTGAGACTTTAAAATGGACCACGTTTGAATCATATCTGACCCCATGTATCAGGATTGGAGGTGTCGAAATTAATAGACACCTAATCAATTGTCAATGATTGACACCTATTTTAAGAATTGAGTAAATGTTTAGCACTTCAAATTGTCCAAATTCTCTGATTTCAGGCTCTCAACGGTAATTCTCTGATTTCTGTTGTCTATGAAAGCAGACTGATTGCAGGTTGAGAGGGATTATCCCTTGTTTAATCAAAATAAGACATTTGCAAACATCTGCTTTTACTTTTGGAAAACAATGAGCGAATAGAGGACTGAAACAGTTTCCAAAAGGTTGGTAAATACAGCATTAATTCCTCTCGACTGACACTGTTTCATTGGTGTTGTTTTGTTTTTTTTTTAACCACTAACAAATACCAAATAAACAACAATCATCGGATAATGAACAGCAATTGGGGGAAAATGTTTTGCAATACACAATGCAAAATAAAAATGTTATCCGTTTAGCCATTATTCAAAATACATATTAAATCGTCTTTACAAGAGATGCACCCCACCTATAAATCTGATTGATGTTGCTGAAGTGTCGTTTCCTTCAATAGTATTAACCTTTACATTTTGTGACATTTGAATAAAGTTGACAAAAGCTAACGTTGTACCATATCGACTTGAATCTTTCCACTTGAAAATATTCCGTTCTTAAATTATATCGTGATGCGATGCAATTGTCTTTAATTGAAGAGATGCACACCCCAACTTATTATAACACACATTTTAAATGATTACTTAGCTGCTGTTCTCACTCTTTCTCACTCACACAGCACCCCAAATAAGAGGCAAAGAGTGCTTGTGTCAAGCTGTTTATTTGTCATACCCTTTTCACACTTGACTGTAAAACTGACACACCAAACAAAAGCGAGTGATGCATTCTTGCAAATGTTGACCGACACCATCTCTCCCAAAGTGTTTCAGGTTTCCTACATAATACCAATCACTCATACATTCCATTTGTAAATTTCTCTTGGTTCAGGTCCAGGGAGAAATCCAGGAGATCGTGAAGACGGGCCTCTGGGTTGGTGACTGCTTCATCTACACCAGCTCGGTGAACAGACTTAATTACTTTGTAGGAGGAGAGATCGTCACTATTGCTCATCTGGACAGGTCAGCTATTTATGATTGCATGCATTTCATGATCTCAAGCAACCTTTCAACTTTGGTTTCAGGACAAATGACTGTTGTATGTCAAGTCATTTTCTCAACTCAACTGTATTTATAGAGCACTTTCAAACAGCCATCGCTGCATACAAAGTGCTGTACATGGAGCAATTTTCGAATGCAGAAAGGCGCCATCAGTTAAAATGCCCCCTCTCTATGCAGAACCATGTATTTACTGGGCTACATCCCCAAAGATGACCGCCTGTACCTGGGAGACAAGGAGCTCAACATTGTCAGCTACTCCCTCCTAGTCTCGGTTCTGGAGTATCAAACTGCTGTCATGAGGAGGGACTTTGGGATGGCCGACAAGGTGCTTCCCACAATTCCTAAAGAGCAACGAACCAGAGTGGCCCACTTCCTGGAAAAACAGGTCGGGACTCAGTGCATGATTTGCCTGTCATTACCAGTGCTGATTACCAGTTATTAGACGCATTGATGGTTTCATCGGTGCTTATTACCACGATAAAGCTTTTTTTCTCTCTCTCTCTCTCTCTCTCTCTCTCTCTCTCTCTCTCTCTCTCTCCCCCTCCCTCTCTCCCCCTCCCTCTCTCCCCCTCCCTCTCCCTGGCACTACCTGGCTTTACAGGGTTTCAAGCAGCAGGCGTTAGCTGTGTCCACAGACCCGGAGCATAGGTTTGAGCTGGCCTTGCAGCTGGGAGAATTGAAGATTGCCTACCAGCTGGCTGTAGAAGCAGAGGTAACCGGAGTGCTTTACCTCTTGAGATTTGTTCCGTGAACACGCTCCTGACTCCACATCCTCATATCGCTCCTGCTAATGTCATGAATGTGTTTCAGCCTCCTTACCAAAAAAACAACAAAAAGGTTTGGAATGTGTTTTTCAGTAAGCATAATAGCACTCTATAATGTACTTTACGGAAACATACACGAATGACATACTGAAATGGAGTAAAAAATGGAACTGTTTCCCATGGATACTATGCTGCTCCTTCTGGTGTGGGTACCTGGAACTGGTCAAAACTCCTGACTAAGCCGCAGTAGTCTTAGTCATTCTTTGGAGAGGGTAAAGAACATATGCCTGTGCATATTGTTATCTGTCTTCATGTGTTGTTGCACCATTTGTGTTCCAACACCCGTTGCACCGCAAAACCAATGCTGTCAGTTAGCTGGTCAATGGAATTATGCTTTGTTGTTTATCATTAAGCTAAAAGGACTTCCCCAAAGCAAAGTCATGTGGTTCTGTAACCCCTTCAGGGACAGTGGTTACTGCAGTGGACATTTTATCATGTTATCAAATTACAGGGTGCATGAAAGAATTAAAATACACATGCAATTCTCTTTGTTTTCTGTTTAGTTTTACAGAAAATTTCAACTGGGAGTGGTAATAAATGGCTTAAAACCTCTTTTTTAAAGACGTGTTCACTATCTGCCAAATGGCTTCTTGTTCTGAACTGAGTTAAGTTCACTGGCACGATACTGCGCTTGTGCCTCAAATTTTTATTTCTTTGTATTCTAGAAAGTCAAAGCAAATAATGGGCTGATTGATAGCACGGTTCTTGAAAAAAAAGTCACCACACTTGTATCTCAAGACTTAACTGGAAAGGGCTTATTCTTTGTTCATTCTATACATTTCTAATATGACAACTGCCCATGACGTCCCATTAAAAATGTCGGTAAAAGCTGAGGCGTTCTCCTGAATACTACCACCCTGGTTTGAACGTTGAGTAGAGTATCCTGGCGCCCATTGTTGGCAAACATTCTGACTTGACCTACACATCTTTCTTTCCCTCTCATAGTCGGAGCAGAAATGGAAGCAGTTGGCAGAGCTGGCTATTAGTAAGTGTCAGTTTGGCCTGGCCCAGGAGTGTCTGCATCATGCACAGGATTACGGGGGCCTACTCCTCCTCGCCACCACCTCGGGTAATGCGCCAATGGTGGGCAAGCTGGCCGAGGGTGCAGAAAGAGATGGCAAGAACAACGTGGCCTTCATGACCTACTTCCTGCAGGGGAAGTAAGTACGACATGTGGCTCATGTCGTAGGCGAGATCACCAGGGTAAATGTCATTCTGCCGTCATTTTCACACAGACTGGATCAGTGTTTGGAGCTTTTGATCCGAACCAACCGCCTACCTGAGGCTGCATTCCTGGCTCGCACATACCTGCCCAGCCAGGTGTCCCGGGTGGTCAAACTGTGGAGGGAAAATTTGTCCAAGGTTAACCAGAAGGTGAGCACGGTGGCTTATTGATCAGTTAAAACAATATCGGTAGCGCAATTTCGACCCCAGGTTGGATTTGAATGCTCTTGTGACCTCTGATGTCAAAGACTTGTCGCATCTGGTAAAATTATTTCATTTCGTCTTTGTGGTGTAGGCTGCTGAATCCTTAGCAGATCCTACAGAATATGAAAACCTGTTTCCTGGTCTGAAAGAAGCATTTGCAGCTGAGGATTACCTCAGAGGAAATTGCTCAGGTTCCACCAGGCCTGCCACAGACTACCCCCTGGTCACTGTGAGTTGAGCACAGCAATATAATAAAAGTGTAGCTTGAAGTAACTAATTTTAAACTTGTTTGTGTCTTTTACCCAACTCTTATGTTTACCTTCAGCTAAACGAAGACAGGAATATTCTAGAGGAGGCTCAAGGATACAATCCCAAAGGGATTTTCGGAGTTTCTGCTCTCGAGGTTTGTGAGCGTTATCCACCCGCTCAAGGACACCTTTCGACCAGCAGTTTTAATCGCATTTTTTATGAAGTGGGTTATTAGAAGTAATTTCTTCCTCTGCAGACAGAGGAATGCGAAGAGTCTCCTTTAGCGTCAGCCCCTGCAATTGCACCGGAGTCTTTAGTCATGCCTTTAGAGCCTGAACCTGTTCCTCCTCAGTCTCAGAAGGAAACCCCAAACTTCTCCCAGTCAGAAAAAGATAAGGTCTCTACTTTTCTCATTCTGATGCTCTGATTTATTTTATTGTATTTGGGAGTTGGAAAGGGGGGGGGGGGTCATTTGGTTCTCTTGATGAGGAACTGTTCAAAAAATGTCTGTGTCCACAGGTTCTGGAAGAGCTGGAAATTGACCTTGACAATTTGGAGGTAGATGACATCGACACCAGTGATGTTAACCTGGATGATGACTTTCTTGAGGACTAGAGATATTCCACCAATCCTGCGGTCGACCACCTTGGAGCTTATTTAAACGCAGAGACCAAACACCCGTGCTCCCTTTTTGTACTTAAAAATATTGTATTGTCCACAAGCAGATTGAAATAGATTAACATGATCTCATTTAATCCTCAGAGGAATAGTAGACATCATGTCTGCCGGTATTTCAGACTTCATTTTGTACACCATTTATTGACTGTTGGAGATCATTTCATTTTATTACATTGACCCATAATATGTTTATTTTTGCTTTGGCAAAGATGATAATTATTGTGCATTCGGTCCAATAAACTGCAGTTGCCGTACATATTCACCTTTCAATCAACTCCAAATAGTCGCTCGATGCATTTGTGGGCGGGAAGCTAGTCTAGGAACCACCTATCTTTTACAGCATATTAGTTTGATTACAAAAGTGTTGGTGTGGAAATGCTTCCTAAGGGATGCTGTATGGCAGTCCTCAATCCACAACAAAGAGAAATCCAAACATTAGCGGCGGCAGCAGCATTAGTTCCCTTGTCCTCTTAAATAAATCTACCTTGAGGTTGCATGTCAAATCACTCCTTGTGCTGCTGTGTTAATGTTGAATGTCAAATTTGAAATCAGTTTTAAGGTTGTGATGTTGAAATATTGACCTGAGCCCACTCACCCAACTCCTTGCGTGATTGTGATGGGCTTTTATATTGCGCAATATCTATTTTGTAATTTCAGTCCTAGTGCTACCTGAACAAACTTCGAAACTGTTAAAATAAATGACCAATCTTTCAGCCTTATATAAAACAATCATTATTGCTCATGGAAAATCATTGAATTGTGTGTTAATTAGATGGTGTTCATAAGATTACTTTCATTTTTATTTGTACCAGGTTACAGCAGATTAGGTGTAAGGTTCGATTCAGACTCTGGCCTTCCTGTGTGGAGTTTGCATGTTTTCCTTGTGCCTGCGTGGGCTTTCTCCGGGTACTCATGGTTTCCTCCCACATTCCAAAAACGTGCATGGCAGGGGTTAATGAACACTCTAAATTGTCCCAAGGCTAGCAACCAGTTCAGGGTGTATCCCGCCTACTGTCTGAAGACAGCCGGGATAGACTCCAGCACACCCACAACCCTTGAGAGGAAAAGCAGATTAGAAAATGGATGGATGGATTAAGTTTACTTAAGCGGATTTGTTTTGTTTTGCCGGTGGAGATATAATAAATACAGCAAGCAAGCCAAAACAGAAATATGGAAATATATGTGTGTGTGTGTGTGTGTGTGTGTGTGTGTGTGTGTGTGTGTGTGTACACACACACACACATGTATGTACTGTATACACAATTCAACACATCTTTATATATACACAACAAAATTCATAACAAAACATCATAATGTCGACCCACATATCCACACCCACCCATCCATTCTCTGATCTGCTTTATCCTAACAGGTCACGGGGCATGCTGAGCCTATCCCAGCTATCTTCAGGCAGTAGGCAGGGGACCCCGTAGAACCGGTTTCAAGCCAATCGCAGGGCACACAGAGATGAACAACCATCCGTGCTCACCCTCACACCTAAGGACAATTTAGAGTGTTCAATCAAGTGGAGTACCCGGAGAAACCCCACGCAGGCACACGGAGAACATACAAACTCCACACAGTAAGGCCGGAGCCGAACCCACGACCTCTGCACTGTGAGGTCGACGCACTCACCACTGTGCCGTGCATACATATAAATAAATAACTCACTCACACTCTCTCTCTCTCTCTCTCTCTCTCTCTCTCTCTCTCTCTCTCTCTCTCTCTCTCTCTCTCTCTATATATATATATACTGTATACACACAAACACACACACACGTACTGTATACGCAATTCAACACATTTTTATATACAGAACAAAATGCATAACAAAACATAATACTATTGATATTTATTTATGTGTTTACATCCGCAAAACAAACCCCCAAAACGCAACGTTCCTTCCTCATTTAATGGTCGCAATCATATCCAAATAAATTAAAATTTTAAATACAGCAAAATGTGGTCGCTCATTTGCGATTTTTACACAATTAATACAAAACTTTGCCAAAATGAAGAGGTTGATAACATAGTTTACCTAAACTCACGTGATCAAAATTAGTTGGTCCTAAAAAGACAGGCCTAAAATGTATTTTCAGTGCAGGTTAAATTTTAGAATGGATAAAATTATTCAAGTTCAATTATTCAACTCCATAAGATGCGTGTGTATGTCCCGAAACAATATGGAATTACTGTATCACAAGATTGTGACAATCTGTCCCTGTGTATTATTCATTCGTCAAATGCGTTCGTTTTAATGTTTGAATCACGTTTCAAATTTGACCTAAAATATCCAGAGGAATTATAAAAGGATTAAAAATGGTTGCTTCGTGATTTTGTAATTTCAAATTGCTGGCGTGGTAAATGTTTATGTATGTATGTTGCAGAATAACGAGACACCGGACACAAGAGTGTTCGTTATGTGCCGCTGTATTCGAAACTGCCGGCCATACAAACAACCGGCCATACAAACAAGCGCATGTACTTCGCCCGTGCTGCTGGGGCAAACCATTCTGAAAGATGGGGGTTGGGGGGGGGGGGTTCACTCACCCTAACATCTCCCCTTTTAAAGATAATAACCAACACATTATTGAACAATAGCGCAACTCAGAAAACATAACATTTTCAACAAACAGGTGAATCACAGGCCCTTCCCAGGATGCGCATACAGCTTACAAGTTCAGTCTGTTAGGCGCTCTCACAAGTCTACCACTGGCCGTCCTGTACCCTGGCACAAGTGCTTGTGGTGGTGAGTCATCTTGAGGCTGGTGTCCCACAATCCGCAGGTAAGGTGTGACTTCCTGGGAGACTATGTCAGAGTCTTTCTTAACGTCATTCTCAACTGCAACGCTTGGTACAACTCTGGGATGTACAGTGGGTGAACTGTTGTGCTGTTGCTCAGGGCGGTGTTCAGCGAATCTCAGCTGGCCGTAGGTGCACACGGTTGCGACGGTAAAGTGTCCCCTCTACGTCCACCAGATACGACCTGGGGCCTACCTGTTGCAAGCAAACTCCTCTTCTCCATCTGCCCGTCCTGTTCCCAGGCAGTGGCTTCATCCTTATGTCTTCTCCGATACACAGCTCAGGCAGGTCTCTTGCCGATCGGTCATACCAGAGCTTGGCTGTCTGATGTTTCACCCGTAGTCGGTCCGGGACCCCCGCGACCACACTTGGCTCTAAAGTGTCAGTAACCGGGAGCGGAGTCTTCAGTCTGCGCGACATCAGTCTCTGAGCGGGGCTGCTCATCATGCCCTCCGTAGGCATGTTCCTCCATTGTAAGATGGCTAGCCGTGGGTCAGTGCCTGCACTGGCTGCCTTCTTGCACAGGCTTTTTACTATCTTCACAGCTGACTCGGCCTTTCCATTCGATTTGGGGTATCTGGGAGAGGACATTACGTGGTCGAAGTCCCATTCTTTGGCGAACTTCCTGAACGTCTCGCAGTCAAACTGGGGGCCCCAATCTGTAATCACCCGGTCTGGCTGTCCATGATGAGCAAACTGGGCCTTGCACCTCAACACTGTGGTCCCCGCTGAAAGATCCGGAAGGAGCTCTATTTCCCAATAATCTGAATAATGGTCTACCATAATCAGAAAGTCTTTGCCGGCTTGGGTGAACAAGTCCATGCTTAGAATCTGCCATGGTTGTGTCGGGAGCGGATGGGTCATCATTGTCTCCCGCTGCTGGTCATGTGCATATTCGTTATAGGCTGAGCACTGGCTCACAAAACAGTGTGTCCCTGGCCTGCCTGTAGCAGGCGTCTCCCCCTACATGGGTGGCATATATGCGTTTCAACATTTCTGGCCTCTCTGATTTTGGTACTATGACTTGCTGGCTTTTGAAAAGCATTCCATCCTGTGCGCTGATTTCGTCCCTCATTGACCAGTATTCTCTGATTGCCAAAGGAGTCTCTTCTCTGTTATCTGGCCAACCCCGGAGTACCACCTCTTGCAACAGCTGAAGATTTTCATCCCCTTCAGTGTGCTCTTTTATTTGTTTCAGTCTCTGACTAGTGACGTTCAGATACTCAGCCTGATTTATGTGTTCAGTCTCCTCTTGCGCTCTCTGTAGGCAACATATTGTTTCTTTCTTATATTCCGCGTCAGGTCCACGTGATGCAGCTGTGGCCCTGCTCAAAGTGTCACTGATGAACATATCGATCCCTGGCTTGTACACAACCTTGAGGTTATAGGCCTGTAGTGTGAGAAGCATGCTCTGGAGTCGTTTGGGTGCTGTGAGGAGGGGCTTGTTGAAAATGGAAATGAGAGGCTTGTGGTCAGTTTCAGCTGTGATCTCTCCCCGCCCGTACAAATAGTAATGGAAGCGTTGACATGCAAACACTATGCTCAGACATTCCTTCTCAATTTGCGCATAGTTCTGCTCTGTCTGAGTAAGTGCTCGTGAAGCGAAGCTCACTGGCTGGTTTCCTTGCAGCAGACAACACCCAAGTCCCTTCTGACTCGCGTCACTCTGAATTGTGACCGGCTCAGTTACATCGTAGTATCGCAAGACTGGGTCTGTAGTGACGAGTCGCTTGATCTCCTCGACCGCCGCGTCATGTTTAGGGAG
>NW_017806169.1:22402-39775 GCF_001891065.2 Hippocampus comes
CACACACACACACACACACACACACACACACACACACACACACACACACGCACACACACGCGCACACACTCGCGCACACACCCGCGCGCGCGCTTCAGTGAAGAGAGGGGGGAGGAGTCAGAGACACAGCAGCACCCTGTGAGCACTGAGCAGCACACGAACAGGTGAGACAGGGAGACGAGAGAGAGCTCGATAGCGCTTGAGTACAGAGAAAAAACTACACGGTGGAAAGTGGAAAGGTGAGAAAATGGATAGGAAACGCAGTGAAATTTGGACTGATTTCAACTTAATTGATAGTTCAAAGGCAGCGTGTAGACTGTGCAAGGTTAAAATGTCCAATATCAAATATTAATTTATCATTTGTTGTTTGGTAATCAAAGCTTACTTATGTTGTTTTAATGTAAATATTTAAACACTTATAAATATGCACAATCAGAGATTGGAACTTTTTGTTGACCTTTTTTTGAGATGGGTCTTTGTTTTTGTACTTTGTAATTTATTTTTTTGTAGCACTCCATGTTGTAAGCCATGTTGAGTATGTTCAGAAGAATATAAATAAAGCCATATAAATAATAAATATTTGATATACTGTATATTTTTTACATTCGTAATTCATTTTACACATAATTTTACATTATTTTTGGTATTAAACTAATTTAAGCAACAACAAACAAGCACACGTACTTCGCCCACGCTGCAGGGGCAAACCATTCTGAAAGAGTGGGGGGGGGATTTTCACTCCCCCTAACAGTAAATTTGCTGACTAGCAACAAAAATGCCATCAACGGATGACTTCAGTTTTCCTCCTCTCCTCTAGGAGGCATCCCTTACAGATAGACCTGGATAATTTGGTGCAGTTTTCGCGTGCAACCAAACAAGCACACGTACTTCGCCCACGCTGCAGGGGCAAACCATTCTGAAAGAGTGGGGGGGGGATTTTCACTCCCCCTAACAGTAAATTTGCTGACTAGCAACAAAAATGCCATCAACGGATGACTTCAGTTTTCCTCCTCTCCTCTAGGAGGCATCCCTTACAGATAGACCTGGATAATTTGGTGCAGTTTTCGCGTGCAACCAAACAGCCAAGAGTGCCGAGGTTGGCAGCTAGGGAGAGCATAAGAGTGAGATTCCACCCCCCCCCTTTTTTTAAAGTCGTCTTCCTTTCTGATTTTGAGTTAAACCCACACCGCACACAACGCAACCCGTGTAAAATGTACGAACCCATCGCGGTGGAATAGGGACCTTTTGGTGGGTGGGTGGGATTGAGCTGGCGTAGAAAAACCAACCGGAATCGGACGGCCGCGGCACGGAGAGCCGGGGAGGGACCACGGCACAACCGCCGCCAGCGCCACGGGGAGTCGGGGCCCGAGAGGGAGCCTGCCGGGGCCCTCGCCTTAATGCGCCCAGCCTGCTTCTTCGCCTCAGCCGCACTCCGAGATGGGGGAGACCAAAATTATCTACCACCTCGACGACCAGGAGACACCCTATCTGGTGAAACTGTCTGTGCCGGCGGACAAAGTCACTTTGGCAGACTTCAAAAATGTCCTCAAAAAACCCAACTACAAGTTCTTCTTCAAATCTATGGACGATGACTTCGGGTAACTGTTTATATGCTTGCTTTATAAACGTCGTTTTTAGGCTGTCATTCGTATGGATTTCCTAACGTAAGTGCTGCGAGACTTGCCAGCGGAGGAGCCAGCTGGCTTGTCATCGCTTCACCTGGCTGTCGATCGCTTCTTTAGCTTTCCTTTGTTAGCTGCTAGCGGCTAGCACGTTTGTTTAGCGTCCACGCCGTTTGTTTACATTGCTCGTGAGGCTAGTCCTACGAAGCTCGCAGCCTGTCGTCGCGCCGACCTAATTTGGCTTAGGCAGTTTCGGGAGCCCCCGGCCAAAATCCCCCATAACATTGAAAAGCATTTTCACAATCGCTGAAAAATAACCAGTTTGTGCGTCACCAATGTCGGCAGTTGGCGGATCTGTATGGAAAGCTAGTGCTACGAGGCTAACGTCAGAAGTAGTTATCCAGCAGGCCCCTATGGAAAGCTGTTTGAACATTTATTTGATATTCCACTAGATTAATTGTCCACGTACTAGAACGCTATTTGTCCTCACTTCGCAATACCATTCAGTGCACTAGAAAAACGGCGATGAAGAAACGGGACAGTTTTTTTTTCGCGACTGCTTTTCCCTTATACTGCGTGAAATTTCTAGGCACTAGTGGAACGACTATCTTGACGTTATTCCCCCCAATACTTGCTGCTGTCCACTTCTAAATGACATTAATACGCACGAGGAGAATCCCTATGTCTTATTCGTGACCTTTTCACGCTACTGCAAGACATGTCTGCTCACTAGAAAAGCGCACTAGTAGAACTGTCCTCCAAGTGACTTTTTTTTCCCACAAGTGTCTGACATTTCTGCATACTAGCAGAACAACTAGGCCACACTAGTAGAACGACTCTCTTACTCGTGTTTTTCCCCACTACAGTCTGACATATCTGCGTACTGGTAAAACAACTTGGGTACATTATTATTAATGGAAAGGTTGCACTAGTATAACGACTGTCTTACTCAAGATGGATTTACCCTACTGTCTTCCGCAACTCTATGACACGTTGACCCACTAGTACATGGATGCCTAAGTCTGGGCCTCAAGAGCCCCTACCTGTTTTACATGTTTCCCTCTTTCAACACTCCTGATTCAAATAATCAGGATCGTTATCAGGTTTCTGCAAAGCCTGCTGATGAGCTGAGTTACTAGTATGCTTAAGTTTCCCAAGTAAAAATCCTGCCACAGTTGTGTGGCTAAAGCCAAACTGTGACAGGGTTTTTAGTTTCTGGACCTGGATTTGCCACCTCTGATTGTTTGTGATTTTTTTCAGTCCTTCATTCCACTACTATGTAGCATTTCTGCATACAAGTCAAACAACTGCCTTACTAGAGATGTTTTTCCAGTGAAGCAGTAGCTGTTACTAGTGAAATTTGTCACTAGAAGTACTCGTACTAATGCTAGTATTAGTAGCACACAGTTGTCAACTAGTGGACAGTTTAGCCTCACTATTATCATGGTAGTTGTCCTACGATTATGCTTAAGTTCCCTTCTAGTGAATACGAACAGAATAGTAGTACACAGACCTTAAGATTGACATCAAGTGTATCAAATACATGCTCAAACAGCTTTCCAAATAATGACGACCACATTTTCCAGCTTTGTGAGTCCAGGTGAAATTGCAGGTAGACAAATGCTGAAAAATAAGCAGTTACGAGCGGCATGTCTGTCAGCACCAGAGGATACGTATAATCAGCTTATAGGCAGATGTCAGAGGGGTAACTAAAGAGTTTGAGCTAGTTTGTCCACCAGTCCCCTGCTGTTGTTGTCCATTAGTCAGAGGAATGCCGAGTTGGACTTAGGAATGTACCGTTCATCACTCTGGCAGATTTATGGCCGTGTCCCTTTGTGTTTCAGCTGGAAAAAGTGTACATGTTGGCATTCTCCTAGACAATGGTGTCCAAATAGTAAAGTGAGATATGTTCTATTTTGAGCACTTGAGCCAGGTTTCTCAAGTTGTTTTTAGTCAAGTTCAAATATGGACGGGGCGGCAAGCAACTTGGCCACATCAGCAAAGGACTGCTATTCATGTTGGGAAAGGTGAAGGGATACTCTGTAAATACACCTGCAAATCAAAATAGTGCCACAACAAGAACTAGCAAGCCATCAGGCTGCAAAGTTCTTAGTAGCAGTCCTGCCAGATCTGCCGGTAGTTATCTGAGGCAGAAGATTATTCCATGCCATTTCTGTATTTATTGTCAATGAGTACTTAATCCAATGCAGATGTTTGGTTATCAAACAGCTACTCGGAAATCGGGGATTAAAATGTGGGCATTCCCACAGTTAAATAACACGGCACCGGTATTGTCGACAGGCGGACGACATTATTTATCTGCAGCTGCTCTTGTGTACACAAGGGGTGTCCTGAATAGATTCTCAAAAGTATGATACAAGTACCACTATTATTAATCAAGTGGTACACGAAAGAATCACTGGCTGAATATAGTTCGGTTGTATTTAACTTTTCATTTCATTACATTTTTATTTCATCTTTAAGAACCGTTTGTTTTTCGACCTTTATTTAGGTCAAGTTTTGAATTACTTGTGCGCAGTAATTTTTTTCATTGAATCATGTCAGTGCAATTTTGTGATTTCATTTTGGTAAGGCCAAACAAAAACGATAGTGTGTTTCCGGTAACATGAAATTTCAGCATAGGGTCGGTAGGTCGGACAAAGTTTTTTTTTTTTTTTTTTAAATCCTTTTTTTTTCCCCATCAAAAATTTAAACAAAATAACCATAAAACATAAAACAAGGAGATATTGAACCCCAGCTCGCCGGTGTTAGGTTCCGAGGTCGGCCGGGTCGCGATGGCACCGGCGGGGAGAGGGCCCCGACGCCGGCCGCGGGCCGGCCTGGACTAGAATTGCGTAGACTAGGCGGACGGTGCGTCGACGAGCGCGCGGAGGTGCTGGTCGGCGGGGTGGGTGGTCGGGGAACGCCCCCACTGCCACCTATTTAGTTTTCTCCCCGCTCCGGACTCGGGGCGCCGGGGAGCACCGCCCCCCGCCCTCCTCCGCCCTCGGTTTTTACTCGGCCCGTAGTGTTCATCAAATAGTTAGCTGAATTTTTTCGATACATCAATGGATGCAATTTTCTTAACATTACGGTGCGAGCATGCAACTGTAACACAGAAAACGCGGTTTAAACTGTCGTCGGAGATCGCGGCCGCCGCCATGATTCAATGTTGTTGACAGACGACAGGGCAATCGACGCACGCGCTCAACGTGAATATCGCGAGACTTTGCACCGATGTAAACCCTCTACACAAAAATGTAGAGGGTTGTTTGAAAAAAATGCCGACCGTAAAGTTTTTTTTCGACATAGAAATTCTCGGTCGGTCGGGTTACCGGAAACACACTACTTTTTTTCCTCCGCCTAAGTATTTTTTGAGGTGATACTTGATGTAAAAAGTTGAAGAGCCACTGGTAGAGTGAATCAATTGGGTTGCTCCATTAGTGTCGGTCGTGGTTGCCCGCCTCTAAACCAGCTTCAGATTTTATTGCCTGAGAGTGCTTTTGTCTCGGTACAAGTTGACTGAAACACCCCTTTGTTCGCTTTGCAGGGTGGTAAAAGAGGAAATATCTGATGACAATGCAAAACTGCCCTGCTTTAATGGACGTGTGGTGTCATGGGTAAGTTCAAATGCATGCGTTGGATCAGTGGCATCATTTTTCGCTCAAAGCCCCAAGTTCAGAATTACTGCATTAGTTTGCTTCAGTGACAGCGGCGTCTCTGTGTGCACTTTAAATAGAAGACGCTTTCCAACTTTTATTGTGAGGATTTAAATCATGGACATTAACTGGTTTCACCATGGAGAAGTCTCACTGGAGAGACAACAAAACAAGACTCAAACACTCAATGGAGCGCAGACCTCCGCCAAGGCCAAATATTAATGCCAGATGATGGTAGAGGAGTAGTGCAATTTGTGAACGGAACGGGAAACAGAAGAAGTTTAAAATTTAAAAAGAAAAAAAAAGTTGGAAAAAGAAATTGGAGAAGAAACGGTTTGACGTGGTGAGGAAGGAACTGAGCCGAAAAACAAAAGGCCCCTGATTTGACGGTCAATCTATGTCCCCACCCTCTCCTATGATCACAAGCTGTAAGTTGTAATCGAAAGAACAAGATTGTGGATGCAAGCGGCTGAAATGAGTTGCCTGCGCAGAATGTCCAGGCTCTCCCTTTGAGATAGGGTGAGAAGCTCGCTCACCCAGGAGGGGCTCAGAGTCGAGAGAACCCAGATGAGGTGGGTCGGGCAGATGATTAATATTTTGGGATTGCGATTTAAATTGTGATCATTTTTTCAAGGTCCTCTTCCCCTGTGTTTTTTTATTTTATTTTTTTACAAACACAAGCAATAAATTGTATTACAATAAATCATATCAAAATTTGTTATTCCTAAATGTTTTGGTCTTATAGGTGACAGGTTTATGCTGAAATAAAGGCAAATGAACCACGAGATAATATCAAAGACGGTTTATCCACTTAAAAGTTTTTGACTTGCTCAATACTTTGACTTGACTTGCAGTCGTTAAACTCAACTCAACTGTATTTATCGAGCACTTTAAAACAACCATTGCTGTATGCGAAGTGCAGTCCACGTGTTTAGGCCAAACAAAAAAGATAGTGTGTTTCCGGTAACATGAAATTTCAGCATAGGGTCGGTAGGTCGGACAAAGTTTTTTTTTTTTGTTTTGTTTTGTTTTTTTAATCTTTTTTTTTCTTTCCATCAAAAATGTAAACAAAATAAACATAAAACAAGAAGATATTGAACCCGCCACTCCGCGACCGGCGCCGCCGCCACCTCTTGAGTTGTCTTCCCACCCGTCCTCCTCTGCCCTCGGTTTTTACTCACCCCGTGGTGTTCATCAAATAGTTCGCTGAATTTTTTCGATACATCAATGGATGCTATTTTCTTAACATTATGGTGTGAGCATGCGACTGTAACACAGAAAACGCGGTTTAAACTGTCGTTGGAGATCGCGGCCGCCGCCAAGATTCAATGTTGTTGACAGACGACAGCGCAAACGACGCAGGCGCTCAACGTGAATATCGCGAGAGTTTGCACCGATGTAAACCCTCTACACAAAAAATGTAGAGGGTTGTTTGAAAAAAATGCCGACCGTAAAGTTTTTTTTCGACGTAGAAATTCTCGGTCGGTCGGGTTACCGGAAACACACTACTTTTTTTTTCTACGCCTTATGTACCATTGTTGCGTGAAATGTGAACATTTTAAGAGGTAAAGCTGTGGCTTTGATTTGTTGGCATGACTGACTTCTAATTTATTGTCCTCTGTTTAGGGCAGGGGTGTCAAACTCATTTCACATGGTGGGCCACATACGGCCTGGGTAGATGTCAAGTGGGCCGGACCATTAAAATGATACCATACTTTGCTATAAATAACCAAAACAATATGTCTTTCCTTTGTTTTGGTATAAAGAAGCACAAGAACATTAGGAAAATGTTGAAATTAAATGAACATACCTTTTACAAAACATTTCATGAAGCACCTTACATTTCCTTCGACAAATGTGCAATTTACTTTTATAATTCACATATATGCATTGCAACTGATCCCACTGATTGTACAAACTTTAACAAGTAATTGGTATTGAAAAATATAGTAATGCACTTTAAGATTAAACGAGATTTATAAAGAAAGGAAGTTTTAAACCATTTACACGTGCATATAAAATCTAAATGTAATCCCTGCCTACACCTTACAAACTAAGGAGCGTGCTATTAAATGTGTAAATGTGAGAGTGCTATTGATAGCGTCTGCTGTCATGGGTCTGTCTCAGTGATGGACTGAGGCTGCTGTTGTCTTCTTCTCTGATCAAAACAGTGTCCCCTAGCGGATACTCAATGAATTGTACCTTATTAAAAATATTTATTCTGTGTCTTTTATGCATTTTCTTCACTTTTAAATTATCCTGTGGGGCCTGATTGAACGGCCCGCGGACCGTATGTTTGACACCACTGCTTTACATAATCATCTCGCGGGCCGGATTAAAGTCCTTTGCGGGCCGGATCCGGCCCGCGGGCCGTACATTTGACACCCCCGGTTTAGGGCATACTTGTTGGCTAGAATTTTGTGAAGTTGTAGTAGTGAATGCTTAAAAGACTGCAAGTCAAAGTGTTTAGTAAGTTAACAACACTAAGTGAAGTAGATAAATAAACTGTCTTTCATATGAATTCATAGTTTATTTTAGCCTAACTTTTAGAAACGAAACATTTTTGTACAATGAGTCAGATGTTGTTTATTATTATACAGACTAATTTATTGCTCCCGTTGGTGTTAAAAAAATAAATGGGAATAGGACCTTGGAAAAATGTATTTCATATTAATTAGAAATATTGGCGGGGAAAAAAATCATTGCAATGTAGTTCTATTTTTCTTCCAAAATCCTTCAGCCCTACTGTGTATGAAAAACAATTCAGTGCAGTATACTGCATGTGGTCCTTCAAAACTTTACAACATCGGCCCAGTTTTCTCCATTGCAGTGCATTGGTAAATGTGCAGTGTTAATTCGCTTGGTGTGCATTTGGCCACATTGCTCGGTGTGTGGTGGGCCTAAGCCACACGAATCGATGCACGTAACACATTCAAGCTTGCACTTGCATATGGGGAGTCACTGCAAGGTCCTGAGCCACCATTTGCCTGTCTCCATGACAAAGGAGGCATCTGTTGAGGGTTAGCCGGACATGGCCTCACTTCCTCCCTTCTTGATTTTTAAATTGGATTACCATCAAGTGAAATCACAAGACAAAATCCATCTTAAAAAACAGAGGCCGAGCGCATCTAACTCGCAGGTTAAATCTACAAGGAGGTTTCAGCTGTTCATGCTAGCACTCTATAAGTAGGTTTGCCAACACCTCTTGTTCATGTTGATCCTCATTGAGGTTGCGATTGTAAATGTTAACTGTCCTTTCGTTTGTTTATTCTATAATTGCTTCAAACAACAAGGCCTAAATATATAGCAAAAGTTGTTTTGACTGTGTTATTTTCAACTTTGTGTGTTCTGTTGTTTCATAGTTTCATGCTTCATGTTGTGTCAAGTGCATTGTTACAGCTGTAGCTGTTGTGAAAATGCTGTATCAATGAAGATGCATTGGATTTTCTTGGGACTTTGCGTGCCCTTGATTATGTTGGTCTTGTTCCGAAGTTCCACGGACCACCAAATGTTTCTGTTATGATGTGGCAGCTTGTTTGTCTCCACTGTCTAACGTGTTGTTTCAGTGAGTGGATTGATGGCCCCGTGGAGTACAAGGGGCTCGCCCTGCTCTCACCACAGCACAGCAGGAGACCAACACCGTTGTTTCATCTAACTGGCAGCTGATTTTGCCCATCCAATTATTTTTAATAGACAATTTTTTGCACATCAACTGACCTACTGCATAAATCAAATAAGCGCGTCCCTTTGAAAAGACTCTTGTTAACAACAGACTTGCACAAAGGATGCACTGTAATGGATGATGGCTATAACTTAGAATGAGTTCATGCTCTGTTTTTGTCTGTCTGGCCTCTTTACATTTTAAATCTGATGTTGAGTGACAAAAACAACTCATTTATCATGTTAATTTTAAAGCCCTTCTTTGGAGAAAGCCAAATTGCATGTGGTGGTAATATCGTGCATTGGGCAAATGGTTCATTTTGCTCGATTTGGTGGTTGCGATGCCAACATGAATAGGATTAAATATGCATCCATCTTGTGTCCTTGGTCCATGTGGACTACTTTTACAAGTAATCACCGTTAAATGCTGAGTCATGAGATGAATCGATCATCCATTCTTGTTTTTGCAAATAAAACAAGAAAGCTTTTTCATTCAAATCAGATGAGAACATTAAACCTCACTAGAAATTTAAAAAGATGATGAAAGGCTAAGCATGCTGTGTTACTATTGCCAATAATATCCTTTCTGCTCACAACACAGCAGGGGCTCCTTAAGTAAGTTGACATCTTCCTGCCAACCCCCTTTTTTCATCTCAAAGACTGCCCCCCTTTTTGGAAATGTATACAGCTACTGCTAATGATATTTCCTCTTAGTGATAAGCGTTTCAATTACCATCATTTGTCATCTATTTAGTCCAGGCGGCAGTAAAACTAACATAAACATTGAGTGTTGAATTGAATTGTCATGAATAGTGCCGAAGGAGTACTGTGTTCCCCCTGGTCTTGTCTCTGTCCCTCTTGATGACACACCTCTCCACTTGCTCATAGCTGGTGTCGGGAGAAGGCACCCACACAGATGCAGCTCCAGTGGCAGACTCTGAGGCGGCGCCCCCTTTAGAGAGGACCGGAGGCATCGGAGACTCTCGACCACCTTCTTACCAGTCAGTACATGGAGAGAATGTTGCACATTTGTTGTTTTGCTGAAGGGGGAAACACATTGATTGTAACGAAACTTGTTTTGACAGTGGTGGCACAACACCAAATCTTAACTTTGAGGTCAGTCAGAGCCCCCGAACTTTAATACTGTATGTTCTGCAAAAAGGGGCATGGCCGCCTTCCTTTGAATTCCTATATGTCATGAACAAGGCCCTCAGTCTTTCCTAAAAAAAAAAACTGAATAACATTTGAAACTGTAAAGTCAATAGAATTGATACCAGCCTGGCACAGCCTGTATGTAGCAAAATAATTTGAAATTTGCAATCATTTGGGACAAGGCTGGTTTGGGGAATTAGGTGTTTATTATATGAATGCAATTCAAATCTGTCGTCGTTATGCACTGCGTCCATCTGTAGTGGGAAAGCTGCAAGCGGTCGGGACAGTTTGGACAATGACACGGAGACGGGCTCTATGGTGTCTCAAAGAAGAGAGAGGGACAAGCCGAGACGGAAGCACAGTGACCACGGTCAGGAAGCTGTTTGTGTCCAGTATTTTTATCTCCACAAACATTTTCACAGCAGATAGAAATGTACTTTTAGCAAAAATGTGTTTTGATTTTGGAGCTTTATCTTTACTCGATGCTGTCTTTATTGGGACAGTTCTCCTTAGCTTGTCTCAACAAACCCGTACATTCTCCCACATGACTCTTTCTGCATGCTTTTTTTTTTCTCCACAGGCAGTAGGCAGAACGGGTTTTTGTCACGGCCAGCGGTGCGTGGAGGGGGAGCCGAGTACGACAGCTGCTCTTCTTTCATGAGCAGTGAGCTGGAGTCCACTTCCTGCTTTGATTCCGAGGATGACGATGCTACCAGCAGGTAACACGGCCCACGTTGCCTTTCAGAGCAGTAAGTTGATAAGGGCAATTTGCAGTGACAGTGTTTTGTTTGGCCTCTGGAATTACAATCACTGACTTTTGAAAGACTTAGCCTATTGCACTTGGCCTACGGCAGTTGTCCACCCCCTGAACTGTAGGTTTCTACTGCACACTGCAAGTCACTATCTTTGAATGGAATTTCTACCAGAGGTTGCCATAATTGTTTATTAAGTGGCTATTGTGGAACATCATTTTCATACGGAAATATGTCTCTTCTGTCTCCCAGATTTAGCAGCTCCACAGAACAGAGTTCCTCTCGTTTAATGAGACGACACCGCCGCCGCCGCCGGAAACCCAAAGCCTCCAATCTGGACAGGGTGAGACGACACGAGTCAACCACATTCTGGTATTTTCCCGTTAAGTTACAGCAATCCCCCTTTTCTATTGTTCTTGTGTCCAGTCATCATCATTCAGCAGCATCACAGACTCTACAATGTCCCTCAACATTATTACAGTTACGCTCAACATGGGTAAGTTGCCAAATTTTACCCCCCCAAAAAAAGACAGATCATCGACTCTTTATAGATACATTCATACACTTTTTTTGTCTGAATGGTAGTATGAATAATTTGTATAGCTTGTTGCATTGAGTTATCATTCCTTGTTATTGTTTTTTGTTGATATTCTCAGCTAACCTGACTTTAACCAAGATGTTGAAATAAAAGTTGATGGTGACTTTTGACTTCATATTATGTGCCAATGAATAGTTCATAGATTTCTGTGAAGAATCCACATCTATGAATGGTCTTGTTTTTTATTTTTTTATTTTTTTATTTTCTTTTTAAGGGTTGTTTTGTTTTTACAATTGTCCATATCTATGAGTCATTGGATGCCGGTAAATCAGCTGTGTTGAAGGATAAAATGTCCTTTGCGAAAATGGTTGTGCAGTACAGTGTTCCCTCGCTATCTTGCAGTTCTTCATTGGTAGAGCTGCTGTATTGCAGACCATTTTTACTGAATGGATTTTGACAGTACATTATACAGGGAAATGCAGATTCAGAGTTGTGCACCTTCAGTGTAGAGCCACTTTTTGCAATAACATGACTGGTAGTACTCCGGTCTACTGGATGCGATGCAGCATAATCAAGGGCAAGAAGACGATGCAGAGAAGGTCCCCAACTGAGCTTCAGAAATAGTTGTTATAACAAAGCAGAGAGAATATATCAGTGCCATAGGGTGGAATCCTCGCATCTCCAAAACGATCACATTTAAGGAAAAGCTAAAAAAAAACAACAAAAAAAATGTCACTGTTTGTTGAGTCATTAACATCACATAGTCAAAGAGAGCAATCCATTTTGGGGACTGACCAATCATGTTGATTTATGGGGGAAAATTGAATGTAGGAGCTTTACGACTGTGAGCTTATGCTTATGAGAATTGTTCGCTCTCTTTGTACGTGTTCCTGCTCTGTGAGTTAAAGTAGCCATCGTTTGAAGGTTTATGATTACTGGAACATCTATTTAATGGCATATAAACTTACAGTCAAACCTCGGTTTTCGAACATCTCGGTTCTCGTACAATTCGGTTTTCAAACAAAAATTTCGAGGTTTTTATGCCTCGGATGACGAACAAATTTCGGTTCTCGAACTAACTGAGCTACACTTCCTCTTTAGTGTCCTTTGTGAGCAGACGTTTTTGTATTGTTCAAGAAAGATTTTTTCAAAAAAGCAGACGTGTTTGGTGAAACGCTTCCTCGTGTAGCGTCCATTGTGACCAGACGAGTTTGTATTGTTCAATAAAAAAAAAGCAGACGCGTTTGGTGAGACGCTTCTGTTAGGGGGAGTGTAACCCCCCTCTTTTCAGAATGGTTTGCCTCAGCAGCACGGGGGAAGTGCGTGCGTTTGTTTACGGCCGGCAGTTTTCAATACAGCGGCACATAATGAACACTCTGGTGTCCTGTTGCGTCCATTGTGAGCAGACGAGTTCGTATTGTTCAATAAAAAAAAAGCAGACGTGTTTGGTGAGACACTTCTGTTCGGGGGAGTGAAACCCCCTCTTTTCAGAATGGTTTGCCCCAGCAGCACAGGAGAAGTGCGTGCGTTTGTTTACGGCCGGCAGTTTTCAATACAGCGGCACATAATGAACACTCTGGTGTCCTGTAGCATCCATTGTGAGCAGACGAGGTTGTATTGTTCAATAAAGATTTTTTTTTTAAAAAGCAGACATGTTTGGTGAGAACCACGTAATATCGGCCTGTTATTTTTGCATCGTGTATCAGCCCCTAATCATGGCACAAAGAAAGCAAGTGGAAGTGGTAAACCTGGTGAAGAAAAGAGGAAAATAGTACGCAAAACTATAGAATTTAAGAAAGATTTGATCGCGAAATATGAGTCAGGTGTGCGTGTGTCTGTGTTGGCGAAGGAGTTCGGGATGCCGAAATGCCCCGCCTATTGCCTGATGACAGCTGGGATAGGCGCACGCCCCACGACAGATAGAGAGAGAGAGATGTTCCTTCAATTTTTATGTTACTATGTTAATGTTAAAATTGGTGAAAAAATAAAACATATTACAGTTTGTTTGTACAGTATTTTACATATTACCTGCTCTCCTATTACATTTGTACAGTTTATGGTGTGAAATTGTAAAAAAAAATGGTTTAAAAAAGTTTTCTTGACTTGGAACGGATTAAACAATTTTTACATTGATTCCAATGGGAAAAATGGTTTAGGGACACAGGTTGAAAAACACTGGTCTAGAAAACAACACTTAAGCATGAGCAGCAAACAAGGTCAGTAATCTGACAGAGACTTGGCAATTAATCTGTCCTTAAATGGTTTGCTGACCAAGGTTTGACTGTATATGGTTTGCTTATACACTTTGGTGTTGAAATATACAATATTTTATTCTCTTCTTTTGTGTAGCAGTTTGACAGTAATCTTCGTCTGGGAGTGACAAACTGCTTGAAGCTCTTATATGAAGAACTGTGAAAGCAAGGGAATGAGAACAGGCGCCGAGGCATACTTAAAAGTGTGTTTTAATAAGTTTAGATGTGTTTAAAGCAGGGGTGTTCAAAGTCGGTCCTCAAGGGCCGCTGTCCTGCCTGTTTTCCGGCTCTCCCAGGAGCAACACACCTGATTCAAATAATCAGCAATGTTCTCATGCTGCTTCAGAGCTGGCTGATGAGCTGATCATTTGAATCAGGTGTGTTGCAGCCGAGAGAGATGGAAAACAGGCAGGACGGTGGCCCTCCAGGCCCGAAGCCGGACATGTCTGGTTTAAAGCATGCAGGAGGGTGCAACTCTATATCTTTAAAATGGCTATGTCTATGGTGGGTATGGAAAGTATCCCTGGTATAAACGGGGGCTCACTGTACCTGACTTTTGTATGCATGTACTACTCAATGGTGGTCCTAACATTAAATATGTATTTTTTTCAGAGAAGTACAATTTCTTGGGCATCAGTATTGTGGGCCAGAGTAACGAGAGAGGAGATGGAGGAATCTACATTGGCTCTATCATGAAGGGCGGAGCTGTAGCTGCTGACGGACGCATTGAGCCAGGGGACATGCTGTTGCAGGTGTGTGGCTGTGTTTGTTGCATTCACCTTGTGCAAATTTAAAAATGGGGCAGCCCATACCTGGGAGTTTGGAATGCGCGTGCGGGCCAGTGTCTGTCAAATTTGTGTTCCGCGCCAGCAACTGGGTTGAAGTCATGTGAAAGCAGTCAAAGCTTCTAAACAAAAGCTCATCATGGATTTTCAACGGATGCTTGTGGATTGTGGCTTCCCTGCCCCAGGTCCATTATTTATTCTTACATTTTCAATCCCTGTCAGTCATGATGCCACGTTCTATGGCACGGGATTGTTTCATTTTTGCTCAAGATGACTGTATGTAAAAGTGTTTACCTGCTAATACTTCATTAGCCATATTCCAAGAATATGCAAGTCAAAAAGGCGAGGGTATTCATCTCAAAATATGTACTTTAATGAGCGCTGGTAATTAATTGCCATTCCACTGATGACTTGCTGAGGCTGTGAAACTTTTCAAACGTTTTAGGAAACCATGTGGCAGTGGGCCTGTTTGTAATGTCCTCATCGGAATGGAAAATATTTTCGTTGTGAGAAAATTCGAAGATGCCTGGTTTTGTGGTGTTTGTCATTCATTTGAATATATTCCAGGACAGTTGGATTTTCCTTGGTCACAATGTCTGATAATCGTGTCTAAATATCATACTAATGCAACTTGTGTTTATACAATAGACCCTCACTATTTGCAAGGGTGGGGTGTGGTTAGGAGCGGTCCGCAAATAGTGAAACACTGCCTATAATTGATGGACATTATCGCATTGGGGAACGGGGGGGGGTTCTTTTTTAAATTATTTATTAACCCCCCAAAAATTTTGAGTAACCGGGAATATAACGCCAATAAGCGTTTCCCAAGAATATGCGCCTTTCCAAGAATATGCGGATTAGAAATGATTGAAAAACAAATCTGCTAGTAGGTGAGTCCGTGGGTGCCAGAGTGTTATTGGGTAGATTTCCCCTGAGCTTTCTTCTTCATTTACATTTTTTATGTTTGGACTGGTCGTGTTTGGTCAGTCTTTACTAAGTTTGCTCATAATAGAATACCCTTTTTTTTTTTAAATTTGTACCTCTACAGAAAACTGGCATTTGACCAAAAACAAGAGCCGCTCAACAGCCAAATCCACATTTTTAGTTTATGTAATGTAATGTACTAAGGAAATACAGTGATCCCTCGCTATTTCGCTGTCCGTTTATCTCGGCTTCGTGCATCGCATTGCGGATTTTTTCAAACAATCATAAAAAAAAAAAAAAAAAAATTGAAGTGCAAAAATCAGTGTCTAAGTGTTGTTTACTATGCGTGCTAGTGTGTGTGCACTCTGCTCAAGTGCTGAGTCCACGTGGGGCACGTGTGTGCACGTGCACGCATGGGCGCACAGGTGAGTATGTGTGTTGGGGGGGGAGAGAGAGAGAGAGAGAGAGAGAGAGAGAGAGAGAGAGAGAGAGAGAGAGAGAGAGAGAGAGACTTATAAGAACAAAAGCAAGTCTCCATCCTTAATTGTCTAAACAACCTTAATTGACTAATCAAACACGTCTGCTGCAAGCTTGTAGGGATCGCTGGCGTGTGTGTGTGTGTGTGTGTGTGTGCTCTGCTCAAGCGCAAAGGCCCACGTGGGCATTTTTTTTTTTATATGTATGTCAATTGGTCGCTACTTGCTGATTTTCGTTTATCGTGGGTGGTTTTGGTCCCCGATAAACAAGGGATTACTGTAATATATAAGATTATGTTTGACCAATTTCAACCCTACTAAGTACAGTCAAATCTTGGTTTTCGAACGTCTCTGTTCTCGACCAAATCGGTTTTCGACCCAAAATTTCTAGTTTTTTATGCCTCGGATTACGACCGAAAATCGGTTCTCGACCAAACTGAGCGCACTTGAATACGCCACTCGACTCCTCTCGACTTCTTTACACGAGGAAGTGACGCTTCCTCGGGTAGACGAAGAAGCGACCCCTCCATTGTGAGCAGACGTGTTCAATAAAGATATTTTTTTTAAAAGAAAGAGCGTCCATTATGAGCAGACGTGTTCAATAAAGATAAAAAAAAAAAAAGCAGACGTGTTTGTTGAGATCTACGCAAATTGGACTGTTATTTCTGCATGGCACCGAAGAAAGCAAGTGGAAGTAAAGCTGGTGAAAAAAAGAGGAAAAAGAAATCAAGTGGAAGTAGTAAAGCTGGTAAAAAAAGAGGAAAATAGTGTCAAAACTATTGAATTTAAGAAAGATTTGATAGTGAAATATGAATCAGGTGTGCATGTGTCTGTGTTGGCTAAGGAGTTCGGCATGCCGAAATCAGCAGCATCCTAAAAAAGAAAGACCACCATAAAGTCAGTGATGTGGCTAAAGGATCTCGTATGTTTAGCAAACAAAGGCCATAAATATTAGAGGAAGTGGAGAAACTTTTGCTTATTTTCATAAATGAGAAACAGCTAGCAGGGGACAGTCTTAGCCAAGATACGATTTGTGGCAAAACAACACAATTGTATGGAGATTTGATTAAAAAAAAAAAAAAAAAAAGGATCCTAGCATTGCTCCTGAAGAGTTTGATTTTAAAGCAAGCAGAGGATGGTTCGAAAAGTTGAGGAAAAGAAGTGATTCATCATGGGGAGCCAGCCAGTTCAGACAAGGCTGCTGCCGAAAAGTTTAAAGTTGAGTTTGAAAATCTCATCAAGGCCGAGGAATATCCTCCCCAGCAAATTTTTAATATTGACGAGACTGGACTGGTGTGGATAAAGTGGTTGCAGACAGAGCGTCCATAGTTACAGCCATTACTTTAAGGTTTATAAATTCAAGGTGCAGAGATGAAAGTCCTCCGGATTTTCCCGGAATTCCGGGTTTTTCACATTTTTATGAAAATCTCTCCGGAGAATTGAGGAAAATTTGCCTAAAATTAATCCAGATATTAGTTGACAACATTGAACGAAGACGCGTTTGAGTTCGTTGTTTTGCTTTCACAAGCGTAGCCATGTTGAGACACTAACAC
>NW_017806169.1:40729-69387 GCF_001891065.2 Hippocampus comes
TATACACAGTATATATAATTTTTTATTTTTTCTGGAATTTTCAGGAAAGTCCACTTTCATCTCTGAAGGTGTAAAAGAATGCAATCTACAATTGTCGCACACACACACACACACACACACACACACACACACACACACACACACACACACACACACACAGAGAGAGAGAGAGAGAGCAATTTTTATGTTACAATGTTTGTTAAAATTGGTAAAAATAAAACATACCAAATGTTTGTAGTTTGTTGTTACCTGCTCTCTTATTACACATGTATACAGTTTATGGTGTAAAATAGTTGGGAAAAAATGCTTTTAAAAAATTGTTTGCTAGACTTGGAACGGATTTAAAACATTTCCATTGATTATAATGGGAAACATGGTTTCGGTTTTCGAACAAATCGGTTTTTGAACAGCCTTCTGGAACGGATTATGGTCGAAAACCAAGGTTTGACTGTACTACTACAACTAAGCAAATGAAAAAATGATCAGCGGGTTCTTTTGTTTTGGGGTGACCTGCAGGTGAACGACATCAATTTTGAGAACATGAGCAATGATGATGCAGTTCGAGTGCTTCGTGACATCGTACACAAGCCCGGGTAACAGGAACTCACCAGTGTTCTCACAGTACATTGTAAATGTCGCACTAAATGTGCAAAATGTTGCATGTTTTTCTTACCAGTCCCATAACTTTAACTGTGGCTAAGTGCTGGGACCCAAACCCACGGAGCTGCTTTGCTCTGCCGAGAAGTGAGTGCATTTTCTTTTGGCTTCACTGTGTTTAGGGCAGTGTTTCCTAACATTTTTTGAACCAAGGCGCACATATTTAACATTATCCCAAAAATTCCACACCACCACACCAAACAAAAATGTCACCCAAAGTTTATATACTGAAATAGTGATGATATGTGGTGGTAGTGGAACAGCATTTAATTGTTGTTCTATTTGTCATTAATTGTCGCTGACATAGATGAATAAAGATACATTATTTGTATCATACAAGTAATAGATTTATGAATAATGAAATGAAACTGGATTCATTTCCTCCTGCTGGCTCACAGCACATTTAATTGCCGCAGCGCCATGGTTTAATCAATGCTGTCAGGCACTGTAATAACATGGATGTTGCAACTCAGTCCAAAGCCTTCTTTTGAATGTTTGCCTACTTTGGCTTAAGATGAACCAACCTTACATTTGATCCTACAGGTGAGCCAATTCGACCCATTGACCCTGCGGCATGGGTGTCGCATACTGCAGCAATGACTGGAGTGTATCCTGCCTACGGTATGAGCCCCTCCATGAGCACCGTCACTTCCACCAGCTCCTCCATCAGCAGCTCCATTCCAGAAACTGAACGTGAGTCCGATCGCCATGTGCAAGGCCATCCTGTGTTAGGTACAATTGATGTGATATGATTGCGAAGGGATTGCAGATGGAGGGATCCCCCTTCCAGTATGACTAAGCTGCAATCAATGCGAAGTCAGCAACAATCCCATGATAGGATGCATACAATGTCAGTTTAAAAGAAATCCCAAAAGCTAATAAAAAAAAAAAATCTACAAAAAATGAAGATTATGATGTTGCATGTTATGTGGGATGTAGTGAATATAGTCTACTTATGTTTTAGTAATATTTGTGATTTTATTGTAAAGTGGATGGGGTATTGAAAGTAATGTATAAATATGAATTATAGAACACCTGATTGGGTGTACTAAGTATTGATGGATGCACAGTTTATGAACTGATGGTTTGCATAATATGTATGCCTAGTTTAATTGCACATTGACACCTTGAGGACTACAATTTAGTGCCGCAGAGCTCAAAGCCATTCTTTTTTTTTTTTCTTTTTTAACATCTGAATATCATCCCACTTAGAATGCCTTGTCTCCTTCACACCCTGACTTATAAAGCCATATCACGTTGAGTATCCCCCTCAGACATGTTAGTAAATCTCGGCGAGCCCATCCCTCTTACTGCATTCCAGCAACTAGTCTGTTCTCCAGATTTTACTGTGTTCAGCGTTTCACTGCATTCAGCCTCAGAGCGAGCGTCCCATCTGTTCAATAACCCTTGTCAAAAGTCAGTCGTAACTCACAACTTTTATCTCCCCGCTTATATTGAGGATTGGCGTTTTATTTTTCATCCTTTGAGATGATTTCTCTTTGTCATGTAAAACTTGCGTGTCCAGATTTATTCTTATAAACCTTTTTTGTTCCCGTGAGTTCTAGATCCACTTTAAAGGTGGAATTCTTTTGTACTATGTTTAGGCTTGAATTTGTAATCATGCCACGTTTAACACGTTAAGAATGAAGGTGAAAGAGTTTAGGCTAAAAGTTTTCGTGGTCTCAGATTGCATGAGTCAAAACAAAAAAAAAAAAAAAAACCCACTCGCATGAAAAAAAAGACACGATGCAATCTGACGAAAAGATTCAACTACGAAAAGGATATGATTTTTGTTTCATACACACTCCCAACACATAGTTGGTGTATTCAGGAAATAAACAAAGTAAACAATGTGTCCATTCAGAAAGCAGTTCACCTATGAAAACCTTAAAAGAATGTGCTGAGCACAGAACCCATTTTGTTATTTTGACCTCAGAAAAGATTCACTCCAGTAGGTCATTGCTGCACACTTCTTACTACTCCCAGCAGGCATTTTGGAGGGAAAGAGGATGCTCTTTAATTTAGGATAATGAAGGAATTACTGACCTAACTGGGATCTTATAAGGCCCATCAAGGGCAAAAAACTGAAAGACAATATGCTTCGTCACCCCACAAGTCTTGCACAAAACAAAAAATAAATTGAGAGGAACGCTGTGTCTCTATTTGGCTTTTAGGGAGGACATTGAGTTCGCTATGTCCTGGCTGTTATTGAACATCTTTGTCAAGATTTAAATCCAAGTTAAACAAAACTAGTTTAATCCAACCAGGTTTTCTGTCCAGATAGAGGAGCAGTCCCAGCAAACCACATATTTATGATTTCTAAAACAGACCGGTGTATGCATCAAAAGTTTGAAAGAGGAACAATGTGAATACTTAAACTGTGACAGTAAATTATTTCCCCCATTCTGACCAAAATCAGCAAAGTTTTATCGCGTGGGATGAGGTGTGTTAAGAATTATCTGCTTGGGATCGATCTGGCTGATGATTGCTAGCCTTAAAAACATTAAATGTTTAAAATAGAAAAATCCCTGTTGAGTGGGCACAACAACAAGGACGTTCAAGCCACAAAGTCCACAGCCAAGCGGGATTCAAGATGACAGAATTAGAACAAACAAATACATAGTGTAAGAAGCTTGAATGTTTATTTGGATTTTTCATCAAATAGACATGATGAGGGGGAAAGTGGGAGTTGTCTAACACCTGGCCTACCCTGCTTCTTGACTTTCCAACAGTCTGGGTCATGTGAAGACTTTTGATTTGCCGAATGAAAATCTCGATTGTAGGTGGGCAGATTAAAGTCAATGATATGCTGCCATTTGGTTTTCACACTGCGGGACGATGCAAGGGCAACAGCGGCCCAGCGCAAGTTAATCCATATTTGGCATTGATTTCTAAGCAATCGAACAGGAAGTAGCTTGGTGCATTCTCCCACCGGTTTGAACTTACAACGGAAGACTTGGCTTTGCTTATAACAAGGATGAGGAGATGTGGAGTATTGTGCGGCCATGCTCTATTTCACAGGTGTCAAAGTCAAGGCCCAGGGGCCAGATCTGGCCTGTCACATCATTTTATGTGGCCCGCGAAAGCAAATCAAGCATGTCAAGTTCCATGATGATTGCTAAAGTCTGTAACAAAATTTCTAATTGTCATATGTAATCCGCAATAACAGTCATTATTCTTGACTTCTGATTTTAAAACTAGTTATCCATTAATTTGTTGTGCGCTGTATATGTAATATGTGGAGGTGATGAAACACTTATATGGTTTCTCAAAATTCATAACGGCCCTCCAACAGAAACCGTAACTTCAATGTGGCCCGCGACAAAAATGAGTTTGACACCCCTGCTCTCTTTGAATTTAAGATAACATTTGTAATGGTTAAAATGCTCACATCAGAAGTTGCTACCATTTTCAACCAACCTGGTACATAAAAAGTAGTGAACACCTCTGTCCTTAGCTCTGCCTTCTTTACCACATACGCCACATGTGTTAAGTGTTCCATAGCTCAGTTTACTTAAACACCTCACTAATTTACTTCATGCTCTTTTCAGTGTACCAATATCCTCCTGTTGGCTCTCAGAAATCATTGCAGCAACATCTCTCTTCATGGATCCGGCAAGGTGTTGTCACAGTGCCTTGCTGCCGAGTTGAACTTTTTGCAATGGGCCGCCCATTAGTGCAGGCGCCAATCTTGCGTGCTGCCACCTATCACACAACAATGCAGCGCCATTGCGGAATTGCAGCTCCGACAATAAAGACTGCGCTGTGCTAAGTGCAGGGTGCAAAACAGCCTTAAGTGTTTGCTGTGCTGTGTTGGTCATTTTCAATACACCACAAACAAAATCTTGTGTGAATACCGCTTAAGATGGGACTCTATGTTAATGCATACATATCTTCTCTTGTCTTTCTAGGATTTGATGACTTCCACCTCTCCATTCACAGTGACATGGCAACAGTTGCCAAGGCAATGGCCTGTCCAGAGTCAGGCCTGGAAGTGCGAGACAGGATGTGGTTGAAGATCACCATCGCTAACGCCTTCATTGGTATTGTCTGGAAAATAAGACATGTCAATTTTTTTTCTGCCTTCAACGCCACACCTTTGAATCTTTTGAGTTGAGTTTGAAACAATGTTGTTCTATTGTGTCATTAGGCTCTGATGTGGTGGATTGGCTCTTCCATCACGTGGAAGGCTTCACAGATCGCAGAGAAGCGCGTAAATACGCCAGCAACCTTCTGAAGGCTGGCTACATCCGACATACTGTTAACAAGATCACCTTTTCTGAGCAGTGCTACTATGTTTTTGGAGACCTCTGTGGCAGTAAGTGGAAATGGAATTCCCCAGTAAAACATGTTTAGTAGACTTCAAAAAAACAAAATCGATACGGTCTCTCTACATCGTGAATTTTTGACCTATTTCTATATCATTGACATAATAAGTACAATTATTAGCGTATACAGTGCTGTGAAATACTATTTGCCCCCTTCCTGATTTTTATGTTCTTTGCATAGTTATCACATACAGAGGCTTCAGTTCGTCAAACCAATTTTAATATCACACTGAGACTGAAACCCAAGGAAATACAAAATGCAGTTTCTAAATGCGAATGAAATTCATCAAGATGCAAAAAACATCCAAAAACTTATGTCCCAACGTGAAAAAGTAATTGTTCCCCTTGTTAAATCACAAACTAACAGAGACTAACGACAGTTTCACTTTTACAAGCAACACCATAGCACCAATGTTTGTTGGATCCAGAAATCACAAATAGAATCTGTCAGACAAAGTGAAATAGACTACAAGATCTCAAGAAACATACGCATCATGCTATTATCCAAAGAAATTCAAGACGAAATTAGAAAAAATAGTGAATGAAATCTGTCAGTCTGGAAAAGGTTACGAAGCCATTTCCACACCTCTAGGGCTTCAGCAAACCACGGTCAGAGCCATTATCCACAAATGGGGAAAAGTGGGAAAAATAGGAAACATTCCGAGAAATGGTCAACCAGCTAAAATTACTCCAAGAGTGCGACGACGACTCATCCACGAGGTTGCAAAAGAACATAAAACACCACCCCAAGAACTCCAGACCTCGCTGGCCTCAGTTCAAGTCAGTGTTCACAACTGTACCATAAGAAAGATACTGGCCAAAAATGGCATTCATCGGAGAGTTCCCAGGCAAAAACCACTGCTGTCCAAAAACAACACAAAGGCTCGTCTCACATTTGCCGAAAGACATCTTGATGATGCGCAAGCCTTTTAGAAAATAAAAGATGTGCGGCCCGTTACATCTGGGGTAAAAATGGCACAGGATTTGATAAATAGAACATTATGCCAGCAGTGAAGCATGGTGATGGCAGTGTGAGGGTCTGTGGCTGCTTTGCTACCTCAGGACTAGGACGACTTCCTGTGATTGATGGGACAATTAATTCCGCTGTCTACCAGAAAAGGCTGAAGGAGAACGTCCAACAATTAGTTTGCGCCTGCAAACTCAAGTGCTCTTGGATCATGCAGCCGGACACCGATCCAAAACACACCAGCAAGTCCACCTCTGAATGACTGAAAAAAACAAATTAATGTTTTGGAATCCAATTGCAATTTGAATCCAATTGAGATGCTGTGACGTGACATTAAATGGGCAGTTCATGCTATAAAACCCTCCAGTTGAAGCAATTCTGCAAAGAACTTGGTGCCAAAATTCCTCCGCAGTGATGTAAAAGACTCACCAATTAATTATCACAAATGCGTGATTTTGATTATTGCTGCCAAAGGTAGCACAAACCATTATTACGTTCAGAGGGCAATTACTTTTTCACATAGGGACAGGTAGGTTTTATTTTATTTTATTTTTTGTTAAAATGAATTAAATTGGCATTTTTAAAACTGCATTTTGTATTTGCTTGGGTTGCCTCTGTGTGATATGAAAATGGTTTGATGAACTGAAATCTGTGTGTGATAAATATGCAAAGAACAGAAATCAGGAAGAGGGCAAGTAGTTTTTCACGGCACTGTATGTCAACGGCTGTCGAGTAAAACAGGCTAAAAATGTCTTTCCCCCCTTTTTTGCCCAACAGATATGACTCACCTGTCGCTCCATGACCACGATGGTTCCAGTGGGGGCGCCTCAGATCAGGACACCCTTCCACCTCTGCCCCACCCTGGGGCAGCTCCCTGGCCTTTGCCTCTGCCCTACCAGTTCCCTATCCCTCACCCCTATGACCTGCCGCAGCCCTTCCACGGTGGGCCAGCAGCTGGCAGTGCCGGAAGCCAGCACAGCGGTGAGTGCACAAACCGAATGAGCGATGAAACTGTATCCACCTAAGGGAAGAGGAACACAACACTTCCCTCCGTTCCTTTATGTCCGCATATGCAAACTCCAGACATGATTATTGGAATTGAGTCAAGCTGTATATAGATTTTTTTTAAAAGCTGGATGATATACAGCACCCCCCGCCACCCATATATTTGTGGTTCATTATTTCCAAATTCACCTATTTTGTATTTCTGTGAAGTCTATCCCCAGCTATTTTTGTGCTTTCTCTGAATTAAGACGGCACCAAAGCTTCGTTGAAATAGAAAAGTAGGACAGTAATTGGTGTCATGGAAGTATGTTGAGGTAGGTGATGCATCACGACTATGAGACACATGTATGTTAAGGAGGAGCTACGTTTTTAACTTATTCATGGCAGCTACTGAGAGTCTTGGCTGCTATTGCAAGTACATGCACACCCTTGCTTCTTCTTTGTTTTGTTTTATTTTTAAACCAGCTATCTGCAAGCCATTAGTTTTTAAGAGTAAAGTAAAATGGGACTGTAACGATAAAACAAAAGTTACCTCTGTAACTATACGGTTCTATGGATCCCAAATGACCGCCAGGGTGTCCTGTCACTCGGGATCTTTGCGTTCACGCGAGAAGATTCTGTAAGAAACAAACCTCTGGTGACAGCATTTACACCCATTCGGGGTTATTCAGGGGTCACAGGTGAGTCATAATTTGATATGCATTCCCCGAACGGTGCATGCACGAAGGGAACATTCAGTGCTTTAAACACCGTCCCTGGCAGTGAGCAGTGATAAAATAGTGCTAAATAGAATGTTTTGTATTATTGTTAGCGCTATCAAACGATGAAAATATTTAATCTAATTAAAAACGCAACTGTCATAATTAACTAAAAATTCATCATGATTACTCACGCATTTTTTTATAATTTCTGAATTTCCTTTTATATTGTCTAATTTTTCCCCATTTTAATGCTCTCATCAACATGGGATCATGAATCAGTTTTCTACGTGCAAAATGCAAATATTTACTGAAATAACAATTTCGATTTTCAATTTTACATGAACATTTTTCACTATGAGCAGTTATTCACACATAATCTCTTAAATATTTTGTCACACAACAGCTGCTTTAACAGCTCTTTTTATGGAATCAAAACAGAGCAATATAACATTATAAAGTGCACCTCTAAGGTAAACTAGTACTCAGCCTATAGTGGATTTAAGCCATGGTTGCATACTTCGTTTTTCTCAAGTTTGCTTTGAACACAGCAGTCAGGCCATGTTGATTCTGTTGGTCCTTCTTGCGCGGCAGTCTCTCTACGGTTTTGTATAGACATAATTTCGGATGACTACACTTGGTTAGATGACAACACTGGAGACGTTTTATTTTCAGTGTATTCGCTAGGTCGCTACCACTGCACCGCTGAACTCTCGAGGTGCCTCAGCGACGGTGAAGCTCCACCCGCTTTATTTATATGGCCACGGAACACTGTAAATTTCCACACAAAATAGTTCCAAACAAGTAACAAGTGCGTCAGTTTCAGCTTGAGTCGAGCTGTGGACAATGTTGACAGGCTTGGATGCAGTAGCCATACATTTAGCTATGGCTTCAACAAATTTGTTCTTCGTACTGTCATCCATTTTCTTCACTTTGAAATGATCCTTAGCTGTCTGTCTGAGACGAGGGGGCGGAGTACTCACGTCAGCTGTGTGCTTGGCCATTCAGTGGTATTTCAGTATTTCAGACTCGACGTACTATGATGATAGCTCAGTTTACGACTGCAAAACATACAGGTAACTTTGGTCTTGTCAGTGGAACAATCTGGCAACTTTTTAAAAGTAAACTTTCCATTCATAAATTCTTAAAGTATCCGTTTTCGGTGTCTCGCGCTGCCGTGGCTGGCAAAACAAACGTGCGTGGACATGTGCAGCGCGCTTGTTGTTTCTGGTTTATTTATAGAGCAACGTAACATCCGCTGTGACGTCTGCCGCGTTAATCTCGCGAGAAAAAAATTTATCCCGTTAAAATTCATTTAAATTAATGCCAATAAAAACGCGCTAAACTGACAGCTCTAATTATTATCGTTAAGTATGTAGCATATATACAATTTAGTTCAGGCCATTAGGAACACTTTTAGTTTGTAGTCAGTTACATAGCTTTACTAATACTCTGTATTGCATAAAGTACCACTTGTATACAAGTGTGATGTCTACTCTTTGAATCCAGAAATGGAACCAGTGAACCATGTTTACTTTCACTCTGCTCAAAGGGCTACAAGAACATAGCCTGCCTCTGTCAGAAGTAAACCGATTTCTCCCAAAAATCCCGCCATCCACCAACTTGGATTTGAAATAATCACCGTGTGGGAGTGGAAAGTCAGACATTGTGGTTGCAGCAGTTTGCTCAAATATTAGTAATATTTACCTAGCCCACCGTCTGCCCACACAGTTATCCCAGAACTTTTGTTTAAAGTTTTGTGACTTGGTTCTCAACGTTTTTACATCAACTAACACCATTTGGGTTTAGGCGATTTAAAATGCGTCTTTGTAAAATGTAGACAGGCTCAAATGTTTTTCTTTTCAAAGACAATATAAGGCTTACGGGGTGGCACAGTGGTCGTCTAATTAGCACGTCCACCTCACAGTGCAGAGGTCATGGGGTCTTATCCGGCATTCCTGTGTGGAGTTCAATCCGTGCCTGCGTGGGTTTTCTCCGGGTACTCCGGTTTCTTCCCACATTACAAAACATGACAGGTTAATGGAACACTCTAAATCAGTGGTTCTTAACCTTTTTAGAGGTACCGAACCCAACCAGTTAATATGCACATTCACGGAACCCTTCATGAGTGAAAAATAAATATATTTTTGACAAATTCAAGATATTAAAAAATGCATTTATTAAAAACAGAAAAAAAAGTAAATAAAATTTCAAGAGATAAGTTTACTTTTTTTTTTTTTAATTGTACGACGTACTACCATGACAGTAACACGTTGACTACAAAGCGTGCTAAATTTCCCACAGCACTGATTGGACAAGCGATGTCATGTGATCATCTGCAGCCAGGGACGGCCAAGTGGGCGTGTCATAACGAATTGACATGTTGAGTCGGGTGTGTCTTGACCTCCATGGCAGAGGCTCTGTCGAACCCCTGAGACCGACTCACCGAACCCCTGGGGTTCGATCGAACCCAGGTTAAGAACTACTGCTTTAAATTGTCCTAAGGGTATGAGTGTGAGCGCAATTGGTTGTTTGTCTCTGTGTGCCCTGCGATTCACTAGCAACCAGTTCAGGGTGGACCCGGCCTACTGCCCCAAGTCAGCGGGAATTTGCTCCAGCACAACCGCGGCCCTCGTGAGGATAAACTGCTCTGGATGGATGGATGAATAATCTTGTCACACAACCTCAGCCTAAATATATGGAGAAGGCTAGACATTGTGATGGGTGAAGCATCCACTATTTCCCAGAAATTCCGGCAGCTTCTTGTATGTGTCTGTCGGACTCTTGGCAGCCTCCCTGACCCAATTTCTTCTGTTGGTTTTGGCGAATTCTTGATAATGTTTGTGTTGTGCCATATTTTCTTCGCGTGTTGACTGTCTTCATGGTATATGTACTGTTTTGTCATGACCATAAAATTCCCAGAAAAGTCTTGCATTTTCTCCAAAATGGACGCCGAATAATGCAAAATCTGTAAAGGCTGTTGTGTGACTTTGATGAGGTGTCCGCTTGGTAGACTGATGTTGTGCCGACACATTGCTTACATAGAGGAAACTGAGGATGCTAAACGCATGCCCTCAGTAGGTGCCTGGACGTGCATTGTACAAAACGTCTGAAAATGGCACCTACGAAGAGACATGCTTACTAAGCACAGTTTAAAATACCAAAAGTATCACCTGCCTTGACTCATATATGAACTGAAGTGCCATCCCATTCCTAACCCATAACATTCAATATGATATCGGTCTTCATTTTTAGCTATTACAGCTTCAACTCTCCTGGGAAGGCTGTCCACAAAGTAGAGGAGTGTTCATGGAAATTTTTTATCTCTCTTCCCAAACTACATTGGTGTGGTCACACACTGATGTTGAGAGCCAGGCCTTCTCGACCAAGTCTCCGCTCTAATTCATCCCGAAGGTGTTCTATCGGGTTCAGATCAGGACTGTGCAGGCCAGTCAAGTTCATCCACACCAGACTCTGTCATCCATGTCTTTTTGAATCTTGCTTTGTGCACAGTCATGTTGGAAGAGGAAAGGCCCCGCTCCAAACTGTTCCCATAAGGTTGGGAGCATGGAATTGTCCAAAATATTTTGGTATCCTGAAGCATTCAAACTTCCTCTCACTAGAACTAAGGGGCCAAGCCCAACTCCCGAAAAACAACCCCACACTGTAATTCCTCCTCCACCAAATTTCACTCTCGGCACAATGCAGTCCGAAATGTACTGTTCTCCTGGCAACCTCCAAACCCAGACTCGTCAATCAGATAGTCAGATGGAAAAACGTGTCTCCACTGTTCTATATTCCAGTGGCAGCGTGCTTTACAGCAGTGGTCCCCAAGCCCCGGGCCACAGACCTGTACCGGTCCATGGGTCATTTGGTACCGGGCCGCACAGAAAGAATAACTTGCATTCCGTTTTATTCATTTTGAAATCTGAAAGATGTTTTATTTTGAAAAATTACCAGATTCTCTATTACATCCGTCAACTGTATGTCATTCTTGACGCAGGTCAAGGCGCGCTTCTCGGTCACGTGAGTTACCGCTAAAATGAAACACAGGACCTAGCAAAATGAGTAAAAAACAAACGTCTTTGGCAAGGCAAAAAGGCCCAGCCAGGAGACAGAAGAGGGAGCCTACGACTTTCAAGAAAGAGAAGGCTACATTTAACTTAAAATACAGATTTATCTCAATGGGAGATTCCCACGCACCAAGCCTACTCTGCATCTTATTATGAAGGCACGTTTAAACCTTAAACCATAGCGACCAGAGAGTGTTGCAGCCAGATAAGATGTTCCTCGTGTCATGATTCGTGTTTTTTATTATGTTTAGAAAATAACACAGTTTTCATGCAGGTCATATATTATTTTGTTGTATTTATCCGTCACACCGTGGTCACACTCGACCACCACAAGACTGGTCCCTGAAAATATTGTCTGACATTAAACCGGTCCGTGGGGCAAAAAAAGTTGGGGACCACTGCTTTACACGACTGCATGTATGGCTGGAATGTAGCTGCTCTGTCAACGAAAGCCATTTGATGAAGCTCTCTGCGTACTGTACTTGGACTAATCTGAAGGCCACATGACGTTTGGAGCTCTGTAGCAATTAACTGTACAGAAAATTGGCGATCTCTTTGCACTATGCGCCTCAGCATACGCTGACACCTCTCCGTCAGTTTACATGGCCTACCACCTTGTGGCTGAGTTGCTGTTGTTCCCAAACTCTTCCAATTTCTTATAAAAAAAGCTGACAGTTGACTGTGGAATATTTCGGAGCGAGGAAATTTCACGACTGGACTTGTTGCACAGGTGGCATCCTATGACAGTTCCACGCTGGAATTCACTTAACTCCTGAGAGCGACCCATTCTTTCACAAATGTTTGTCAAAACAGTCGTAATGCCTGAGGTGCTTGATTTTATACACCTGTGGCCAGGCCAAGTAATTAGGACACATGATTCTGGTCATTTAGATGGGTGAGCAAATACTTTTGGTAATATAGTGTTTTCAGTTGCACGGCACCGTATGGGCAAGGACAACAGTGGTGCAGGAACGTCCGCTGGATTATCAGGAAAAGATAGCCATCTTCCATTCCTACTGCAGTAAAATGTGTAATGCGTTACATTAAATCAGTGCTTCTCAATTATTTTCTGTCATGCCCCCTACCAGCCTCACTTAGCTTCCATTACAGACTGTTCTTTCAACCAATTCTCACATTCCGACATACCTGCCTGGGTTACGGCAAGTGGTGAGAGACAAGCATACTTTGTATTGTTAAATACAACAAAAAGATTGCCAACAAATACACCCAGCCCACGTCACGAACCTGGACAAGGTGCCGCTGACTTTCGACGTCCCGGTGAACTACACTGTAGAGAATAAAGGGCCCAACATGGTAGCAATACGCACAACAGGGAGTGTGAAATCGGCTTTTACCGTTGTGCTTGGTTGCCATGTTAATGGACAGAAATGGCCATTGTGAAGTTGCAAGCGGTGTGGGAGCAAAGGCGAACACAGCTTTACTAAGACTGCGAATATGTGAATGGATTATGGATGCTCGGTCTTACATGTCTGCTTGCGCTGTTCGAGCTTTCACAAAAGCCGGGATCATTTCTGAGGAGTTGCACCGCAACGAGAGTGCCTCTGACAATGACGTGAGGGAACCTGGCGTATTTGATTGTGAATTTCGGACTCTTCTTTTGACTGATACCTTTGAAAAATGAGATTCACCCCAATGATGTGCAAACTCTCTGCAGAGAATGGCTTGTTCTGTAAGATGTGACTACAAAAAAAAAAAGGTCGGGAAAGGCCTACGAGAAAAGCCAAAGTATTTTAGATTGATGGGAGGTCCTGCAATTTGTGGCAAACGTGTGCTGACTCCCAGTTAACTTGTTTGAATGTCATTGGGTCATTCTGAACACAGGCTCAAACTCAGGTATAAAAAAGTGCGTACGCAGTGTCTTTGTTGTTTATTTTTACTTCCCGTCTTTCACAAGGATTTTTTCTTATGGTTGTAGCAGCTAAAGGTCAAATTAATCTCTGAAATATTTTGACATGATTTATCACAAAAACCTGGCATTTGAACTGGGGTGTGCCAACATTTTACTTCCTCTTTATAGAGTCACTCTATGACACGCAGTTGTTTTTGTGTTAAAGTCATTAAGAGCCATCGGATCTTTTAGAAAAATTATTGGCCTTTATGCCGCCATTAAACAAAAGCATGTAATGTGTAAAAAGTAGGTCAGATATGTGCGGTTGGCTTTTTACTGGCACCCTGGTGGGAGCCAGCAGCTCTTGTTTGTGACTCGGATTGAGTCAATGATTTACACACGACTAATATTCACTGTCTGCTCGCCTGTGTCCACAGAAAGCAGCGGCTCAAACTGCAGCAAAAACGAGGGGCGGAAATCTGGCGGCAGCGGGAGCGAAGCCGAGATCAGGAGCCAGCGAGCTCCCAGCGAGCGCTCGGCGGCTCCCCCTAGCGAGCGAAGCGTCCGTAGCTCGCTGAGCCACCGCAGTGCCAACGCCCATTCGTTAGCCTACGGGCAGGGCCTCGTCTACGGCCCCCCCGGGTTGCCCCCGCAGCCGCCTCATCTGCCTACAACCGCACCCGGAGCACCCCCTGGCCGGGAGCTGGCCGCCGCCCCTGCCGAGCTCACCGTGTCACGCCAGTCCTTGCGTATGTCGGTGGGCAATGCTGGCGAGTTCTTTGTAGATGTAATGTGACTCGGGTTCGAGGGCGAGCAAATGAAAGCGTAGCAGATTGGGGCCACCTAGTGTCGGAGGAGAACAGAGGTGAATGTTGCAGCAGGTGTATTCCAAGGCCTCCAATTCCCAAAAGCATGGATGCAACTGGTCATGGTGTGTGAATGCGTGCGTGCGCGCGCGTGAGGACAAAAAATGTTCCGCCTCTTTAGTGTTTCTCTTCTTAATTTCTAAGTAGTTGTGGCCATACTTTCTTCAGTGAAGAACCCCCTACCCCCAACTCCCTAATTTGCTAAAGTTGGCACCAAAGCGCCTGTGAGTTTCCGCCTCTCAATGGGGAAGATTTAGTGCAAGGACAAAAAGCCAGTAAGAGGGAGGGAAATGGTGCAAACAGACAGATTGGGAGGATGACTCAGTGCTTTTCTACGTGGATGTTTTTCATTTGTGTTTCTCTACGCTCTTCCCTCCTGCCTGTCCTCCTTATCTCAACATTCTTTGTCCTCCCCCCACGAGTCCCTGTCAGAACTGACGGAGAAAAAGGCCTTTAGCCTCCTTCACTGACCAAACAACGTTGGATTGGACACTAACTGTTAACATGTTCAGATTTAAATGTTTGCTTGACCTATGAGAAAAAAAAAATAATCCAAGAGAATCTCAGTCCTGTCAGAAAGAGAATGATCATATGTGTAGTTGATCATAACCAGTTTTATTTTACGGTGCAAAACACGATGCTCAAGTTCAAGTAATTTGTACACTACATAATTACAGTTCACTCTCTTAACCCAAGCATTTTAAATTGGTCTTGTTGCAATGTGTAGTGATGGGGGAAAAATCCTACCACGTCTCTCACACTACACTTTTATCAAGGAAATGTCTTTTTATTTATAAATATAGTTTTATGACTGAACTTCATGATGATGTTGTGTTTGTATGTGTGTGTGTTTTCACAGACCAGATTGATAACAAAAAGTCAAAATGTGTCGTAGTGCAGCACATAACTATCCTGAAAACACAAGTTAAATGAAGTTTTTACCTGAATAAATATTTGAAAACAAACACTTCTATAAAGTTGCATACCACTGAGGCAACCCGTGTCCACAACGAGTAGTACTCATACCACACTGAGAATTCTTGGGATTGATGGTTTTTACGTATTTGAAAAAAAAAAAAACAAAGACCACACCAGTAATGTTCATGCATGTTTCTCCAGTCCCCAAGGGAAGATCATCTTGTTAGCTTGCATCAGTGCAGATGCACAAAAAAGCATCGCCTTTTGGATTAAAAAAGAAACGACAACAAAATAATACATTCCACTGCTGCGCACGCATATCAATTGAATATCTGGCTTTTAAAACCCAGCTGCAGTGGGGAGGTGCGGGTTTCGATTTCAGACTGGGGACTTCCTGTGTGGAGTTTGCATGTTCTCCCTGTGCCTCCGTGGATTTTCTCTGGGTACATTCCAAAAACATGCATGGCAGTTTGATTGAACACTCTAAATTGTCCAGGGTATGGTTGTGAGCAAGAATAGTTGTCTTTGTGTGCCCTGCAATTGGCTGGCAAGCCACTCAGCATGTCACCCGCCTACTGCCCAAAGACAACTGGGATAGGCTACAGCACGGCCCTTTGTTAGGATCCGATAATGGATTGCTTATGAATCAAGTGGAGTTGGTATGGTTATTAAAATTGTTCATGAAATGTAGAATAATTTAGAGTAATTTTTGAAAAAAAAAATTGACTTTGTGGAATACTGATTCTTCTCAAGATGTTTTGGATTTGGAATGCTTGGAATGGGTCAAGAAATCTGGAGGGAGAGGATAAGTACATATGTAAAACATCTCAATCAGCGGAAATTTACAGCAACATTTTTTTTTTTAAATTTTAGGGGCGTGATAATCACCTAAGATTTTATGAACAGACTTTTTTGTGTAACGTTATACATGTACCAACGTTACCCATCCAGAAAACAAAAACATATTTAACTATTCCGTTATAGTTACAGAATAAATAAGCAATCAGATTACAGGTACATCTATTAAAAATTCATTTTATTCCGGAGGATTACGTATTTCACGCGGACAGAGTGACGGCGTTGTTTATTTGAGCCCTCGGCGCAACAATTGGATGAATTGTGGGCCACTGTGACTCCAGTCACGCGGCGCAGTGTTGCTGAAAGCAAACGGGTGAAAATGTAGAGTCTGGGAGGTAGGTGAACTGGCCATGTCTTGCCCTCCTCCACATGCGGATGAAAGGAGGAAGTGCTTGATACTGTTTGGAACGTTCTCACAGAAGGCCCGATTTTTTTTAAATAAAATTTGACCTGTCATTTCCCTCTGATGGAGCTAATCTGCTAGCCGAAGTATTTTTACCATGCGTCACAAATCACTCAGATTTACCATTTAAAACCATATTAACAAGAAAAAAAGGCTAAATTTGACACGGAGAATTAAAGCGGTGGCGTCACTAATCGTCATCGGCGTCATATCGTGGTATTTGTGTGCGTCGTGGCTGAGGAAGGAAATAAACAAAATACATTATTTTGGAAACTTTATTGTAAAAAGTCTGGAATTTGGGGAGGGGATGAAATGTTGGGGAGGTGGGAATACTTGGAACGTAGGAAAACGTTTCACAGGACCTCATTTCATAACGAGATTTAACAACACAATGACGATAGGTGAAGTCATCGTGGCAAGATTAAAAATCGTCATCGCGAGTCAACCGGTCACATTGCGTTCGGTTTTGTGACGCCAGAAGTAGAACACGCACAAAGATGAGGTCACAAGTCTACATGGAACGGATGCGTAATAAATTGCACTCTTGTTTTTAATTCAGTGTATTCGGGTCACTATAATGATTTTAACTCGTCATATGACGCGGCATATTGAGGTCACACAAAATGTACGAAAACGACTTTTAAATTCGCCGTGTCGAGAAACATATCAATACGTGGTTTAAAATCGTCATCACGAGATTTGAAATCATCCTGACGAGACTAGATCGATCATGATCTCGTCAGGATGACATTATTTCTCATCATTGCGACTCTAATTCTCATCTTGACTTTAATATTCCTCATGGTGACTTTCAATCTCGTTTTGTCAGGTTTAATTTTTCTTGTTGTAAAGTGACCCTCATTTGACGGCACGTGGAGTGTTTTAAATGGGACTACGCTTATTCGTGCCCGAGCACACCCTAGTCCAGTGGAGGCCCATCCCTGCGTAAACATACTAAATGTATCTCTTAATATGGAGTTTATCATGAGATGTGTAAAAATTGGGAGAGGGTTAAAATTGTAATTCTGGGTCAAGTGGGAATCCTTTCAAATGTCGGGAAACGGTTCCCACAATGCCCTGAATGTAGTGAAGCATTTGAATTGTTGGGATCGGTTGAGAAATGTGGAAAAGGAGTACAGTGGTGATAACGTTAAGAATAACAATCGCGAATTTTATCAAAGGCTGACCGATGCGGCTTGCAGTTTATCGTGGTCAAGCCTGACTGGGTGCGATTGTACTCGTCGCAGCAGCCGCGCCTTTTCCTGCCTCAGCCCAACGCGGCTGCGGGTCAGCTGACATATCTGCCGCTCAACTCGGAAGAAGCCCAACTCGCGGCTGCAAGAAGTGTCAATCGGGAATCCACTATTTCAAGCCACAAGCGGAGGCCGAGCGGGGGGACTGACTGGTGGCGTCCGTGAAAGAACGAGGGTAAGTTCACCGCAGTCAACATAATGTGTGTCGAAGGAAATGAGTGACTTTTGTCGAGAAATTTGCGGATACTCGGTGAAACGGTGATCCTTTCCAGTTCGTGCTAACGTTAGCAATGTTAGCAGGGGCGCTGCTAGCTGGCAGCAAGTTAGCACATAGTACCGTTGGTATAAAGGAACTGTGGAGATGTTTCCCTTTCAAATTAAATTTTTGCGCTTCTAGTGGAGAGTGGTGTACTATGTTTCATGTTTTAATTGCTCAGTTATTCATTTTCCGAACGACGTTATTCTCAACTGATTAGTATTTTGATATCATACATGAGTATTGGAAGACTGGTGCTCGTGTCACTTTTTATTTTCTTGGAATCGGAAATTGCTGCAAGGTAGGTTTTTTGCTGGACCGCTGCCCTAAGCTAAATTAGCTTGCTAAAACTCATTCTCGGGGTTTTCTTATCCATCACTTTGATCGAAGATGAAGGTCAGGCCTACATTACAGCGTTAACACGATCCATTTCCCCCCAAATGTTCCGAATACAGCTGTAATTCCGTAGTCGGCGTGGAAACGAGAACCGAATGAAAGATTAATAAACGTTAAGGAAGTGGGCCGAATCAGCAGACATCTTGACTTGGGCCGATATGGGGACCACCGCAGTCGACTCGTGACATGGTCATCGCAGGTTTCTTCAGCCACAACGCTGCAATAGTTCCGAATGGAAATATTGTAACATTTTCGGGTCGTATGTTGATGTCGTGTTGTTCTTCGAATCGCCGCGTTTTATTTGGAGAGGCTCTGTCCTGCAGGAATTTCAAGCATGGCCCAATCGTCTTTGCTTTTCCAGTCTTCAGTCGTGGTTTCAGATGTAACCCACATAATACGATGTTGTTTGTGATATTAAATGAACGAGTTACCCCAGCAAGATGAGGAAAATATTGTTTTCGTGTTCTTATGTTAATGGCTTACTCCAGCAAATTGTGAAAACGTTTTCATGTTCTTGCTTCTTCTGTGTTTTAGTTGATTTTATTCCATGGTCATGGTCAAGACTAACCGTACCCAGTGTCTATTCGAAATCACAATCTCGTTGGTGTCACCCTGCTCCACGCTATTTGCTGTTAATCTGGTGGTAATCTCACAGAGGATATAAGAAAGGAGTCACTGAGGTGAAATTGGCCATCGTTGTGGAGGACAAATAAAATGTTTAATAAACAGTGTGTAGGCTCTGAGGTTTTGGTACTCAGCGCATACACAAGACGCTCCGCATTATAAGGCGTGCTGTCCACTTTGGAGAAAATTTTAGACTTTTAATGCGGTGTGGTAGGTGTGAAAATACGGTAAATGTGGTGTGCCTTCGTGTGCCCTGCATGTGTGAAGATTAAGGATGCAACTCACCGTTATTTTAATAGCCATTTAATCAGTCAATTTTTTTTCTTTTCATTTATGGATGAATCTGGAAAATGAATTTCTATCCCCCGTTTGAAAAAACATAAAAACAGCATTTATTTAAAATAGACAGTGCAGATAACGCACAAACATAAATTAATCATGATTCAGTTACTGGTTTGGTCCACAACATGTCAGAAAATTGTCCCCCAAAAAATCTTGATCGTATTTTTCCAAAGGGAAAGCATATGTTTCCAAATGTATTTCCTTGATTAAACAAAATGGTAATCGGTTTGATTTCATGGAGGACTACAGAAATTTAAGATTACTTAATGTTGAGATTGACATTACACGGATTTGAATAATTTTAAATTAAACAAGATCTCTAAGTGATTGGTTGATTCTCAAAATTATTGTAGTTTATTTGATAATCGATTCATATTTATTTAGTTTTAAACAATTCAATGTTGCGCCTCTACTTTTGTGCACTTGTAGAACAACTAGAGTGCACCAGCCAAAAGTAGGAAGAGGTACCGGTACACCGAATTGTCCATGTGCTAATACGCTCTTTGTCATCTCTGCTAACACAATTCACTGCACTAGTAGAACGGCACTCTTATACCCTTTTCCCACTGAAACTAGTGGATAGTCGTGACCCGTGGCGACACGCAACCAATTGGCATATTGTCCCTTTCCCATTGACCCAACAGAAGGCGAGTCACAACCCGCCTCCCATGGCGTGCTGGTGGACACCAATCGACACTGGCCGGTGAGCCTTTCCCACTGCCCAAAAATGCGTGTTTACCTGTAGTTTTGCGGCAGTGGGAAAGGGGTATTAGTGTGCCCTTGTAGACTGCCTTTTTCTTTGACTGAGTTTTCCCCCTACTGTCTGACATTTCTGTGCACTCATAGAATAACTGTCCTAATTCATCCATCCATCCATTTTCCGATCCGTTTTATCCTCAGACGGGTGGTGCTGGAGCTGTCTTCGGGCAGTAGGCAGGGGACACCCTGAACCGGTTGCCAGCCAATCGCAGGGCACACAGACGAACAACCATCCGTGCTCGCACTCACACCTAGGGACAATTTAGAGCAGGCATGTCCAGCTCCGGTCCTGGAGGGCCACTGTCCTGCCTGTTTCCCATCTCTCTGGGCTGCAACACACCTGATTCAGATGATCAGCTCATCAGCCAGCTCTGAAGCAGCATTAGATCGATCCTGATTATTCGAATCAGGTGTGTTGCTCCTGGGAAAGCTGGAAAACAGGCAGGACAGCGGCCCTTGAGGACCGACTTTGGACACCCCTGATTTAGATCATTCAATCAGACTGCCATGCATGTTTTTGGAATGTGGGAGGAAACCGGAGTACCCGGAGAAAACCCACGCAGACACGGGGAAAACATGCAAACTCCACACAGGAAGTCGGAGCCAGGATCGAACTCACGACCTATGCACTATGAGGTCGACGCGCTAACCACTCGTCCAACGGGCCACAACTGTCCTAATTACTAGTGATTTTTCAACACACGACGACAGGATTATTTTACGGGATCATTTTACAAAACAAAATAATCATATTCGAGAAGGGGCAAAAAAAAAAGACATTTGTCCTTTTTGCGTGTATCAGGTCATGGTAGCCATTTTAAGAGTGCGCTGAATTGTCTTGCCAGTGAGGATAAAGTGAGTACATGGACAATGCATCGCAGTAGTGCAGCTACAGGGTCTCTTCGATGAGCAGTTAAGTGTGTTTGTGTGTGTGTGGGGAGGGGGGAGGGTGCAGGGGCAAATGTCTAAATGTCTCTCTTTTATGATCATCACTAACGGCAGCTTTCACTTCTTCATCACCCCCTCTCCACTCTTTCCTCCCTCCCCTCATTGCCCGTGTCGCTGTCTCCTTAGGCAGAGTTTGGTTTCATCATGGCCTTTTGTGTCTGAGGAGCTGCCACAATGATCGGAGGATTGTTCATCTACAACCACAAGGGGGAGGTCCTCATCTCTCGGGTCTACCGAGATGATATAGGGTAAGTCTGTTGCTTGGGATTCGATCGAAATCACACTTGACAAACAGAACAAAACAACACACACACACAAACCAGTTGTTCCTCCAATCCAAATCTTACAATTTTCTGATGTTGTAGAATTTAAAACTGCAAAATTAATAAAGTCCACAAAGTTACCCTCTTAGAATCAGAATCAGATCAGAATCATCTTTATTGGCCAAGTATGTAGAACACACAAGGAATTTGTCTCCGGTATAACACGCTGCATTAGTATCATCATAAACAAGGACATGACAAATAGGTATGGAAGGACATTTCGTAATGTCAGTGACTGTTTAGGGAGTTAATGGCTAGAGGGAAGAAGCTGTTTAAGTGTCTGCTGGATTTGGTGCGCATGGATCTGTAGCGCCTGCCTGAGGGGAGTATCTGGAAAAGGTGGTGGGCAGGGTGCGGGGGATCCAGGAGGATTTTCCGTACCCTTGTTTTGATTCTTGCAGTGTGCAAGTCCTCAAGAGTGGGTAGGGCGGTGCCAATGATTTTTTTCCGCCGTCCTAACTGTCCGTTGAAGTCGGATTTTGTCCTTTTTTGTGGCGGCCCCAAACCAAACCGTGATGGAAGAACACAGGACTGATTTGATGACTGCCGTGTAGAACTGACGTAGCACCTCCTGTGGCAGGCCATGCTTCCTCAGCAGCCTCAGGAAGTACATCCTCTGCTGGGCCCTTTTCAGGATGGAGATGGTGTTGACTTCCCACTGCATGTCCTGGGAGACTGTGATTCCCAGGAACTTGAAGGTCTCGACGGTTGTATATATACTGTATATATACTTATACTGTATTTCTAAACATGTTCAAGGAAAAAAAATAGATTAGCTCCCACATAGGTGCCTTGTACCTCCTTCACGATTGTTCCTCTTTCATCCAGCGCAGACACACTCGCTTTTCTTTGCTCATCCACAGCAAAGACAAGTTCTCCTCCTCATCATTTGGTGTAAGACCCATTAATCCTACTAAATCGGTTTCATATGACATCAAGATCAACACCATGTGTCTGTGTAAATCATGCACAAAAATGTGTCTTGTGCATTTTTGCAAGTCTTCATCATCTTTTCCTCTCTATCACCACTTTCCTCCATCTGTCCACATTGGCCCATGTAGGAATAGGTAAGAGAAACTCATACCTAACAAGCATGGCCTCCCCATCCCCTTCACCTTTTCCCTCTCATGGCCATAAACCAAGTAGACACCCCTCCCCTCCAACCCTCCCACCACAACCTAAACTTGCATGCCAGTGAATTTCACCAGAAACGTTCTTGAAGCATGAGTCACCTGCTATATAAAACAAATCCAACCAACACAGACTGATGGAAAGTAGCCAAGCAAAATACACACACACACACACAAGCGCTACCAAAGCATTAGCATGGAGTCTGCGCATGGGATATGATGGACCGATCATTTGTGTCCATGCTTTGCATTTTTCTTCATATGGATAGTATGATCAAGTTCCCATTGAGGTGTGTCCCTTCTGATGCAGTGAAGTCAACGCAAAAGCATTTTTTTTAATTCGGCAGTAATTCCCCACATTCCATGGTTTACTGTTCATCTTTTTTTCTGTGAAATGTTAACTCAAATTGCCTATTTGAAAGACTATTTTTGATACACTTTGGGAATACCCGACAACTCCCTACCTAAAATTGGTGTCAAGGAAATACGTACATGGATGCAAAAAGTCCACAGCCCTGTTCAAATGCCAAATTTTTGTGATTAAAAAAAATTGTCCACGATAAGTCATTGCCAAACTATTTTCACCATTGAAGAGGCCAATAACCAGTACGACACACTTTAAAAAATGTCATCTATTCAGAAGGGGTAAAAATAACCAATTACCGGTAACTCATTCACTCCCAAAGACGTTTTTAAGCGTCTTTTCAGACTTGGTCCAGAATTGGCTGGTACTGAATGAGTTAATGCGGTTGCTCAAACTAACTGCATTTCAAACTTCTTTGAAATAGGAGTCAAAAAACACCTACAACCATTTCAAGTGCAAATTGAATATGTTATGGTATGCTGTTACAGATTTTTTAAAAAAATTACATTATACAACCCCACACGGTGGGGAGAACAAGTATTTGTTACTCTGCTGATTGTTGAAGTTTTCTGACGTACAAAGCAAGTAGCAGTCTGTAATTTGTATCAAAGGCACTCTCCAACTATGAGGGACAAAATCAAAAACAACAAAAATCCACAAAATCACAGTTGATGATTTTTAAATATTTAATTCGCATTTTATTGCAAGACATAAGTATTTGATACATCAGTCAAACAGACTATACAGGAACCTTTGTTTGCAGTTAAAGAGATCAGACCTTTTCTATAGTTCTTCACCAGGTTTGCACACACTGCAGCAGGGATTTTGGCCCACTCCTCCATACAGATCTTCTCCAGAGCGTTCAGGTTTCGGGGCTGTCGCTGGGCATGCTTATGTAATGCACCAAAATGTAAATTATTTAAAAATCAGCAACTGTGATTTTCTGCATTTTTGTTTTACATTCTGTCCCTCATAGTTAAAGAGTACCCTTTGATACAAATTCACAGTGCATGCAAAATTACCCACAATGCACTTGGTGGGTTTTGATGGTCATTCAACAGGTTTATGCATTGTGAGCAGGAAAACAAAATGGCACAAGCGACTGATGGCGCAAGCGACCAGCAAGTGATGACTTCAAACAATTAATTTTAATTCATAGAAATTATATATATATATATATATATATATATATATATATATATATATATATTCCCCCACAAGAGATATAGTCGGTAATCTGAATCCGCTAGTGCGTAATGATGTGTACGGTGGTGACGCGATATGCGACAGGGAGCAAATAGTTTGTGTAAGATGAATTTAACATTATATTAAAGTGTTTTGGGATCATGCTTCGTGATATGTTTAATTTTTAAACTATTGGGTAATGAAAACCTTTTTAGTGGCTGAGCGTCACTTTTGTTGTTCGGCTATTTGTGGCAAAACTCAGTGCCGTTCCCTGCAAAAAAGCGGACGATTACTGTATGTATCCAAGGAATGCAGTACTTGTTCTTTGACAAGGTGTTGTGAACTAACTTTGAGGCTTCGATCGTCTGATGGCGACAGCTGTTGTTGAGGTATCAACATATCCCTTAAGCATCTTCTTTGTCCCTTCTCTTTGGCAGCTTTTCTCTGTGAGCATCCACGCTGCCATTCACTGCAGTCAGAAGAATGTTTTTTTTTTCTCCCTAATGATTTTCCATCGCCCTCGCATTGCAGGCGCAACGCAGTGGACGCGTTCCGTGTGAACGTGATCCACGCACGACAGCAGGTCCGCTCGCCGGTGACCAACATCGCCCGCACCAGTTTTTTCCACGTGAAGCGCTCCAACATCTGGCTGGCAGCCGTCACTAAGCAGAATGTCAACGCCGCCATGGTGTTCGAGTTCCTGTACAAGATGTGTGACGTCATGACAGCCTACTTTGGCAAGATCAGCGAGGAGAACATCAAGAACAACTTTGTACTTATCTATGAGCTGCTCGACGGTAAGAAGTCCATTACAGGATAAATCACTTGAGTCAGCTGCATGTTTTCTTGGTGAACTAACCATCTTATCTGTTTCCGGGTGCCATTTTGTTTGTTCACACAGAAATTCTGGACTTTGGCTACCCTCAGAACTCCGAAACTGGAGCTCTGAAGACCTTCATCACTCAACAGGGCATTAAGGGACAGGTCAGTGTCCTCCCTTAGTGAATTTTTCAAATGTTATCTCATTTGTCCATGGATCTCTGACTTTTTCAGCAAATACAGGTTAAGTTGGTTCTTAAAAAATGTGAGAGTTGAACTGATGATTTTTTTTTTCTTTAATAGCTGGTGATGCAACAATGCTTAACTTTCAGGCATAAAGTACAATGCTTTTAAATTGGTGTGTGTGTGTGTGTGTGTGTGTGTGTGTGTGTGTGTGTGTGTGTGTGTGTGTGTGTGTGGTTCTGTTTGTCAAGTGTGATTTCAATAACTATTTTCTTTCTTTTTACACATTCATTCCACATATGATCCGGATTACTGCTTCTTGCTTCAGCACCAGGTAATTAAAAAAAAAAAAAACACCGACTCTACTTTGCCTTTCACACCACGCGTTGCCAGCTGTAGCACACAACCACTTGCTCTCAATCCCATTTTGCGTTTCGCCAGCCTGCTGGCTTTGTCGGTTTCTGACGAGCCTTGTGCTGCTGTCTGTAGACAAAGGAGGAGCAGTCTCAAATCACCAGCCAGGTGACAGGCCAGATCGGCTGGCGTCGCGAGGGCATCAAATATCGCCGCAATGAACTCTTCCTGGATGTACTGGAGAGCGTCAACTTGCTGATGTCACCACAAGGTTTGTTTCATTGGATAAGTTGAACACACGGCACCGTATTTTCACGACCATACGGCGCACCATATGTGGAGGCGTAATGTCAGTTACAGGTGCTATTTCTATATTTAACACATACACAAGAACCACTGCATTAATGAACACAGGCATAGTAAAACGTACAGTATGTTAGCTTAAAAAAATGCGGTAGCATGCACGCACGCTAGCATGTTTTTAAAAAGGCAGCGTGAGCAAAACTGAGTTACTTTATTGAAGTATTTAACAATGTCCTCACATTATTATTATTATTATTATTATTATTATTATTATTATTATTATTATTTTTTTTTTTAATCAATCCTCACCCACATTATCCATGAAAGTCCTCATCTTCTGTATCCGAAATAAACAGCTGGCAAAGTCATTGTCACTCACTCTCGTTGCCATGCGTCTCTTCAGAAATGGTGCGAAAGCTTGAACAAACACCGCAAGCAGACATGTAAGACCAAGCATCCACAATCTATTCACAAATTGTCGCGTAACTCGCCCGGCGCTGCCTCTCAGTCTTAGTACAGTTGTGTTCGCCATTGCTCCCACGCCACTCGCAACTTCACTTTGGCTGTTTCTATTACCATGGCAACCAAGCACAACAGTAAAAGCAGACCTCTCGCGCTCCGCTGTGCTTATCGCGGCCGTGCTTGTCCCCTTCATCTTTATATTGTGGTTGTCAAAAGTGAGGGGAATTTCATCCATGTTGGAGATGTGGTTGAGCTAGATGTGTTTGTCAGCAATCTTTTTGTTGTAATTGCAAAATATGCTTGTCCCTCATCACTTGCCGTAGGCCATGCGGGTAAGCTAGAAATGTGGGGATTGGTTGAGAGAACACTCGGTAATGCAAGCCAAGTGAGGCCAGCAGAGCGGCAGAAGAAAGGATTAAAATTTCCAAGAAACCATCTTCATTTAATGCAACGCAGAACATTACACTTTTTACATCAGTAGAATCGGAGAATAGCCAGCTTTTCTTTGTAATCCGCCGGATGTTGCTTCGCTACACTCGTCGTTACCCAAATGGATGGATGGTGCTGTGTCGTAAAACAAAATCATCAAGCACCACGGATTAGTTGATCTTGAATTCTCTCGCAGCTGCTCATTCCCCATGCTCATGCGCGTAACTGATATTTTGCAGTTTAAACTGTGCTTCGTAAGCATGTCTCTTTGCAGGTGTCATTCTCGTGATGTTGTTTTGCACAATGCACGTACCGCATACTATATACACTTATATAAACCTACTGGGGGCGTGCCTTTAGCTTCCTCTTTCACGCCCACCCTTCCCACTTCAACGTCCGCATGCTGTCCTCAGTTATGTCCGCCTTTACTCTATATAACAAACGTGTCGGCACGTCAATACAATATATCCTGATTTATATAGCGCTTTCACAACAGTCAGTCAAGCGGGCCCCTCATCAGAGTCACACAACAGCATTCACAGATTTCTGTGCATACGTAAGCCGCTTCGCATTATTAGGCTCCCCGTCCATTTTGGAGAACATTTAAGAGTTTTAAGTGCGCCCTATGATCATAAAAATACAGTCAAACCTCGGTTTTCGAACGTCTCTGTTCTCGACCAAATCAGTTTTCGACCAAAAATTTCGAGTTTTTTATGCCTCGGATGACGACCGATTTTCGGTTCTCGAGCAAACTGAGCGCACTTGAATGCGTCACTTGACTCCTCTTGCCTTCCTTACACGAGGAAGTGACGCTTCCTCGTGTAGACAAGGAAGTGTCGCTTCCTCGTTTAGCGTTCCATGGTGAACAGATGCGTTCAATAAAGAACAAATAGGTTTTCGAACAGCCTTCTGGAACGGATTATGGTCGAAAACCGAGGTATGACTGTACCATAATTCAAAAAATGGAAATATGCCACTTAGATCACCTTCTTTTGTGGATGTTGCAAAAATGTTTTTCGAACTATATTTTAATATTGGGTTTTTTTTTAGTTTGCAGTGGCCCTAATGTATCGTACTATAAATATAACATTTTTGATTTCTCACCAAGGGAAAAGAAAAAGTTTGTTTCTGCTTTGTTCGGTTCGTCACAAGAATCAGCAGCAAAACATGAATTTGGTTTTACCATAAACCCTGGTCTCTGACCAAAAAAGTCCTTTTACAGTGAAACTCCTCTAGAACGAAACCTACATGGGCGAAAATACCCCATTATGTGAAAAAATCTTCGTGCATTAACATAATTCCCATTCTCCTGCCCCCCCATACGACGAAAACCCCCCTGTTGCGTTATACGAAATCATTTTCTCTGCTCCAGCCTCTCAAAGACATTCACTACAACGAAGTCTTATCCAACAGCGACCTCTACTGCTTCGTTCGATAAAAGGCAACAGCAACCACCACACTGGTTTACATAGTGAACGATGTTTATTTCGGTCACAGCTGCGAGTTTCCTGGACTCAACATACTCATAGCTGCTCTGCCATTGGCTTACCGAGCATCATCCTAGCCTCCGATTGGCCAAGAGGACCTCACTGTCTATGTGTGTAGATACTGAAGCTAGATCCGTAGCATCTGATTAGCTGCTCAGAGTAAATTGCTTATGGCTCGACGGACATTCAAATAAACGAACGTTTCCTCGAATGCTTTACTTGTTATCATGCTAAAAACACCCACGGGACGCTTCGTAGTCCTCGATGGCCAGCGCTTTTCTCTCATTAGCACTCTAGTTAGCGTAAGGTTTTTAGCCTTCGAGAGCTAACTACGGCCATCGAGGATTACGAAGCGTCCTGCGGCTGGCTTAAAAGTTCATTGCATGCCAGGAAGTATTTGTTATTGTTAGATTCAGACG
>NW_017806169.1:70347-73509 GCF_001891065.2 Hippocampus comes
TGTGTGTGTGTGTGTGTACATACGTTTGTGTGTGTGTGTGTGTGTGTGTGTGTGTGTGTGTGTGTGTGTGTGTGTGTGTGTGTGTGTGTGCTGACATCTGAGATCAAATTTGCTACAGTGAAAACCCCCCTATTGTGAAAAATTTCTTGCTGCAAACATGATTTTGTTGTAGAGGAGTTTCACCGTATTAGGGCTGGGTGATATGACTAAAAAGTAGATCACGATATAAATATATTGGTCGTTATATGTTGAATTTTTTTCTTTATTTTACAATTGAGAATAAGGACCTAGAGAAAAAAGTTTGAATTTAGGTAATTTTATGTATTTGTTTATTTATTTATTTAGCATTATTTTAATCTTCAACTGATCTAAAAAGTCACATAAACTGGCCAATATAAAAATTAAATACAGGCCTTGTTTAGCACAATGTGCTCGGTGGGGCTCGACGATATGGCTGGAAAACGTTCCACAATATAACCATTTAATATCACGTCAATATTGATCAGGATTTCTTTGTTTTACCTATTTGAAATAAGAAAAACAATGAACCCTTTGTGTGTACATTGTAATGTGCAAAGATGCTCCTTAAGCATTGCATTGTATAAGTGCATCTTTGTGCACGACGCTGCCCCAATGCAGTATCGTTTTTTGCGGGACCATGATTGCCGTCGTCCATTCTAATTTTAATCGTGTTGGGTTGCCGAGGATCTGACATGGCTAACACTTGCATGAGCACGTCAAAGACAGGGAGCTCCTTTATTTGTACATCAGGTCTCCATCCGGAGCTGTTTGATCAGCTTAGTATGCAAGAGTTGTACTGAGTCGCCCAGTCATTTATTTGAATGTTATGCTGCTGCTTCTTGGTTGGTTTAGTGGCTGCTTTTTCCTGTTTTGGGCGGCTGCACGCTGCCCACAACACCTACACCGGGGTCGGGGTTTGCTGTCTTTTTTTTTTTTTTTTTGCTATCAAACATAGAAGGCATTTTCTGTTGATATCAATCATGCGTTTTTCGCCATACCTATAGATATCGAATTATCGCCCAGCCTTACTCTCATGGCATTGGTACTTAAATTGGTGTAACCTCAAACAAGGAAGTACTTGAGGATGTCAAACTCCATTGTCATTCAAGACCTTTGCATCTATTTCTTCAGGTCAGGTGCTGAGCGCCCACGTGTCTGGCCGAGTGGTGATGAAGAGCTACCTGAGCGGAATGCCCGAGTGCAAATTCGGCATGAACGACAAGATCGTCATCGACAAGCAGGGCAAAGGTGGAGCGTCCGATGATGCTGGCAAGAGGTGAGCAGCGCAGGAAGTTGCACTCGGCCTTCTACGTCTGTGTGTTGTCTTGTTCAGTCTGTAAAAAGACAAATGTTATATTTATTTGGATCCCCCCCCCTTTGTTTTGTTTTGTTTTTTTTTGTTTCTTGTTTTTTTGTATGCATCTCTTCTTTCTGTCCCTGTCTTTCTTTTCTATGTGCTGTATATCAGTGATTTAGGGGGAGGAAGGTACTGTACTGACATGATTCTTCAGTAACTCTCAATCTCTCTCACACACACACACACACACACACAGAGGACACAACATAGTTGGTTCCTGACGTCTTTGGGCAGTGACGAGACATTTTTATCATTTTGAGACATTTTTATCATTTTGTCTTAGACATCAGTGGAGTGCATTTTGGGGGCAGGGAATGATTTGAGTGAAGGCTCCCCCCCCACAAAAAAACAAATATTTTCACATTTAGGATTAAGAGTGCAACTATTTAAAAAAGTTTTAATTTCCATCAATTTATTCAATAAAACATGACATTATTTCAAATTGACAGTGCAGAAAATGCACAAACCTAAATTAAGTCAGATTTCATTTCTGGTTTTGTCTGCAGCACGTCAGAAAAAAAAAATTATCAGAAATGACTATCGATAAATTAAATTATTGATAAAATGATTATCAGTTGATTTAATTTTTGATGAGTTGTCAGTTAATTGATAAATCGCTCGGTTTCAGAGTTATCGCCAACTTAAATTATTTACCTTTTCTTCAGGGGCTTAATAGTGTCTGGAGGTTTGACCTAGTTGTAAATATAAGCTGGTTTTTGTAATGCTCTGTGAAATAACGACATGAGACCAAATAGTGATTTTCTTCCAGGAAGATGCCTTGTCAGGCCAACTGCACTTGCTGCCATTTTAAACATATTCTTCTCAATAAAACAATTACCGGTGATATTTTTGAGTGCCCAAAAATTGAGAAACTCTGCATAAAAGTAGCTGTAATTCCTTAATGGTAAATGTCATTATTGTGAAATATTTTAAATTAAAGGGGCATACGATGGAGAAAAAAATATATCGATAATAGTTGCATCAACGTTTAGTTTTGTTGGACGTGCTGATTGGCATTGGCTAACATGCATTTAGCAATCTGCACTTCTGCGCTTGCTCAACATGCAACCCTCGTAGCTCTGCCTCTCGTTGTCATGGTAACACCCAGCAGTATATGGGGCAGTGATGACACTCACACATTTACATGGCACAGGAGTAACATGGAAACAGCCCCCCGCCCCAGAACAGGTTAAATTCATGTCACTAACTTATAATTATGAACTATTCATTTCATATAAAACTCAATAACATTACCATTAAAATGCAGAGATGAAAGTCCTCCGGATTTTCCCGGAATTCCGGGTTTTTCAAATTTTTATGAAAATTTCTCCGGAGAATTGAGGAAAATAAAATTAATCCGGATGTTAGTTGACAACATTGGACGAAGACGCGTTTGAGTTCGTTGTATTGCTTTCACGAGCGTAGCCATATTGAGGCACTAACACTAGTAACAGTAAAGAGATTTTTGTTTGTGTAATAACGACAGAAGACATGATGGCGTTTGACTAATGGTTTAGTAGAACGAATGGCAACTCGCAACAACAGTAGCAAGCGTGATTTTGCCACTTGGGTTATACCATCTCAACTAGAATGTGGGGGATAGTCCCCAAACAATTTTCGTCTCTTTATAAACACACTTGCTAAACCCCAGTGGAACGAATAAAAGACGCCGTGGACAAGACAGTTGTCGTAAAAAAATATATTTGGTCAAAAAGGGAAAAACACAGATTGGCAGAAAATCGTTTCCGTCCGACTTCGAGTGTCGTCTCGGCTAACTTAGCTTA
>NW_017806169.1:73782-86827 GCF_001891065.2 Hippocampus comes
ATATATATATATATACACACACACACACACACACACACACACACTTATTTATTTATTTATTTATTCCGGAATTTTCAGAAAAGTCCACTTTCATCTCTGAAAATGGCTTCTAGATGATAGGATTTTTTTTAAAATGAGAGAAAAGAAAAAAAAGGTACCATAAATGCACATGTACATACACAGCTCAATTGAAATTCATGAATGAAACGTGTAGTGGTGTATAAAAGCAAAATCATATACACTGTCACTGTCCAAATACTTCTGAACTTGACGACACGTCTCATATATGCATCTCATGCACTGATGCCCTCCTCTCTCACGACCAATTCAACACACCCTTTCAATGCCTTGTGTTTGTTTCCTTCTTGTTTAAACATTTGGTTTGTTTTTTGAGCCCCGCCTAAATCCCTGCTCGACTTTTTAACCATCCACACAAACACCACCAGGGTCTGTGGTTCGACACCATGAACCTCTTACCATTCTTTGTCTTGGAGCCGGCAGTCGTCTCTGTCTGTGTGCGCGACTTCATAGTCTGCAGAGTGAAGCTTGTATCGTGTAGCACTGGAGCTGACTGTTACGGAGGAATGTGTGCGTGTGTGTGTGTGTGTGTACACTGACTCCGTTATGTCTGCCAGTGGGAAGCAGTCCATTGCCATCGACGACTGCACCTTCCACCAGTGTGTGCGCCTCAGCAAGTTCGACTCGGAGCGTAGCATCAGCTTCATCCCCCCTGACGGAGAGTACGAGCTTATGAGGTCAGTTGGTCCACCTGTGTAGTGTCAATTTTGGGGTATGGAGGGGCAGGGGGGCGATTTGTTCTGATATACTGTAGAGAACAACTGGGATAAATCTTCAGTGTAGTGATGGGCAAAATTAAGCCTCCTGAACCACTGGGGTGCAGTGAAACTCCTCTACAACGAAATCATGTTTGCAGCAAGAACCTTTTCACAACAGGGGGTTTTTCACTGTTGCAAATTTGATCTCAGATGTAAACACACATACACACACACACACACACACACACACATATAAACAAACGTGTGTACATGCACACACAAACGTATGTGTACTCTTTATTTTTATTCCAATAGTGCATAAGTATGAGCACACACTTATTTGACACTTCATATAGTCAGTGTAGAAAGAAAAAAGGGAAAGAAATTGCGAAATTTACGATCAGCATTCACTTTGAATTACATCAATTTCTTGGATAATGTCTTTTATTTTGCTTCCTTCGTCTTTCATTTTGCTCACTTTTACCCTCTCTTCCAGCATCAGAACCCTTCTTGTCTTAGCTGCTTGACATCCAAAGGTCCGTTTTGTAGCCATTTTAGCAATGCAACGTTAGTGCTGCGTCTGAAACTAACAATAACAAGTGCTTCCTGGTCTACTGTGCATGTGTAAATCAGTGTGGTGGTTGGTGTTGCTGTTTCCGAACGAAGCAGTAGAGGTCACTGTTGGATTAGACTTCGTTGTAGTGAATCTCTTCATGAGGCAAGAGCAGAAAAAAAGATTTCGTGTAACGCAACAGGGTTTTTTTTCGTTGTATGGTGGGCAGGAGAGTGGGAATGGTGTTAATGCATGAAGATTTTTTCACATTAGGCCAAACAAAAAAGATGTGTGTGTTTCCGGTAACATGAAATTTCAGCATAGGGTTGGTAGGTCGGACAGTCCCCCCCTCCCCATCAAAAATTTAAACAAAATAACCATAAAACATAAAACAAGGAGACACTGAACCCCCAGCTCGCCGCCAAAGGCGGCGGGAGAGTTGGGTACCCAACAGCTGGGTGTTAGGTTCCGAGGTCGGCCGGATCGCGATGGCACTGGCGGGGAGAGGTCCCCGACGCCGGCCGCAGCACGGCCTGGACTAGAGTTGCGTAGACTAGGCGGACGGTGCGTCACGTCCCGCTGCTCCGCGGCCAGCGCCGCCGCCACCACCTATTTAGTTTTCTCAGCGCTCCGGACTCGGGGGGCCGGGGCGCGCCGCCGCCCTCCTCCGCCCTCGGTTTTTACTCGGCCCGTGGTGTTCATCAAATAGTTCACTGAATTTTTTCGATACATCAATGGATGCTATTTTCTGAACATTACGGTGCGAGCATGCGACTGTAACACAGAAAACGCAGTTTAAACTGTCGTCGTAGATCGCGGCCGATGATTCAATGTTGTTGACAGACGACAGGGCAAACGATGCACGCACTCAACGTGAATATCGCGAGAGTTTGCACCGATGTAAACCCTCTACACAAAAATGCAGAGGGTTGTTTGAAAAAAAATGCCGACCGTAAAGTTTTTTTTCGACGTAGAAATTCTTGGTCGGTCGGGTTACCAGAAACACACTACTTTTTTTTCTCCGCCTTCGGGGGTATTTTCACCCATGTAGATTTCGTTGTAGAGGAGTTTCACTGTATTGCCTCAGCTCAACATTCATTACTCTATGATGCTTCATTCACTCTTTACTGACACCTGCTGTGCAGTGACAAGTATAGCAGATGAAATCTTGTAATGCTTTCAAGTACAGTGGCGCCTCTACTTAAGAACGTCTCTTCATACGAAATTTTCAAGTTCCGAAACTTCTCAACAGGAAAATATTGCCTCTTGTTACGAAAGAAATTTTGAGATACGAAAGGTAAAAACACAGTACGGGCTGCTACTCGCTCCGAATTTCCTGAACGCAGCATACTTAAACCTGCTCTGCCATTGGCTATTACCTACCATCTTCCTGGCATCCCATTGGCTAAGAGGGACCTCTACCATATGTGTCGATGTGTGTAGATAGATAAATGGATAGATCAGTGTCTATGTAGCGTCCGCGTCATTCGCCCCTAGGGCCATGAGACGTTCCGATAGTTTCACGTAATCATAAATCACCCAGAAAGAGTGTTCACCAGTCGGGCGATCGCTCACTATGCTGATGTCTGCCTTGGGCATTTTTTGAAGGATTGTTAAAAGCTGACAAAAGCAAATGTCCTTGGATCAGTTCTTTACAAAACGCCAGGCAAAAACCACTTCTGAGAGAGACCATGGACTAAAGAGGGCAAAGAACGATGACACAGTTAAAAGTTAAATGACCATAATTTGTACTCTATTCTTTGTTTTTTACCTTATGCACAACTCTTCATTTATTGTGCAATAATCAAGTTGTAATATGTATTTGTTGCATATTTTGATGCATTTTTTTCCTTTTGAAAACATGTCTGAATGTTGGGGGGCTTGGAACGGATTAGGGCAGTTACATGGAAAACGCGTCTCTACTTAGAACATTTTGTAGTTAAGAAATTTCTTCCAAAATTAATTGCGTAAGTAGAGGTACCACTGTTGTCTGAAAAAAATGTCCCAATATGGTGAAATTAAGCTTCATGAATAAAATATCAGTGAGGCTTTCCAGCCTCTTGGTTTGCACATGGCTTGCAGCAATTTTGCTTCATTTACTCAATGGTGTCATCAAGCAGTAAGCAATACGTATACACAGAATGAAATAAGACTCCAAGTTTAACCGTGCCTAAACCCCTGTCCGTAGCAGTATTGCATTTTGAGCAGGCGATGTGTCATGCAACTATGGAATAAGGAAGAAACATCATAGTGAGCACTATTATGGCTAACCCTGAATAAACATGTTTAAAGAAGAATGGAACCCGTGCTCCTAAAGTGCCTCGCTCTTTCAACTGTGCCAAGACGAGCACTTGAGTTCTGACCTCGCAGAAGGTGCATATAAAGACAAAAGGACTCAAAGCTGCTCCTAGTGCTCAAGCGTCTTTTCTAACGGACAGTGCAACTCCCTAACTTGAAGCCAACTAAGTTGACGCTCACTACAAATGCAGACAACACCTGCAAAGAGGTGCGAGGTCATACGTTGAATGAACCTCGTTTGTCATCATGTGATTCTTATTAATAATAATCATAATAATTTTTGGGACCCGATACACGCTCCGAATCGCGGCTTCATTTGGTGTGCCCACCTTTGCTCGAGACATGCGGCGAAGCCTCATTTGGCCTATCTCTCACTAGTTTGGAGACAAAGTAACTTGCACTATATTGCCAAAAGGTCAGGACAACATTGATTGTCCCGGAGACTCGCGAATGTCATTGAAAGATAAAGAAGACTTGACTGAGGAACTCAATTATGCTATACAAATTACAAACGTGACGATTGATGTGACTTCCCTGCCACCTCTCACAGGTATCGCACCACTAAGGACATCATTCTGCCGTTCCGCGTCATCCCTCTGGTCCGCGAGGTTGGTCGCACTAAGCTGGAGGTGAAGGTGGTCATTAAGTCCAACTTCAAACCATCACTTTTGGCCCAGAAGATCGAGGTGAGAAGTCATACACACAGGTGACAATTGCTGTGTGTCAAGTAAAGGTACCTCCCGTGACTGCCACCTTGAGATACGAGTGACCTGAGTTGCGAGCGTAAACTTACAATGCAAGCGCGAGGCAGCAGTCAGATAAAATGAGTAAATACTCTCAGTTCAAGTTTACTGTGATGCTGTCAGAGATGGGCACTTTACTCTATTTTGCCGGTCCGTCCTGCGTCCGTGACCTGGGTACCCTTCCGCCATCGTCCCTCCGTCCTTTTCATATAATAATTGTCCTCCGTCCTCATCCATTTAAAGTGTTTTTGCCCCCAGAATTATTGCTTTTCAATGTATGATCTTATAATAGCTCAGTTTTACAATATTATTTACCAAATTTATGGTTTCTATTAAAGCCATATACAATAAGGCGCATGGACTGACATATCGCTTCGACCCCGTTCAACAATCGTCTGCTCCAGAATTGACAAGAAAAGTGAAAATATTTTTCATTTTAGATTTCCAAAGACTTTATGGCTCTCATGAATCTTGTATTAAACGGTTCAAATGCCTCATGAGTTGCCGACATTAATGTAAATAGGTCCTTCCTCACTTGCCGTACACTGAAAAGCGTACAGTGATACAATATGACCGTCTAAACCTGGAATGTAGGATTCTAAGCGCTGCCTAATGTGCCAAAAGTGCGACTGATGGTCACCAAAATTTGCTGACACATTTACTGATGCTTACATCAACCACTAAAAATATTAGAAAGATCGCCCAAGTATTAGGAATTGTATGCTTTTTTTCCTCTTCAGAGAGGCACTCACTACAAAGCTTATGTCAGTTCACGAGAGAAACACGTCTCCCATAGAATACAAAACACATGACATTTCTTGCCACGTGACACAATGCCAAACTTTGAAAAATGTGCAGGACTCTCACATGCAAACATTGACATATTCACCGTGTATACCCATGTGTGCCAGACTTTATTTACAGTAACACTTTTGCATATAAGACTGGCCATCAATCAAACAAAATGGCATCTATGTTTCTTTATTTCAATGTCTTAGTGATAAGCAACTCAACATTAGTATTTCACAACACAAAAATAGCTACTATGATAAAATAATGCACCACTAAGGACATCATTCTGCCGTTCCGCGTCATCCCTCTGGTCCGCGAGGTTGGTCGCACTAAGCTGGAGGTGAAGGTGGTCATTAAGTCCAACTTCAAACCATCACTTTTGGCCCAGAAGATCGAGGTGAGAAGTCATACACACAGGTGACAATTGCTGTGTGTCAAGTAAAGGTACCTCCCGTGACTGCCACCTTGAGATACGAGTGACCTGAGTTGCGAGCGTAAACTTACAATGCAAGCGCGAGGCAGCAGTCAGATAAAATGAGTAAATACTCTCAGTTCAAGTTTACTGTGATGCTGTCAGAGATGGGCACTTTACTCTATTTTGCCGGTCCGTCCTGCGTCCGTGACCTGGGTACCCTTCCGCCATCGTCCCTCCGTCCTTTTCATATAATAATTGTCCTCCGTCCTCATCCATTTAAAGTGTTTTTGCCCCCAGAATTATTGCTTTTCAATGTATGATCTTATAATAGCTCAGTTTTACAATATTATTTACCAAATTTATGGTTTCTATTAAAGCCATATACAATAAGGCGCATGGACTGACATATCGCTTCGACCCCGTTCAACAATCGTCTGCTCCAGAATTGACAAGAAAAGTGAAAATATTTTTCATTTTAGATTTCCAAAGACTTTATGGCTCTCATGGAATCTTGTATTAAACGGTTCAAATGCCTCATGAGTTGCCGACATTAATGTAAATAGGTCCTTCCTCACTTGCCGTACACTGAAAAGCGTACAGTGATACAATATGACCGTCTAAACCTGGAATGTAGGATTCTAAGCGCTGCCTAATGTGCCAAAAGTGCGACTGATGGTCACCAAAATTTGCTGACACATTTACTGATGCTTACATCAACCACTAAAAATATTAGAAAGATCGCCCAAGTATTAGGAATTGTATGCTTTTTTTCCTCTTCAGAGAGGCACTCACTACAAAGCTTATGTCAGTTCACGAGAGAAACACGTCTCCCATAGAATACAAAACACATGACATTTCTTGCCACGTGACACAATGCCAAACTTTGAAAAATGTGCAGGACTCTCACATGCAAACATTGACATATTCACCGTGTATACCCATGTGTGCCAGACTTTATTTACAGTAACACTTTTGCATATAAGACTGGCCATCAATCAAACAAAATGGCATCTATGTTTCTTTATTTCAATGTCTTAGTGATAAGCAACTCAACATTAGTATTTCACAACACAAAAATAGCTACTATGATAAAATAATCGGAATAAAAACTTTACTTTTAGAAATCCGTGCCTCCGAGAGACGTACAACACAGCAGGCTTTCTTAACCAGCTGGGTTGATCTTGAGTGAAAAGAGTGTCCATAGGTACTTTGTTTTCTGACTGCACATTAGGTGGTTGCTATAATTTTACTGTTGAGATGAAAAAGGGAGGTTCTGTAGTGGCGGCTGAGTCATACAAACTAGTCTTGTGCTGTTAATATCCTGTTAAGAAAATTGTGTTTGGCTACACCCTGGCCTTGGTGTTTTGCCTCCCGACACCACAGACTTAAACCCTGTTAGCGACATTTAAAGGGCCGGATGAAAACCCACTTACTTCCTTGCTTAGTCCATCCTTTAAAAAAAAGAAAAAGAAAGAAAAGAAAAACTTCTCGTCCTCCATCCCCAAAATGGGCTTTCATCTGGGATGGAATGCCCATCTCTGCAAACTATACATAGAACCAAGAGGACACATGTATTTAAAGCAGCCACATAGCTTAGCATTTAGTCTGCTCGTTTATGACTAATGCCAACATAGGCAATTACTATCGTTTCTATGGCTGTGTTATATAACAGTTTACACAACCGATATTTGAATGAAAATGATGAAGCACCAAATGACGGCAGGAATCTGTCTTGTATTCTTTATCCTCTGTGAAGAACAACTTTGGCGAGCCCCTGCATACTCGCAGATTGATCTGCCCTTTTCTTTTTTTTTTTTTTTTTTTTTTTTTTTTTGGGCTCCCCCCCCCCCTTCATAGTGTGAAGTTTGAACTGACCTTTATACTGCCCCCAAGTGGCCAAGGCACATACCCCAAAAATGAGCCGGATCACGTGCAATACATTGAATGAGAAACTGTGACAAAACTATTAAATTCTACTTCTGTAATTAGTGGATGATTTTATGAAATATAATAACATAGGTTGATATTTTTTTCATTAAAAAAATCTTTTCAGTGAATATCTTTGGGGAAAATTGAAATAATAAGTCAAGGTGCCACTGTACGACAACGTAACTGGTCTGTAGTCAAATCGGTTGTCATGGATGTAAAAAATGTATTAATCACTCTGGTACTTTCTGTTCAGGTCCGCATCCCGACGCCCCTCAACACCAGTGGCGTGCAGGTGATTTGCATGAAGGGAAAAGCCAAGTACAAGGCCAGTGAGAACGCCATTGTGTGGAAGTGAGTCACACAGACGCGCACACACACACACGTTTGTCAAGATGTCTGAGTTTTTCTCCCATAAGCTCTATTGCAGCTTTTAAGTGAGTTTGCATTTTTCCTGTGTAGGATCAAACGCATGGCTGGAATGAAGGAGTCTCAGATCAGCGCTGAGATCGAGCTGTTGCCGACCAATGATAAGAAGAAATGGGCTCGACCCCCAATCTCCATGAACTTCGAGGTCAGCATAAACCGTAATTATATAGCTGTTACCAAAGCTAGCGGGCTAATGTTTAGGCTTACTGAGCCATGACCATGCGCACTATTGTTACTGCAGGAAATGAGCACAGATCTAGGACTTACTTTTCGGCATTAGTTCAGTGCTGGATAGAACTTCAGTGAGGAATAGGAGGGCAGTTTATTCTTGAGCTGGTTTGCTGGGACTGCTCCTCAAACAGGAAATGTAACAATGTGAGACAACAACTTATTTTATAATATAAATTTGTATGTAACATTAGACATCAAATATGTTGGAATTCATGTATGCTAAACCTCCACACAAAAAAAAATTTTTTTTTTTTCTGGTCCCTTTTACTTGCTCTAGATTTTGTATCATATTTTCCCCCCAAAAAGTTGCATATTTATTCGTAGTAAATTACAGTTTGTGTAGAATACGTCAAAGGCGTGCACATTCACCAGCCTCAAAAAATAGACTCTGGACACAACATGATCATGGTGTCACTCACCTTTGCTGGGAGCCTGTTTACAGTTTACTCAAGGTCATTTTTCATTCTTCTCATTTTCCATCGGCAGTCAAAAATGAAAAAAAAAAAACTGCCAATTGAAAATGGAAAGAATACATGATACACAGCTTGACTCTTGTTGAGACACGCAAGCACACCCTGACTCTCTCTTCTCCGCAGGTGCCGTTCGCTCCATCTGGCCTCAAGGTGCGCTACTTGAAGGTGTTTGAGTCCAAGCTCAACTACAGTGACCACGACGTAATCAAATGGGTGCGCTACATCGGCCGCTCGGGCATCTACGAGACGCGCTGCTGAAGTGGAATGTCGGCCACCCCACGCAGCCACCCCATCCATCCTCTTACTGAATTTACGAGTTCCTCTTTGTCTCCTGCTTCCCATTTATTCTTAGTGCTTCTCTTATATACCCGCCTCCGAAGTAGGTGTTGGAGATTGACTTTCTATCATGAAACAAAACAAAAGTAAATATGGCATAATGCACAGATATATGCAAAATATGAACTATTGTATCATATATCTCGTAGTGAAGCGCAAGTGCACCAAGGGGGGGGTGGGGGGGTTCCATTGTGTTCAGTGTTATTGTTCTGCTACCACTCGAGCAAAATTGGACTTTAATTGGTCTCGCACCACTTTAACTTTAGAATTCATCTCTCTGGTAAGATGATGTGTAGCTGTTGTGGTTTCACATGAATCTTGGTATAGTTCTTGTGTATGAATAGTTCGACCTTCAAAATGCCCCCTGAACCCACCCCCACCTCCAGTATTGTCGACCACCTCAACTTCACTCTGTGAGCTAGCTGCATTTGTGTAATCTGCATTCAGTGAGGAAGAAGAGGACATTCCAAACAGACTTTATGAGCTCAGCTAGTTGGTTGGTTTTTATTCTTAAAAGGGAAAAAAACAACTCTTCCTAAATGTATCTGAAGCACTAAGACCAACTACTTCCAGTGTTAGATGGAACTCGAAAGAAAGATGAGTTGAGGAATCAGGCCCTTTGCCCTGCAGGTTGCTTTAGAGGTGATGTCTCCCCCTGGTGTTTACCTTTCCACTGTCTTCTTCATATTTGTAGCCCTGGTGACCGTTCTGTCCAATAAAATCTGACAAAGTATCCAAAATACAATTTTGTAATTTGTTTGTTTACACCATCAATTAAGTTACTGTACTGTGGAAATTGAGCAAATCCAGAGCATACAATATTCACCGTCTGTCGTGCTCAAAAACCTTGAAATAACGCTAGTAAAAATATTACATCTAACAATTAATAGATTTTACAATGTGAAAACAAATTACTTTTATTCGGTGCATTCAGTATTTTTGACTGTAAACCGTGAATTTCTTGTGAATGGGTGTCTCGCTGTTGTTACTACAACTCCCAGAATGCACCGCAAACTGGCTACGTCGTTTTCTCTGGCTCTCAAACAAATTGCACATTTTCAGCGTCACTTGATAGTGTTTGCGTAGTTTATGAGAAAACGCTTGAAACTTGTTTATTCCAAACACGTTACTCTGTATGTTTGACATTTAAATCGTGTCGCGATTTTGCTAGCGGCTTGAAGAGCTACTTTGTAAATACGGTGGCCTTTGAGGGAGGGACAAGAACCGTTTTGCAAAATGCTACATACAGTGAAACTCCTCTACAACGAAATCGTGTTTGCAGCAAAAAAATTTTCACAACAGGGGGGTTTTCACTGTAGCAAATTTGGTCTCAGATGTAAGCACACACACACACACAAACGTATATGTGTACACTTTATTTTTATTCCAATAGTGCATAAGTATGAGCATACACTTATTTGACACTTCATATAGCCAGTGTAGAAAGAAAAAAACGGGAAAGAAATAGCGAAATTTACGATTGTAGAGGGGTTTCACTGTATCTGGACTTTTAGGGGTGCTTTTTTTGTTTGTTTGTTTTTTAAAGTATTTAACTAGAATATTTGTCGTATTATGTATATTTTGTAGATTTCAAGTTTTTGTCGTGGTATTGTTTCCTTTTTTTTGCCTTCTGTTAAAGTTACAGTATATAAAATAACTGACCTGTTTTGTCAGTTCTTGTTATAGTAAAATATTTTGCAAATATATATCTTCGGTCACTGTCAATCTTTACAGCATATGAAACTACGGTATGCAAATTGAGACGACTATACATGAGCAAAGATGTCATGCTGTACCGCCCCAAAAAGGGTGCAACCCAGTCTGTGCTGCTTCAGTTGGCCGCACCAGTGTGACCAGTGCAAAAATGAGTGTAGAACCCTGTGACGTTCGGGTCAGAAATGAAAATCTGCAATAGTGTGAATCAGCAATAACCGAACCACGAAGTAGAAAGGGAACACGGCGTGTTATATATGCTGTAGTACATAGACAGTGAGGTCCCTCTTGGCCAATCGGAGGCCAGGATGATGCTCGGTAAGCCAATGGCAGAGCAGCTATGAGTATGTTGAGTCCAGGAAACTCGCAGCTGTGACAGAAAAATATAAGATAAACCATGTATGCTGGTTGGCTCGAATCCCGGTACAGTATAAGAAATTTCTCGCCCTTGTCCGGAGTCTAGCTGTAGCATTTTGTGCAGTACTAACAGCAGAGTATTAACATCTGATATGGGAAGATCAAAGAGCAGTATATCATACATGGCAATGGCGAGTGATGAAAAAAGCGGAAGGGGCGTGGCCTGGACGGGGGCGTGGCCTGGACGGGGCGTGGTTACTTACAAAAGTGGCACTAAACATGCTGAAGATGAAGTGTATTAAATTTACACAGTTTGAAAATTGAACAGAAAAAAATCCCAAGATCGCCACTATTCTTTCAAGTGAAAATTTGTGCAATTTTGCCTATGCATTCCTGGTGAGCAAAAATATGTAACTCAAAATTTGCTGCTCAAAATCAAAACAAAAAAAGTAAACACATCCCCTGCCATATTTAAGATTTGTTCATGACTTGTATTCATAAAGTGTTGTGTAAATGTGATAAAAAGCTGTTGATTCTTACCTCATACAGTGATAGTGAATATTATGCATACAATTTATTATGCATAACCGTGCTTTATTATCCAAGACAAAACGTGAATTATCAATATGAATATAAAACGCAAATAAAAACAAATAAATGTTATCATGCTGTTGCTACAAATGCATACCAAATAAAATTGAAAATATCATCCTCGTATATTTGAATAAAAAAGTATATACCTCGGAGTGTACCTGTCTATCGGCGAGGGGCGTCAGTGGAGCAGATTTCGTTGCTTGGTTCAGCCAAAGTAAGTACCCCAGCGCGTAACGTCTTTAGTTGTATCCGCTGACGAAGTTTGTTTGAAAAATGCCGATCCCAAAGAATAATTGCTCCGTCGAATGGCGATTTTGTCGGCATGTTTTTTCACTTTTGTTGCATGATCTGTCAGTGCCACGCATCCACGGGAGCCATAGTTAATTAAGTCACTACAATACACACAATAAGCTTTGCCTGCTACGTCAAAGCTTATTGTCCAAGAGCTTCTGTAACTTCGTCGAACTGGGAACCAATTTTAACCTTTACAGTGACTTTTCTGTCAAGCCAGTCCAATCGGAATTTATTCTTGACATTTGAGTCAATTTCTAGGATTAAAGACTCCTGATCTTTCGTCAAAAATTTCATAATTCCGCTCAAAACGATCCCAGAACAATGAATTTGCGAGACGAACAGGCCGCCATGAATCAGGTAAAACAATATGTTACATGCAATTTGATTGGTCCAATCGCTTGTAGTTAACCAATCGCTGGGCCGTTTATAATCGAGCTAAGACTTCCGCAACAAATAATGCCTTCAGTGATCTGATTAGTTGAAGCTTTCATACACGTCCAATCGCAGGGCTGTTTACAAACGGAAAACGGAGAGACTGTTCGGGAGAGCTCGTGAAAACTCGACGATAAGGTACCTGACCGCCCCTAAAATTTTCTCAACGGATTTAGACGATTCACAAAAATGATCAATTTAAGAAATAAAACGGCGGATTTCCGCGGATCCGCGGAAAATTGCCATGTATGGTATATGGCAATGATCGAGGCGAGACAGAAAAAATTCATCAATTAAGATTTCTGCGTCACGAGCAGATTTTTTTTTTTTTTAGCCGATATTGAAAAAACAGTTAGGTCTAATCATATTCTTGATGTGGATTTGAAAAGATAGTGTCAGGTCAAATGACATACTGTGATATTGAACTTCTTGAATTGATCTGGCCGCACTGTCCTGCCCTTATGTCTGTTGTCTGTTCACATGGTTTCAAAAACAAAACTGAGATTTTTCTTCCCAAAATAAGGACACTTGAAAGAGCCTCCCAAATCTTTGAACAGTCGTGTGCATTGTGGTTGCAAGACATTTTGTACTCACTGCATCAATAATACATACATGGCAATGGCGAGTGATGAAAAAAGCGGAAGGGGCGTGGCCTGGACGGGGCGTGGCCTGGACGGGGGCGT
>NW_017806169.1:87287-96363 GCF_001891065.2 Hippocampus comes
TTCAGCCAAAGTACCCCAGCGCGTAACGTCTTTAGTTGTATCCGCTGACGAAGTTTGATTGAAAAATGCCGATCCCAAAGGATAATTGCTCCGTCGAATGGCGATTTTGTCGGCATGTTTTTTCACTTTTGTTGCATGATCTGTCAGTGCAACGCATCCACGTGAGCCATAGTTAATTAAGTCACTACAATACACACAATAAGCTTTGCCTGCTACGTCAAAGCTTATTGTCCAAGAGCTTCTGTAACTTCGTCGAACTTGGAACCAATTTTAACCTTTACAGTGACTTTTCTGTCAAGCCAGTCCAATCGGAATTTATTCTTGACATTTGAGTCAATTTCTAGGATTAAAGACTCCTGATCTTTCGTCAAAAATTTCATAATTCCGCTCAAAACGATCCCAGAACAATGAATTTGCTAGCCGAACAGGCCGCCATGAATCAGGTAAAACAATATGTTACATGCAATTTGATTGGTCCAATCGCTTGTAGTTAACCAATCGCTGGGCCGTTTATAATCGAGCTAAGACTTCCGCAACAAATAATGCCTTCGGTGATCTGATTAGTTGAAGCTTTCATACACGTCCAATCGCAGGGCTGTTTACAAACGGAAAACGGAGAGACTGTTCGGGAGAGCTCGTGAAAACTCGACGATAAGGTACCTGACCGCCCCTAAAATTTTCTCAACGGATTTAGACGATTCACAAAAATGATCAATTTCAGAAATAAAACGGCGGATTTCCGCGGATCCGCGGAAAATTGCCATGTATGATAATATTAAGACCGGGCGCTCGTGGGCACAAGAGTTTGACCAACAGAATTGTCACACAGTCAACACATGCTTTGGCCAACACGTTTAATAGTTTTATCCCATTTTACTCTTTCCTAGCCAAACAGTAAAATCCAAAACGATTAAAATATACACTTAATAACATGTACACGTGGCTGACTTACAAGTGGCCACTGGAGTTGTTGGTTGACATTAGCCATCCCACAGAGACAGAACATTTTCCGTCAGACATGCCGACATGAGCGACGTGATTATTCCAACAATGAACGCGATCCCAATTTATAACACTGGGGACACTTGCTTTGGGGAAGCCACACCACCAGGTCCACATGCGCAATCGAATGAGATGACTAACCCTTTACAAAAGGTAATGATGGTCTTTGTTTTTTTTTTTTTTTTTTGGTGCAGCTCTTGTATTGGATCACATTAGACAAGCGGGTGTGCCTTAAATAAGGACCAGTTAGTGTAGACAGGAGTCCCACCCCTCCGCAGAGTGCCATGACACTTGGTTTTAGTATACAAGACAGGACATGCTCAAAATTTTGAAGAAGATGAAACGTGTCTGTTTTCTTTTGCTCAAAGGTAGGACAAAGAAAGAGTAAGTTGTAAAACTGCATGAAAAAGCTGTAAAAATCACCATTAAAATTGGACTGTGGCTCCTTACATGGACGTGAATAACCCCAAAAGTCAATGGAGTCAACATTTCTCATGATTAGGGTTGCAAATTCCTCACTTTTCCATAGTCACTAATGAGAATAAACTTGGAATTGACAAAATTGAAGGTTGGCTCTTAATAGAGAATTTAAATACAGTTGGGGAAAAATCTGAGTAAAACAAGATTTCCTCCGATTTACATGTGCCATCTACGGAGAGACATATTTTTGCATGGATGTCTCATTGTTGTCGGCGCCTTAAAATAATGGCCAGTCATATTTTGACAAAAAAATAATAAATTGCCCTAACATCTACCCATCTCTGCTAAAATTGTCTACAAAAAATCCTTAAACAGATTTTTCAATTCTACACCTGGAATGAAATTATTTACTAATGTAATCTAATTAGAAATAGGTTATTTTTTTGTTTGTTTTCTGAAAAAAAAAGACCATTATTTTAAGAGGTTGAGGTTAACATCAGAATGGAAATTTACAGAAAATTTCCCAACTCTTTGCAGACCCATTCACCAGGCCAACTGACAAACAGCGTGTGATGAAGTAGTGCACAAAAATCAGAAAATACAAATCTATAAACAGGTGACAAGTGCTCAATTCCAACAACCAAAATAACAGCGCCGGGTGCTGAGGAGGGATACTCAATAAGTAAAACAAACTCAGATTGGCCAGGTGAGGCGGTTCTAGTTGTCGTCTTCGCTGTCGTCATCGTCGTCCTCACTGATGAGGTAGCCGCGCGCCCCGCTGTGGTGAGGCGACGGTGAGGGCGGCAGGGAGGTCTTGTTGAAGAAGGGCAGGCGGAAGGTGGGCGAGGGTGAGCGCTCCTCGCGAGTGGGACTACTGCTGGGGCTTTGGCGAGGGCTGATGGCCTGCAACATGCGACCTTTGCCCTCCTTCAGCATGTGCTTCTGTTCTTGCACACACACGCGCACACACACACAGCAGAGAGACTCTTATTAACATTAATATTTTTTCTTGATTGAATACAAAAATCTGTTGTGTTTTTCTTGGGGAGGCGGATGAGGTTATTTGTGACTGAGGCTAGAGAAGGTGGCCGCTTTGGTTTTGCCAAGCTAAGATTAAATAAGTGTACAGCAATGTTTCCCCATTGTTTGGGTTGCTATTATTGTGTTGGGATCATTAAGTATCGACACAGGCAATTAACACTTTTGGGTGCGCAACATTTATTCATAAAGATGTGCAATTCTGTCGGGCTAAGTCCACTATACTTTGTATAAGTAAACATACACTTTTTTTCAATAGTTGAAATTAATCTTATATACAGTCATACCTCGGTTTTCGACCATAATCCGTTTCAGAAGGCTGTTCGAAAACAGATTTGTTCGAAAACTGAAACCATGTTTCCCATTATAATCAATGTAATAAATTTTAATCCGTTCCAAGTCTTGAAAACAACTTTTTAAAAGCATTTTCTTTTACTATTTTACACCATAAACTGTATACTGATGTAATAAGACAGAAGGTAATATGTAAAAATACTGTACAAACATTTTGTATGTTTTATTTTTTACCAATTTAAACAAACATTGACATTGTAACATAAAAATTCAAGTAACATCTCTCTCTTCCATCGTGACAGTTGTAGATTACATTATTTTACACCTTGAACGAATAGACCATTTTTTATCAAATCTCCATACAATTGTCTTGCTTTGCCACAAATCGTATCTTGGCTAAGACTGTCCCCTGCTTGCTGTTTCTCATTTATGAAAATAAGCAAAAGTTTCTCCACTTCCTCTAATATTTGTGGCCTTTGTTTGCTAAACACGTGGGATCCTTTAGCCACATCAGTGACTTTAAGATGATCTTTTTTAGGATGCTGCTGATAGTCGATTTCGGCATGCCGAACTCCTTAGCCAACACACATACACCTGATTCATATTTCGCTATCAAATCTTTCTTAAATTCTATAGTTTTGCGCACCATTTTCCTCTTTTTTTTCACCATCTTTACTACTTCCACTTGCTTTCTTTGGTGCCATGATTAGGGGCTGATACATAATGCAGAAATAACAGTCCGATTTGTGTAGATGTCAACAAACACGATGCTATTTTTTTATCTTTATTAAACACGTCCGCTCACATTGGACACTCTTTTTTTTTTAAATATTTATTTAATACATCCGCTCACATTGGACGCTCTTTTTTTTTTTTTTTAATCTTTATTGAACACGTCTGCTCACAATGGAACACTACACGAGGAAGCGTCACTTCCTCGTGTAAGGAAGGCGAGACGAGTCGAGTGGCGTATTCATGTGCGCTCAGTTTGGTTGAGAACCGATTTTCGGTCATAATCCGAGGCATTAAAAAAAAAAAAAAAGATAAATCGAAATTTTTGGTCGAAAACCGGTTTGGTCGAGAACAGAGACGTTCTAAAACCGAAGTTTGACTCTATTTTTTCGAGAAGACATGCTCAGTGCTGTATAAAAAGCAGCAGCAATTTTCATCACAACAACAAAATACAGGAGATGATCTCTGTGTAGATGCTAAATATCGGAATGTTGAAACAGAGTTGCGAAGTTCAACGCTCAACTCGGGCTGCAGCTGTTGGATGTTTTTAGAATGAAGAATTCTACTAAAAGAGTAATACTACGCTAACAGCATGTGAGGCCCAAGCATTATTTTTGTCCACTTGGGGTCATCATGCTGATGTTCTACTGTAGTATCTGTGACTCTTGAGAGTGTATAGCTCTCAAAGGCGAGGCTTAGTGAGTGAGGTCGTCATCAGTGAATAAGAAAGTAGAGTTGGCTGGCTGTCAACCGTCCGTGAGTGACAGCGTCATTTGGCTCTTGTATGAAGGTGCTTAGGTCACGTTTTGTTTTCTTTCTTTCGTTTGTGCAATGAAGCGAATGAGCCAGCAGCCATGTCTGTCCTTGGCCACTAGTGACCCGTAGGCTATGAGATGAGCTCGTTATCTGTGTTAGCGAACATAAATGTCCTGTTGTGGCTTACATTGCACTTTGTCTTCACTGATACATAAATGTGAAATGATTGCTAACATTGGAGATTCTTTGTCTTTTATGGACTCTTTCCGCCTGGTTTGCCGCCATGTCACTAACTTGTCTCAGCATAGACGGGTGCGCCCATCTGTGGGATGACATGTTGCTATGTAAAAGTGCAACGTTGTGCCGACCCCCAACTCTCCCAAAAAAATAAAAACTTTCTTCATTTCCAGCTACGGGCTCCCATTACAAAACTTCTCCTGTTGACATTTTTTTTTTCGTGTCATCAAAACGAACACACGACATTACATTCTCACCAGAGCTCCTTCCGGCCCGAACATCTGCAGGAAGTTGCCAATGAACTCCCGGGACTTCTCCTCCCACTTCTGGATGAGGTCGATGCTCTTCTCCTCCACCTTGAGGACAAACTCTTTGCTCTTCTCCTCCACGTCTCGTACCTTCCTCTTCACCTTGTCCACGCGCTCCTGCAGGTGGTACTTCTTCTCCTGGGAACACGGTCACGTCACACACCAGTGCTGGCTCCCGACAAGATGCGAAGGCGACGGGCGCTTTATTACGTTGATGAAGCTGACGTTGAGCTCCTTGGCCGTGTAGCCCCTCTGCAGGTTGCGCCTGACGTACACGTCGTAGTCGCGGACGATGCGCGTGATGATGTCAGAGGTGGAGATGCCTTCTGTCCGCTGGGTGGGCGCAAACATGCCTATGGGTAGCACAGCAGCTTTTCAACCCAAGCCAACTTTCTGATGCAAACTGGGTTTTGTTACACCCCTTTATCTGTCTATGCCAGCAATATATAGTGACAGGCAGGACAGTGAAATGCTCTTCCACTCCATGGGAGAAGGTGCAATCAATGTGTAGCAGTCATGATTTGATTATTAAATTAGGAATGAGTTGTGAAGGTCCTCTGCTACAGAGGCTTTCAAAAGTCTACACACCGGCAGGATTTTTGTGAGCTTTTTTTGAAAGCTGGAACTGGAGCCTTGGTCAAGGTGGAGGGCAGAATGAACAGTTCCAAATATCAGGGTGTCCAGTCAGAGGTTCCTGCTTCCATCCTGTGTGCAGTTTACATATTCTCCCACCATGGGCTTGTTTACCTGCTTCCTTGATGTGCTTATACACGTCATCACTGCCAGCCGAGGAGTACGGGATGTCGTCATGGGCCACAAAGTCAATCTGGCCAAATCAACAAAGGTGACACAGCGGGTTCAGTCATTAAAAGAAAAAAAAAAAAAAAAAAACAATTAAACAGCAAAGTGACAACTTCGTAGGGCCTCTCATCCACTCACGCGGTGTTTGGCGAGGAACTCTGGCGTCAACGTCCAAGGGGCGTTGCGCACCACTTCGTCCACGTAGCGGCAATGTCGGATGGCGTCGTAGCGCTCGTCTTCATTCATGACCGTGAAGCCCTTGAACTTGTGCGTCAGGTCGTCACTGCAGACTTGAAACAGGAACAACAGATGTGAGAGAACCCTCACGTGATTACGATGCCAAAGGGAGTCCGGTTCGACACCACTGCAAATTATAGTGCTCAACAAGGCAGAGCAATTTTGAAAAATAATCTACCGCCATTTGCGGACTATAAAACGCACCTGATCAATAGCCAGCTATATTTAGCCATAAAAATTCATTTGTACAGCCGCGGACCGCTTCGGACGAATAGCCGCGGGTCTCCGTGTTATTAAATCGGCGATTATCGATATGATAAACCCAGCGGTCGATGATCTCCTGGAAACAAGAATGCCAAAAGCAGGTGCAGGTACAGTCCCCCCCCCCCCCCCCCCCACACAAACACACACACACCTCCCCCAGAGGTGTGTGTTTGGGAAGAGGCATTTGGCCTGCATTAGAGCCCTGGCATGTCCTGAGTGGAAAACGTCAAAGATTCCATCGGCATACACCCTCACCGGCCTTTCCGCTGAACAGACAGAAAAGGGCACGAGTGATGAATTCTGTGGACATCAACAGAAAAAAGGTGGTGGAGGGAAGGAAGGATCACTGCTAAGTTTGACTCACGCGGCGTTCCCCGTTTGGCCTCTTCCATGCAGACCCTCTGGTAAGGCTGCGTATTCGCTGGCACCAGCTCGTCGGCGAAAGGCGCCGGCTCCTTCAACCCCTGAAGGACCCGCACAATCGGCATGAGAGGTTAAGCAGCACTCAAAAGCCTGCCCAGCTCTTTCCACACGACATATGAGAAACCATGCCATTCAAAAGTTTGGGGTCACACACAAAATGTTCCGTTGGTGCGTCACAATTTCATGTTTTAATGCATTGTGCAGCTTCTGGTGTGCGCGCCTGCGCCACCAGGGGGAAGAAGAGTGCATAAAGACCTACCACCCACAAGGATTTGATGATGAAACAGAAGACCTTCACAACTAAGCTACAGTAATGAGTTGATTTTTTTGCAGAGGATAAAGAATATGTGCAACATGAACATCTGCTGTGTTTTACAATGTGTGTTAGCAGTAAGCCAGGGGACCTTCACAACCAAAGTGCTTGCAGCAAGTAGACTTCGACTTGAAGCAAGCACTTGGCCTCATTGTTTTGAAACACAGTTCACTAGCTTGAGCTTTTTACCGCTTGTTAAGTTAACTGCAAAATAGCGGCGGCAATTCAAATTTTCTCACAACGTAAAAAAAAAAAAAAAAAAGTCAGGCCACTTGTATGTCGAGATAATGCCGCATAGCTCTATAAAGCTCCTTCAGCCAGAGACTGTTCCACCCGCGCTGCAAGGAGAGATACCGCCGCTCGTTCCTACCGACTGCTGTCAGGCTGCTGAATAAACATGCGTAAAAACCTGTAACCATTGTAAATAGCACAGCTACCTTATGATGCATATATGCAGTTGCATATATGCTTATATATACACATCTTATAATTATATTGCATTCTATACTGCGTACAGTTCTTTTTCTGAAACATTTATTTGTGCATGCAACACTTTGTTTTTTTTCTTTTCTACCCCCTGCCCCCCCCCCTCAATTTTGCTGCTGTAGACTGCAAATTTCCCCAGTGTGGGACAAATAAAGGTTATCTTATCTTATAAATTGTTTGCATCTCAATGAATTAGAATAGCAGTGAGAAGTTACAGTCCAAAACTAAAACTTGCCTCAAGTCATAAAATGCGTTCCAAGCCAATTTCTAAATTCTTGATCATTTGGAGTGGATTCTTATGGACTATGCTATCTTAAAGTTGGTCTGAAATAATGCACTCCGTGTGTTTAATCAGTAAATATATATACAATAAATTATATTTTCTACAGTATTGTGTGTGTGTGTGTGTGTGTGTGTGTGTGTGTGTGTGTGTGTGTGTGTGTGTAAATTCTCTTTGAGCAGATTTAATGAAGAGCGTTGAAATTGTCGTGCGTAATAAATTAAAATGCATTTTAGATCCAGAATTGACGTTATGCGAGAGTTGTGTTTTAATCCGTGAATTAAAATGATGGAGTACTACTTTTCTGGAAAGCGAGGACGGTGATCATGGGACCCTGTAGCTGTTCACGTAAAGCAACGCGCCAACTTTTCATGACCAAACAAGGCTCGTGCTCTCTCGCTCTTCTGATTGTGCAATTGCAACGAAGTTGTTACCACATGAACCTGACATGCACACACGCCCGCGGTGCCAACTCACCACGGTGCATCTGGGGATTTTGCCGATCCTTTCTCCCACCTCCTTGTCCACATTGGAGACGTCTCGTTTCCTCTTCCTGGACTGAAGTGGCGCACTGGTGCTTTGCATCTGAGTCAGAGGTCAAGACAAACGACCATGACAGCTGCTCCGTGCGAGAGCTGGCACAGAGCGGCGGCTGGCTAAAGTCACACGTCATATCATTGACGCAAGGGCGCCCATATTCGATGCTCGCTGACTTCGGATGACTCCATGGCGTGACTAACTCTCAGCTGAGTGACTCGCGGAAGTCGCACACACTGCTCCTTTTAGACAACATAATCAGCATCTGCTCCCCCCTTCTCGATGACATAACGCAAATTTCTCTACTTGTGCTTCTTTTAGGAGGGATGAGACACACTTTGTTTTTTAATTCATGAGGCCCTTGGTCAGTCGTTTTACATACACACAGGAGCCAGGATCAATTGCCACCCATAATGGTGCCATGACCGTTGCATAATCCGTCCCCAAACAGCTCATAACCCCTGCAACGTGACAACGTAGCCCTGCTTGGGAACCACTGCTTTGTGAGAATGGTGTCCCATACACTTTAAAGGGTTCTACAGTGATGGCAATGGCGATGATGAAAAAAAAACCCGAAAGGGGCATGGCCTGGACGGGGGCGTGGCCTGGACGGGGCGTGGTTACTTACAAAAGTGGCACTAAACATGCTGAAGATGAGATGAAGTACAGTGGCGGACCCTGAGGGCCAGCAAGGCCTTCTCTGCTGGCCTAAACATTCTCAGAAAAGTAAATTTACTTTTATGTATTTTATGTTATTTTATAATTTATGTTATTTTATTTTCATAAATATGTAAAAAAAATATTCTCTGTATTCTTTACATCATACAGAGATGAAAGTGGACTTTTCTGAAAATTCCGGGGGAAAAAAAATGAATATATGTGTTTTTGTGTGTGTAGGTGTGTGTGTGTGTGTGTGTGTGTGTGTGTGGGTGTGTGGGGGTCACCACA
>NW_017806169.1:98689-105207 GCF_001891065.2 Hippocampus comes
GTCACACACTGTACACAGAGCTTTACCGGCGACATCGAGCTTTTTCACGAAATCCGACACAAGCACAATGGTTCCTCTTTACTGTTTCCTACTGGGGACACCGTCAGCTTTCTATCCAACCAGTCCCATCGAAACGTGTTTTTCAGATCCGCATCTATCTGACGCACTTTAGCTTCGTCGCGAGTCTCAATAACATTCGGCATTCGCGAGAAATGGCTTTAGGAAGGCAAACACGGATTGGTTGTGATTTGCATTTGCCGATATAGCGACCAATCACAACAAGTAAGACATCATACACGTCCAATCGCAGGGCTGTTTACAAACGGAAGATGGAAAGACTGATCGGGAGAGCTCGTGAAAACTCGACGATAAGGTACCTGACCCCCCCTAAAATTTTCTCAACGGATTTAGACGATTCACAAAAATGATCAATTTAAGAAATAAAACGGCGGAGTTCCGCGTATCCGTGGAAAATTGCCATCACTGGTTCTAACACCGCAACTAATGATACTGTATCTAGCCCATCTCTTGCATTTTTCATTGTTCCTTAACTGATTCCAGCACACACGGTGTAATTCTCTTAGTTTTATGTTTGGTTTGACAGTAAACTTCAACGGGGAGTGGAAATAAATAGCTTGAAGCCACTAGTGAGATGATTTTGCTGCTACCAACTCGTGTCGTCTTTACATAATTAGTCCTGTCAAGCGATTAAAAAAAATTATGAAATTAATTAATTATGATGTGTATTTAACTGATCTAATTAATCTGTAACTTAATCTCATCTAAAATTGTTGAGAAAACCCCTATTTTCATTTTAAATTCATTAGATTATTGAGGCAGATCAAAAGATTGATATCACAAAAAAAGTGGCATTATAAAGTATTTTATTGTTTTTCAGCAGACTTGGACAGATGCAGTCCTAGCCATTTACTTTCTGTTGTAATTGAGTCTAGTCAAAGTCCTACCTGCAACCTTTCGACCACGAAGGGGAATAGCAGTGTTTTGTTTATTTTTGTAAATCTCCAGAGAATTACAAAATAAAAATTAGAACTAGAATTAGAAATAGAACATCAGATCCATAAAAGTGCCAGATGTATCACAAAAATGCCATTCTAAATATGGACAAAACACGTGCTTCTGTTTTAAAAAAAAAAGTGCTCTTAATAAATGTCATTTATGTATGTATCAAAGATCCTCTCTTTTAAACAGCAAAATAACGACAAACTGTACATTTTTTTTGCCCCAACGCAAAGGGCTCGCTTGCATAAAAGTGACCATTCAAGGACAACAGCAAACCCATATCAAGTGCAAAAACTATCAAAAAATATAATTTCAAATCCACCCAAAAGTTATTAGGCCTGTAGGTCAACTTTAGAAGCAACAAAATATCTCCAAAAACTGATTTGTGCAAAAAAAAAAGTCAAGACATTTTTAAAAAGCAGCGTTTAAAAAAAAAAAATCACTGCAAGTACAGTACACATAAAGCACCCTTTGATGACAATTTGCTGTTGACCAGCAACATGCAACACAAGCCGCCTTTTAAACTTCTCTGAGTGTGAGGCAGACGAGCTTCTTCTGTTGAAGGCCACTTCCAGACATGCAGCGAACAAAGCAAGAGGCCTCCAACAGGTGAGTTTGTTATTTTTAAAAAAGCCGGCAAGCGGAATTTCCCATTGGCTTCATTTTGATTGAAGAGTGCAGCTGTACGCATGTTATAAAAGCCTGCACAATAACAAGTGACAGTGGCAGGCGTGCCACCACTGCACATGACGTCGCGCAAGCCGCTTCTAAAAGTTTGGGAGAGGCAAGTCCTGTTTAACCGCATGCCTACTTCTCGAGTTTTTGTTGCTAAGGCGTAGAAAAAAAAGTAGTGTGTTTCCGGTAACCCGACCGACCGAGAATTTCTACGTCGAAAAAAAACTTTACGGGCGGCATTTTTTTCAAACAACCTTCTACATTTTTGTGTAGAGGGTTTACATCGGTGCAAACTCTCGCGATATTCACGTTGAGCGCGTGCGTCGTTTGCCCTGTCGTCTGTCAACAACATTGAAACATGGCGGCGGCCGCGATCTCCGACGACAGTTTAAAACGCGTTTTCTGTGTTACAGTCGAATGCTCGCACCGTAAAATGAAAATAGCATCCATTGATGTACCGAAAAAATTCAGCGAACTATTTGATGAACACCACAGGCCGAGTAAAAACCGAGGGCAGAGGAGGACGGCGGAGGCGCGCCCCGGCCCCAGAGTCCGGAGCGGGGAGAAAACTAAATAGGTGGCGGCGGCGCCGGCCGCGGAGCAGTGGGTTCAATGTCTTCTTGTTTTATGGTTATTTTGTTTACATTTTTGATGGGGGGGGGGAAAAAAGATAAAAAAATAAATAAATAAAAAACTTTGTCCCACCTACCGACCCTATGCTGAAATTTCATGTTACCGGAAACACACTCTCTTTTTTGTTTGGCCTAATATAATTTTCAGGAACAATTTCTTGAGGTTTTTCAAGATTTTGGGGTGCTCTCGGCCCTGTATCCCACTACACTGGATCCACCCTTGTACGAAACAGCGAGCAAATCCCACCTCCACATTCAGAACCAAAACAAGAGCAAACTGCAGTAAGCTAAACCTTTTTAACACAGTTACTTTAGGATTAATCCTGTTCAAACATCTGAATTTTTTGCTTCAAAAATGAAGCGATCTTTTTTTTTCCACCACAATCTTTCGAAGAGAAATTGTGTTATTTTATTTGTAACTCATTTATTTGTAGCTATAGTATATGAACTGATTTTTTTTATTATTCGTGGCCATGTCAAATGTCATTTTTGGTATATGCAGCGAGCTGTTGAAAAATGGATGATGGGCTGCAAATGGACACCACTGCTTTCATATGTATTCCTCCATGAAAGTAAACTGCTTATCTTTGAGGTTTTTATTTTTATTTTTTTTTCCAAAAATAAGACATTTGCTTTTTCTCTGGAAAACAATGATCAAGATTTTGTCTTATTTAATTGGTGCAACTGCATTTTGCAGAATCAATTTGAAACCAAGTCCTGTAGTCCTGTTTTGGAAGAACGGGATGGAAAGTAAAACTTTTTTTTTATTTCATCGATTAATTCGACAGATTGAGCTACAAATCAAATTAATCGCTTGTTGCAGCACTAATTGTCTTTTAAATTATGCAATGCATTTTTTTAAATTATTGAGTTGGGATCTTCCTCATCTGTAGACAGCAGTTAAAAACATATTTGGTGAAGACATGGTTGCTGCATGTTTTTTTTTAATGAAATGCATAATTTTTGTGATTCTGTCTCTTCAGCATTGAAAGCATTTTGTGAGTGCCAATGGAAATCGGGGCCTTTTTAAACTTTCGTCGTGGGAGTTGATTGATTTTCTACCATCCAAAACTGATAGTTGTTGACTAATTTCATCACATTTCGTTTGAAGCAAAAGACTCTGCTCCGTCCAATTGGACGTGTAAGCTATTTTTAAGACTTCTCAAGGTGAAAATGAGCCGCAACAAAAAGCGTCTGACAGCAGAAAACCAGTGACACTGGTCGAGCAGCTTTAAGTCTGCTTGAAATCTTTTCGAGCACTGAGCGTGCGAACAACTTCATGTGCACTGGTTTGAGTGTGTTGTTATTTACTTACTGTTTGTTCACTTTTGTCCGGTCTGCTACTTGTTGGTTTCTCGGTGCCCCCTCCCTCCGCAAAGCTAGATAGCTAGCTCTCTAGCCGGCTAACTGGATTGATGCTAGCTCGCTAACTACCGTCGACTATCAGCTCGATGCTAGCTGTCAACTTGTTCGGCTTGTTGGCTAAGTTGGAGCGAGTGGGCCGGAGACAACTTGCAAAAATTCCCCCTCTCCCCCCGGCGGCGTGGTGCTACGCCCTGGTGCGACGCCCTGGTGCTCGCTGTGCTAGCCGCGGAAGAGTGCACAGAGCAAAGGCAGACTCGCAATTGGGCGGCAGAGCAGTGACAGGTTGTACTACAACGCTGACAGGTCAACACTTGGGGAACTACAAACATCGAGCAACCTGTCCCGGGAAAGGATTCGGGACAGAAACGTTTCCGTGTTAGTGCCGAAGCGGTGCTGCCACTTAGCGGTTGAGACTTAAATTGACCGGTGTCTTTCTGATTGTCATGTCCATTATGATGATGATCAACTGCTGCAGCATCTCAATTTTCCCTCTTAGGCTCAATAAAGGGCATCTTGTTCCTATTTACTTTTCCAAAGATATTAAATATTAATGCAAATCAGTAATTCTTTAATGAGATACAATTATTCCGAATTAAAAAAAGAATAAAAGCATTTTCATTAACCAATTAGAGGAGAAAAAAATAGGTTTACCAATGCAACATAAAAAAACGTGATTTTCTTGGCACGTATTTGCATTATTTGATTAATATTTCTCATATAACTGTTAAACATAAATAATTAGACACAACACAAGCATATGTGGTATTGTTCTGCCCACAGTAAAAGTTACGGGCCATTTCAATAATGCTAATTGTGTTTTGAATATTCATTTGGTTATCGCGGTTCATTGTGGGTAGCAGACGCCGTGTTTCATCAGACGACTCGTGCCAGAAAGCCTACCGTGATCGTTGCAACTGGTCCTCTTGAGTTAAATCCCTTTTGTTTCACCTTCGAAAGCAATGGCTGTAAGTCTGCTTGTGTTTAGACTTATTTAGAAATGTGTTTCAGAGATCGTTTTACTTCAACTGTAGTCATTGAAACTCGCTAGCTCAGAGTATTCCTAACGACATAGCGATGATGCTAAATCAATGCTAACAACGTAGCGACGATGTTAGGTAGGTGCTAGCGAGCTAATTAGCATGCGAAAGAATCGCAAAAACGCATTGTCATCGTTGTTTGTCACGTTTGAGCTGCATTTATGTCTTTGTTTAAATACCAGACAATTTGTGTTGCATTTATGTACACAATGTTAATGCATGTTTTAAATCTGTTCATTTCAGTTTCACTCAACATTTCATTGAGCTGATGTCACAGTTGTTCACTGTACGCCGTCAAGAAGACCGTAATAAAGGAGCAAGACGCTCAGTTTCCTGGCTCATGAATAAATGAGTTTGGCTTGCTGTTGACCTGCGTTAACATACCCGGAGTATCCAACACGGAGCGATAACAGTACAGTGAAAAGCCATAACAGCAGTTGGTGCAAGAAAGAACCACAACACAGCGATGGACAACGCCCAAGAAGAAACGGCTTACTCCGAAGCCAAATCATCATCGAAGGCATCATCCAAACACTCATCCATATTGTCCTCAAAGTCCAGTGTACTGGAAGCAGCCATCTTGGCAAGAGCCTCTGCAGAAGCTACAAATGCTAAAGCTTCATGCAGGAAAAGACAATTGGAAATCAAGAAACAACAAGCAAAACTGGAATTAGAAAAAGCAACATTAGAGGCAGATCTAGATCTGCTGGAGATGGACAAGGAAGTGGCAGCCGCAGTCCTAGAAGCAGCTGTAGCGATCGAACAAGGCAAAGCTGAAAGCGTCAAGAGTGCAGTCCCACTACAAGCAGTAAGAGAACGAACTATGGAGTACGTGCAACACCAGACCCAGTTGAAGTCGCAAGTTCAACTGGCAAGGACACAATCATTCACCTCAAGGCCACCCGAACAACACCGCTTTCCACCGGCACACAAGAAAACGTATGTAAAGGATGAAACACCTGACATACCAAGAGACTATGTGAAGCATAGTTACCACGCTTCCCCCAATAATGATCCACCCATGGCAGACTTTGCTAAGTTCCTTGCTCGCAGAGAGTTAATCACAACAGGGCTATTTCAGTTTGACGACACCCCAGAAAACTTTAGAGCATGGCAGTCGTCATTCATAAATGCAACCGGAAATGTTGGTCTCACCTGCAGTCAGGAGTTAGATCTCCTAGTCAAGTGGCTCGGTAAAGAGTCCTCTGAACACGTTAAGAGAATCAGAGCTGTATATACCACTAACCCTCAAACAGCCCTCCAGGTGTCCTGGGATAGGCTCCAAGAATGTTACGCTACACCAGAAGTAGCAGAAAACGCCCTTTTTAAAAAAATTGACAACTTCCCTCGCCTTGCAAACAGAGACAACGTAAAACTCAGGGAGCTCGGAGATCTGCTCTTAGAGCTACGAGTTGCTAAAGATGAGGCTTATCTCCCTGGTCTTGCTTACCTCGACACACCCCGTGGTGTTAAGCCCATAGTTGAAAAGTTACCTCTAAGTCTCCAAGAAAGATGGCTTCACACAGGCTCAAAATACAAACAACTATATGATGTATCGTTCCCTCCCTTCGCATATTTTGTCAAGTTTGTCCAAGATGAGGCTAAAGCAAAAAACGATCTGCAGCAGTCAACCCTCCCCCAAAGGTGAGAGACCACCATGCAAACAACCTAGCTACAAAACACCTCTTGTAGTAAACAAAACAGATGTTGACACAGCCACTCCGGATAATACCAAGGAGGATGATCTAACACGCTACTGCCCCGTTCATAAGAAATCACATCCTCTGGC
>NW_017806169.1:105896-118520 GCF_001891065.2 Hippocampus comes
CGGCGGTGAGCAAAAGAATGGTTCCTCTAACCGCAGCTAAAAATCCGATGCAGTAGCCGAAACGCTCGGAGACGACGTTTTTGAGTGCGCAGAGAACGATGACCAGTGTGCCATGTCTTTCGAGGATGAGACCTTCTTAAAAATAATGGTGGAGGAGGTGTAACAGGACAAAAATAATAACTGGGTCGCTCCATTACCATTCAAATCCCCTCGCTTGCCACTCCAAAACAACAGGGACCAAGCATTGTCAAGGCGTAACTTGCACCGACGCAGCCGAATGAAAAACCCTCAAATGAAAGTCTTTGTGGAGAGACACTTCTATGTAGATGATGGGTTGGTTTTGAAATCTGTATTCTGCTCATATTTCGTCATGCTGTATAACTTTCCCATGCCCGCAGTGTAGCTTGGCGTCCTTGTAACAATCATCACCTAGATTTGGAATACTCCCTACTGAAGACACACAAACTTTGGAATGCGCCAAGCTGAGAATCGGTTGAGGAGAAACAAAAGTTATGATATCACAATTTGTGTCTCGGTACCGCACTTCTGATGGTATAAAAATGATGTGAATCTCTTTCTGCTTCGCACTCGTGACGCGCAGCCATTGTCTGTAATTCGTGGGTGCCCGGAATATTCTGTTATTAAAAGCTTCGAAGGAACTGTTCATCAACTCCAGCCTTTATTTGGATTACCAACATTCTCCTCGTCCGAAATTCAACGAACACGCGGGGGAGAGGAGGCCGCTCTTCCCCCAACAGTTTCACTCCCCACCGAGTCTGCAGCCGTAGATTTGCTCAGGCGCACATGTGCATCCTTGGCCGAATTCAATCTCAAGCTCCACAAAATCGCCTCAAACAGTGTCTCAGTGATGCAACCCTTCAAACCAGAAGTCCTGGCCACCGATATCAAAGATTTGAGCCTCGGCGGTGACACCCGACGAATTCAGAGAAGTCTCGGATTGTGCTGGGACATAAGCACCGACTCCTTCACGTTCAAGGTAGCCGTCAACGACAAACCCTACACTCGTCATGGGGTTCTTTCAGTAAACAACAGCATCTTTGACCCATTGGGACTAGCATCAGCAGTAACAATTAAAGGCAGACTTCAGTGACGCCAACTTTCAAATGGAGTCCAAGATTGGGACGCTCCTCTCTCTCAGAAAAAATGGACTATCATCAGAACGCTTCCAACGCTTTTCAAACTGGAACTTGCTGGTACGTGCCATTGCATTCCTGACTCACCAAGCTCGTTCACATTCATCAAGTAACTCGTCGAATCACTCATGTAAAGGGTGGCATCAGTATCCCATGCCACACACTCCAGAGGGGCTAGACATCACCAGTAGCCTCATCCTGCAGTCCGTTCAACGAGATCCTTTTCCTGACGAATATGCTGCTCTCCAAATAAATCAAACCGTCCACAGCTCAAGTCTCATTGTAGTTTTCGATCCCTGCACGAGTGACGGTCTCATTAAAGTCGGTGGTCGTCTCAAGCATGCTTCATTGAACATAGCATACAAGAATCCAATTGTGATCCCAAATAAGCATCAGGTGACTAACACGCTACGTCCTGCAACTACCTTGGCCCAAAAGCAACATGTCCACCAGGAGACTTCTGTGGAAAAGACTTGCTCAAAAAGCAGTGGAGACAAGTGCAGACACTTGCAAACGAACTTTGGAATCGCTGGAGAAACAAATATCTAAACACTCTCCAATCAAGGCGCAAGTGGCATACAGCACGTCGGAACATCCAACCAGGTGACATTGTGCTTTTGAAACAAAATCAAGCACCCAGAAATGAATGGACAATGGCCATCATCACAGCTACATTTCCAAGCGACGACCGAAAGGTCAGAAAGGTCGAAGTGAGGACGTCATCCCAGGGCGTCTCAAAGACATTCCTACGTCCCGTCTCGGATGTCGTCATGCTTCTAGAAATTGATGAAACTGTTAAATAGTTGTAGTGACATTAGTAATGCCAGACGGGGAGTGATGCGAAAGAATCGCAAAAACGGATTGTCATCGTTGTTTGTCACGTTTGAGCTGCATTTATGTCTTTGTTTAAATACCAGACGATTTGTGTTGTATTTATGTACACAATGTTAATGCATGTTTTAAATCTGTTCATTTCAGTTTCACTCTACATTTCATTGAGCTGATGTCACAGTTGTTCACTGTACGCCGTCAAGAAGACCGTAATAAAGGAGCAAGACGCTCAGTTTCCTGGCTCATGAAAAAATGAGTTTGGCTTGCTGTTGACCTGCGTTAACACACCCGGAGTATCCAACACGTAGCGATAACAGTACAGATGCAGCTCAAACGTGACAAACAACGATGACAATGCGTTTTTTTGCGATTCTTTCGCATGCTAATGAGCTCGCTAGCACCTACCTAACATCGTCGCTACGTTGTTAGCATTGATTTAGCATCATCGCTATGTCGTTAGGAATACTCTGAGCTAGCGAGTTTCAATGACTACAGTTGAGGTAAAACGATCTCTGAAACACATTTCGAAATAAGTCTAAACACAAGCAGACTTACAGCCATTGCTTTCGAAGGTGAAACAAAAGGGATTTAACTCAAGAGGACCAGTTGCAACGACCACGGTAGGCTTTCTGGCACGACTCGTCTGATGAAAGATGGCGTCTGCTATCCACAATGAACCGCGATAACCAAATGAATATTCAAAACACAATTAGCATTAATGAAATGGCCCGTAACTTTTACTGTGGGCAGAACAGGTATACTGGCCTAATAGTAATCACTGTTATTTTCAGGCGGCACAGAACTCATATTAAACTGAACCCCGAAGCTAAGAACTTTTTGTATGCTCTTGCATTTAGTTGAACTACATGTTGGCTTGTTTGACTGCTGCTTTTTCTGTTTGTATGTATAAGTATATACTATAAATGTGTGTGTGCGCAGATATTTATAACACATTTCAGAGATTATTGCATTTGAAGGATTTGTGAGGTCAAGTCAAGTACAACTCTATTATCAAATGTGCTGTATGTGTACAGCACAGATGAAATTTCCTCCCTCTTAAACAGACAACAAGAGGAGCTGCTGCGGGTGCCCGTTCCGCCATCAAGAGAACACTTAACATAAAATGACAAAATAATACAACACAACAAATAAAACAGACAGTCGTGCCATCTTAACCACTTTTCCTCCATTCACTTTGTTGTTTGAAGCAGTAATACATGTAAGAGGAGTGTTTGAAGCAGTAATAGATGAAAGAGGAGCAAATCAAAGTGTCCTTTTCACCAGTGGATCAAAGACGTCATGCTGTGTGCTTTAATGCACAGCATGTTTGCATGTTTGCACTGAGGAGGATTGAGAGGAAGAAATTTCATCTATGCTGCATGTCATACATAAAGCATATTTGACAATAAAGATGACCTTGACGTTGACCTGCAATGTGCACACGTCTGCTACAAGCTAGCTTGAAAGCAACAAGACGCTGTAGCATCCATGAACAAAAAAAGAGATTGGCTCTCTTCTCCTTTCCGCATACATGTACCATAACACTCATGTACGTGTTCTATGTAAATGTCGCATACTTATTACTGCTTGGAGAAATTTACAAAATGGTTTGAATGATTTTATTAGTAAACAATTAAGATTTGCATTCGGACTATTCTAGGCACAGGGTAATGCTCTAATATATGCAGACATAACTTCAGGCGAAAATAAATAATAAATTGTAGCCTGCAAGTAAAATCAAATACTTGTGGCCACGAGGACGAGATTCAACTTTCAAGTGTACGTTATACCTATTTCGTAACCACAGCTGAACCCCCTGCCCCCAAAACACACACACATTTTAAAGCTATTTTATGGCCAAAAATTTGTAGTATGCGTGCATGTTATATCTACTTTGTGTTTGTGGACTGTGGCCACATTTAAATCCCCACCCACATATAGATCACATTTGTGCACAAAATACTATATTTGTGGCCACGGAGTAAGTACAATGTGCATAGAAACATTGGACAGTTGGCTAAAAAATACAAGCGGACCTCTAAACTACAGCTAAGGAAAGCTAAGGTATAGGGAGAAAAGTTGCGCTCCATATGCTTCCCAGACACCCCAATTATTCATGGGAAGAATGTCAAACCCACAAATGAGTATTTCCTGAGCAGGTTACACGTTTTTCGCGGCCAGACCGGAAATACGAGTGTCTGGTCACAACTTTTCTGTACAATTCTCGCCCGTAGGCGGCGGTAATTCCCGGCTTGTTTCATTAAAAGCTTCGACGAAGAAAGCGGCCGCAGTGGCCTTGCGGCGTCTTGGTCTTGTCTTGCACTACAGCTTCCAGCATCAACACCGCCCATCCCTTATTTTTGTTCTCCTCGGGAATCAGGCCAACCACACCGGACTACTTTGTCACCGGACTGTTTTACTTGGACGTCAGGTGCTCATTCCCTTTCCATTTTTTCCCTCGACGTGCTTCGGCGGTATGGCTTTAGTTGTTTTTTTTTTTGTTTTTTTTTTTGGAGTGGCTTGTCGCGGGCCCTCTCGGATTAGCATGCTAACTTAGACATCGACCTGCTGGTCCAGGCTGACAGCGAGGCTTTTAATTCGATCAAAACATGTTTGGCAGGGTCGCCACTAAGTGGGAGACATTCATCTGACATGGTCAAGTGACTAAAACCTCACTCGTTTTGAATACATTTTCAATTTGTCATAATAGCTGTTGTTGTTGGGATTTATAGTTGTCAGGACAGCGGGAGGAGCAGTGTTGAGCATCTTGGATGTACTGACGTCATACATGGGCAAAAGTAGGAGTGCACGATAAAAACAACTAATTATGTGTTTTAATTCTCTGCGAATGACACCGTTGTTGGTATGTTCATCCGTCCTGGTTATTTCATAAGGGTTTTCAGTTTCCATTATTTGAGTATTAGAGTTCCATTAAAGTACATTTTTCTTTCATCCCTTTTTTTTTATCTATAATTTTCATTTTACTGGTTGAGCTTATTCTGTTTATTATGAACTGTACATTCTTGACTGGACCACATTATGTGAGTATGAGATTATACAAACAAACAAACATTTTAGTGAAAAACAATGTCCAATCTCAGTCATGAACACATATAAAGAGAGCATTGTAATAAGCAGCTGTTCTCATATTAATAGTGTGACAGGCCCAGGGCCACTTCTTCCTTTCTTGGTGAATCAGCCCAGGCATCACATAAACACTGGTTTTGTTCGCCAACACAGAGATTAAAGTAATCCCATGTTCACATGTTTATACTTTGCAGAGCTGCAAAAATAGGGATCTACGCTAACAGTCATCCAGGGCCACTACGTGACTGTAATTGGGACACTCCCAAGTTCACTGACGCAGGCCCCACCTGGCTGCTGCAAATTTCTTTAAAAACTACCATGAAATCAACATGCTCTTGTTTATGCTCACATAAACTTGTATTAACTCTTTCCAGTACGTATTGTGTTTGTGATTGTGAAGTTTTGTTTTCACTTTTCTGAGAAGTGCCTTGAAGACAGAATGTCCTCTTTAATTCACTGATGTAAGTGATGAGCAAATGCTGCCGTCATCCCACAGTATGTCCGACAAGAGTGAGCTGAAGGCCGAGCTAGAGAGGAAGAAACAGCGCATCGCGCAGATTCGAGAGGAAAAGAAGAGAAAAGAAGAGGAGAAGAAGAAGAAGGATGTTAGTCGCCTGAACAATAACACATATTAAGAGGTTGGAAGTGCTCTTTGAGCTTGTCCTTGTCCTCTGCAGGGAGACTCAAAGCGTGCTGTGGAGGCAGGTGGCGAAGACTCGGACCTGGAGAAGAAGAGGAAGGAGGCCGAGGCTTTGCTGCAGAGTGTTGGCATTACCCCTGACATACAACATGGTACACAAACACACACACACACACACACACACACACACACACACACACACACACACACAGCAGCATGCATGCACGCACATCTTTTTTTGTTTGTTTGTTTCACTGTCGCGGCACTTTGACTTGACATTAAGGCTGAACAATTTTCAAAAAGAGTAATTGCCATTTTTTTCCCTACTCAGTATTGCCATTGTGATGTAATCTGCAGTTATTTTTCCCATGTCCTCATGTCATGTATTTTTGAAACAAACACAAGCAATAAAAAAAAAAATCAATAATATCAAATTGATTACAGACGCTCCCCGATTTACGAACATTCGAGTTACGAACAACGGTACATACGAACATTTTTGCGGGTACAGGTATGTTGGAAAATGTTCTCGGACAGAGATGCTGTAAGTTCGATTTTGTATTGTGCGCCTTTTTACGAGTACTGTAGTGCTTCTTTCCGCCACTAATACCGACGTGAGGTGCTGTGAGAGGAGTAGGAGGAGGAGGAGGAAACGCCTGTCCCCATGAAGAAGTTCGAGACGGAACTCTTGGCCGAGGGGTTTTCGCTCATAGATAAAGCCATCGCACTCTTCGAGCAGCAAGAGCCAAATATTGAACGTTGCACAAAGGTTGCAAATCAAATGAATATTGCCATACAGTGCTACTGCATCATTTATGATGAGAAAAAGAAGAAAACTGTGCAATCGTCGTTAGATCGCTTCTTTCGGCCAGTTTCTACTACGCCCTCCAAGGAAGATACTCGTCAACCCTCATCTTCTTTTCCTGGACCCTCAACTTCTTCCTTCATTGATGTTACGGAGGCGGAAGTAACTCTTGAAGTCCATTCCAGCGGCGACGAAGACCCTCTCTGCCCCATGATATAAAATCCTCCTCTTCCTTCTCCTTCCCCTCCATCATCTCCTTAAGCCTTCGAGTACATCTTCCAAAAGTAAGTTAAACTTCATTTTATTATACTTATATAAACCTTAAACATACTTATATAAGCCTTAAACATACATTCCATACAAAATATAGCACTGAAGCAATTTACGAACGAATTCACCTAACGAATGATCCTTCAGAATGTATCTCATTTGTAAGCTGGGGAGCATCTGTATATGGAAATGTTTTGGTCTTATAGTTTAGCTACCGCTAAAATATAGGCAAATGAACCATTAATTAATCTGAAACACATCTAATTTATCTACCTCAATTTGAGCTGTTTAAACTGACTTGTAGGATTTTACGCAATCACGATGCCAACTTCACAAAATTAAACCAAACAAGTGTGATGTGAACATCTCAGATGAAAACAGTAATGCAACCAAATCTGTGACTTTTTCATTTCAACTTTACACGTTGTTATTCATGCTGTCGACTGCAGTTAACATGACAGCAGCGCCCGTGGGCTCAGGTTGCAAACGTCATGTGACCAAACCCAGAAAACAGGCGAGCCGTGATGTTCGCAAGCTCAGCCCGTGGGTGCTGCTGTCATGTGAATTGCAGTCAACAGCAGGTGGGAGTACAGGATAAAATAGCCCCCCCCCCGAAATGGGTGGGGGGGGTGGCTTTGTCTGCTTCATTTTCTTTCATTCATCCATTTTCTAATCTGCTTATCTTCATAAGGGTCGCTCGCGGCAGTGCTGGAGCCTATCCCAGCTGTCTTCGGACAGTAGGGGGTACCCCCCTAGTTGCCAGCCACTCGCAAGGCACACAGAGACGAACAACCTTCCGCACTCACAATGACTCAGAGGGACAATTTAGAGTGTTCCATTAATCTGCCATGCATGTTTTTTGGAATGTGGGAGAAAACCGGAGTATCCGGAGAAAACCCACAAAGGCATGGGGAAAAAAATGCAAACTCCACAAAGGAAGGCTAGGGCCTGAATCGAACCTTCCACTTGTGCACTGTGAGGCTGACATGCTAACCAGTAAATTACCGTGCTGCCCTGCTTCATTCTTATTTCCACAAAATCATTTTAAGCTAATGAGGGTACAAAGAAAAAACTTGACTCGACTTTCACTTTGTTGTTTGACATTTGCTGGACTTCATACCTTGTTCAAGCCATTTCTTGTGGAAGAATTTAATCTGACGCGTCAGTAAATGTGCACGGCACGTTAAAAAGACCAATGATGATTGATCACTTCAAGTGGATACGCTTCCAAATATTGAATAGCAAGAACCTGTTAATTTCATCCTTATTCCTTCTGACAATTGTACCGTGCCTGTAATATTGCATGGTACACTGTTAATGCTTAAATCAAAGTATCACTGTACGTATGACAGTATCTGGGATCACCTCTGATGGACCGCTTGATACGCTGAAGCTTGAAGAAAGTCTAATGTTGCAGTTTGGCTAAATTGTGTTCACCCCTCTCACCTCGCACATTATCCGACCGCTTTGTGCATGACACCTAAGCCCGCCTGTCATTTATGTTCATTCTCTCTTCTCTCCCGTGTGTGTGTGTGTGTGTGTGTGTGTGTGTGTGTGTGCGCGCGCGCGTCGTTGGGTGGGCCCCCCCTCTGCTGCATGCTTGACTCATCCGCTCGCCACTGCTACTCCTACAAACCCCTCACTCTCCCACTCACTCCCACCACCCACTGGTCAAACAGCCACAGCTCAGCCCCTGAGGGTAGTAACAGAGGATACCTGTCTATTTCACTACCTAGTCCCCGCCCCCATGTCTCCCTCCAACAAATCAGTGGCCAGCGACGCGGGAAGCCAGGATTCCGGGGACGGAAACGCAGGACCAAGGTGCGTGCGCACATGCATGCTGTGTATATTTGTGAGAAAGAGTAAGAGAAGCAGACGCTTCATTAGCTACATTCAACACTGTATTCAAGCAGAAGCCAAGTTCCCGAACTTCTTTGCAATAACGTGATCTCTTTATGGCCACTGATTAATGTCGTGCAATAGGAATTAGGCAAGTTAATCGACCCGGGAGGCTGACGTTTTATGCTGCGCCGCCCCCTGCTGGGTTTGCTCACGTGTGACGCGCCCGCGGACACTGACGTCCATTTCAGTTGACAGCAGCTGATCAGACTATTGCAAAGAACATTTTTGACTTGACTTCCGTTTGAAGGTAGTAATTCATACAGTACAGTATTAATAAAACAATATACTTTCTGTTGTGTTTACATTGTTCAGTATCATAACGCAACTTCTCCCTGGTCTGAATTCTACAACCGCAAAAATGAACAAATGAAATTAACTTTCTGTTAATGCAACTTAAGACTGAGTGTTATTGTTTTTCTCAAGGCATAAATGTTGACAAAGTAGCTCATTATCATAGATCAGGTTAGCCTCTTAATATTTGCTGCATTATTTACCAGTAAATGTTTTTCCTTCTAAAATTGGTGAATTCAAATATCATTTATCTTATTAAATAGTGAATTAATTTGTTGGAAATGGAAAAATTAGGGCTGGGGGAAAAAATAGCCATCGGAGTTAAGTCAACGACAAAAATTGCTCGCCGCAAGAACATTTGTGGCAATCTGAAAGCAATGTTTGGCCACTTCTATGTTTCCGCACAGACTTTTGTTGCTGAGGACACTCTTTTCCGGCGCCGAACGTTCATGCCAATTACTCGAGTAAATCGATGGAATAGTCGCTCAGATAATCGATTCTAAAAAGATTAGTTTGTGACAGCCCCAGGAAAAATAAAATAACAATTCCAAAATGCAAAGAAGATTAATCCAATTTATTCTTCCCAAAACAATTTTGATAACACAATTGAACAATTTCATCTACAAATAAGTTGGCACTGTCCATTTTGAAAATCAATGGTGGCCCCTGAGCACCAAAGTTTGCACACATCGCGCAGGAGTATACTGTATGTGACAAATGCTGACCCTTGACCTCTTTGCCTTTTCCGCGGCACGCTGATGTTTACCCGATTAACACGAGCTTCTTCTTCTTCTTTTCCCCTTTCTTTCCTTACCTTTTGACTCCTTCATCTTTAACTTGATCCCATCTCACCCTTGAGCCGTCTCCTTGTGCGATTGATTCGTCCCGCTGCTGTCCACGTGTCCGCTTTCTCCCGTCTCTCTGTCTCTTGCTAACTCTGGTCTGGTGGTTTGGCCCCTTAAGGACTTTGCATTGGGATCCTGACCCCTCTACTCTGCAACTCCACTCCGACTCTGAGCTAATGGGGTACTACTCCTCCTCTCAACTCTTGTTGCTACCAGCCTTTAATTGGCTTCTCGAAAGTTTCAACTCACGAGTGTCCAAATATGTTTAAGTGTTAGTCATATGTCTGTTAGCCCTCATCACCATGTCTCCTGTCATCTCAAGTTTTCTCTGGCGCTGCATTCTTGCTCGTATGTTCATGTGCGCTGTGATGCCTCTATGCAGGCGTGGGGCTGTGAGGCTCGGCATGTCTAAAGTGACCCAAGTGGACATTGTCCCCAAAGAAATGGTCTCCTATTCAAAAGAAACCCAGACCCCCACTGAAGCTCACACAGATCAAAAAGCAGGTAAAGAAACACATTTTTTTTTTTTTTAAATCGCTTGCTATTCCTGGGCGAAAGGGGATAGCAAATAAATGACGTCCCCTCCCTCATAAAAGAGGTTTATAATTGTGGATCAATGCCACAAAATGACTAACAAGCATTTTTCCAAAATTTACACTATTGGTCACTCCACACGTGAGGGTGTTATTTTTACAAATGATTGACCAATCTCAAGTGTTTAAAGTGGCTTGATGATCAAGTGTTAACGGTTGACTAAATATGCCGTTTTTGCCGTCTCCTGAAAAATTGGTTTGTTTTTGAGGGGCAAGGTTTCAATCCGACGCCAGCGATAATTGTGTCAACACAATTGCACCATCCTCACATCAGGCTCACTAATAATATTACCTAGCATACTAGCATAAAACACAAACTGCCCTGACATCACACAGAGGCAAATAAATCAACACATTCGCACTTTTCACAGACAATTATCAATGAATTAAATCAGGTGGCGCCAAAGTCAAAATGTTATCAAATAGATGAATTATGGACTGTTAGAAGAAAGGTTCTGGAAACCAAAAAATCTAAATTTGCAAATGCAGAACCACCCATGTGTGGGAGGTGACAGTACTCTTTTAATTGTTTTATGGGTGTATTTTGTGTGTTCTACAGATGAGGATGAGGATGATGAGATAAGTGCGCCCCCACCAGCAGAGGATGCTCAGGAGGAGAAGGAGGACCAGGGCGACCAACATGAGGAAGGTTTGTAACATCACAACATCAGACAAAGTCAAATCAAATCACGCTGTCTGAGACACACCCTGAACTGGTTGCCAGACAATCACTGGGCACACATACACAAACAACCATTCGCGCTCACAACCACACCCAGGGACAATTTGGAGCCTTCAATCAACCTACCATGCCTCTTTTTGGAATGTACCCTGGAGAAAACCCACACAGACACGGGGAGAACATGCAAACTTCACACAGGAAGGCCAGGACCTGAAATCAAACCCATGACCTCTGAGGCAGAGGTGCTAACCAGATGCTCACCGTGCCACCATTAAAAAGAATTGTGTGTGTGTGTGTGTATGTGTGTGTGTGTGTGTGTGTGTGTGTGTGTGTGTGTGTGTGTGTGTGTGTGTGTGTAGACACCCCCAAGGAGCTGACAGAGGAAGAGAAGCTGCAGGTCCTGCACTCAGAGGACTTCCTGGCTTTTTTCGAACGAGGCAGCAGGATTTTGGAGCGGGCATTGTGCGAGCAGGTGGACGTCTGCTTTGACTACAGTGGGCGAGATCTTGAGGACAAGGAAGGGTGAGTCCCATTCATGGGAAGAGGGAAAACAAAATGGGCAACGTAGATGAAATCCAGGACTAGCAATGCATTTTGTCCTGTTCAGGGATTTGCAGGCCGGTGCCAAGATGGTTCTGAGCAGACAGTTTGCAGATGAACGCTGGACCAAAAACAGAGTGGTCACCTGTCTGGACTGGTCTCCTCAGGTGGGTTTGTAACACAGATGTACCACTTTGAATCACACTTGGCCAACCCAATGCATATACAGTAATCCCTCGTTCATCGCAGTTAATGGGGACCAAAACCACCCACGATAAACGAAAATCCGCGAAGTAGCGTCCAATTACCGTAAATTCCGGGCTACAGACCGCACCTGATTAAGAGCCGCATGCTCAGATTTATGAAGAAAAATTCATTTTGTAATTATATGCGCCGCACCGTATTATAAACCGCTGGCCAATGAGTAGGTGGGGGTTTGCTTCTGCATCCCTGCCGCCTGGAGCGCCTCTGGGTGAGGCCGCGGACGCGGTCCCCCGCTGAACCCCCGCAGAAAAAAAAACGCAAAATTTCTTAAGGTTAAAATAATCTCCATATTTTTATGAGCATGATAAATGCATTTGCACAACGAAATTACGCTGAAACACATAATAAGAGGCCAGACAAAGAGAGATCTTGATGCGCATTTGCGTAATTACGAAGAGAAATACTGCAGCCCACTCGGCTTTAAATTAGAGCTAAGATCGGTCCTAAAAAATCGAGCCCGACCCGAACCGGCCCGGCCCGAGCCCGATCACTTAACTTGATTTGCAGGCCCGAGCCTGAAGCAAACCCGACATTTCATATTTTATTCGGGAGGAGGAGGGGTGATTTCTGATAACAAAACCTGTCTTTTGCAGAGATGAAAGTCCTCCGGATTTTCCCGGAATTCCGGGTTTTTCAAATTTTTATGAAAATTTCTCCGGAGAATTAAGGAAGATTTGCATAAAATTAATCCGGATATTAGTTGACAACATTGAACGAAGA
>NW_017806169.1:119457-120246 GCF_001891065.2 Hippocampus comes
AAATTTAAGGCTGTCCGTCATTTTGACTGGTTGAAAATTGGGCCGTAAACCACCGCAGCAGTACGTCCTTAAGAATCTAGCGCGGCACTTCAAGAGAGAGTAGCAGAGAGAAAGACGAACAATGACGGGCTGATACTCGACAGAGACTGGAAGGAGTTGTTTGAATTGTCATTGCAAGAGTTTAGTACAGTACGTGTTGTGATGAGGCGACTTCTGTTTTTTTGCGAACCACGGTCTCTCGTGGCCAAAACTATTCACGGACTCGAAGAAAAAAAAAGTCAGCGAGAGAAAAGCCCGACCCGAACCGAACAATGATTGACATTTTTAGACCCGACCCGACCCGAAATTTGGGTCGGGCGGCCCGATCTTACCTATAGTGTACATGCATATATATATATTATTTTTTTCCCCCGGAATTTTCAGGAAAGTCCACTTTCATCTCTGAATCATGGGTGCCAAGTTTCTGACAACCACAGGCAAGGAAGGCAGCTTTATTTATATAGTGCACTTCATAATGATTGACATTTTAAGGCCCGACCCGAGCCCAGGCTCGGGCTCGATCTTATCTCTACTTTAAATAGAATAATGCAGTCACCTTTTTTATTTACAGTCCGAGTGAGAGGCAAATCAAATGTCAGAGGGTCTTCGTCCATATTTATTATTTCATCTGGGCTGATGGAATTCTCCGCTATCTTTGTTTGTGTGAATGTGCGGAACGAAGCAAGTTTGTCCTCGTAATTGGGAGAGAGCTGCTGACACAACGTCGTGCGTGCCCTAATAGACAGGCTT
>NW_017806169.1:120473-127175 GCF_001891065.2 Hippocampus comes
TAGCGGCCAATTAACAAATAAAGGTAAAAAAAAAAAAAACATTTTTTTTTAAGCCCGCAAAAAGTCCGCAAACGGCCCGCGAGAAGCTGCAAAACAACAGCGAGTCACATAGAGCAACATCTACAGTACTGTACTCCACATGTATATTTAAAAGAATTTATTTTATTTATTTATTTATTTTTTTACATGTTTGAAAAAATCCGCGATGCACTGAACCCGTGATCAACGAACCACGAAGTAGCGAGGGATCACTGTACAGTGATCCTTCGCTGTATCGTGCTTCATTTATCGCGGCTTCACATTTTTTTCCCCCAAACTACTGTATTCAGAAAAAAAAATGCGGAATGACTCGGAGGTTTGGTACATGACTGTACGCATGATCGGTTCCCGGTGCGACATCTATGAATGACAGCACGTGTGGATTTATCCCGTGAGCTGATTGGCTGCACATCTTCGCAGTCCTGCCCAGCACCTTCCCTGTTGACTCTCTGATCAGTGTCTCATCAGCTGATGACTCTCTGATCAGTGTTTCGTCACGCTGTTGTGTTTGCTACATGCGCTGCAGAGAGAGAGAGTGAGTGAATGAGAGAGAGAGAGGGTGATTGGTCTTGTCCAAATAAAGCAGCACGTCTCTCTTCGCCTCCTCCTCCTCAATACCGATTACCGTATTTTCACACCTATAAGGCGCCATTAAAAGTCTAAAATTTTCTCCAAAGTGGACAGCACGCCTTATAATGCGGAGCGTCTTGTGTATGCGCTGAGTACCAAAACCTGATAGAGAGCCGACACGCGTTTATATAGAGAAAAGGCGGAAGTGAATGAGGACAGGCATGCGGCGAAGAAGTCGGCCAATCAGTGAAGGGTGGGCGCGTATATATAATAGAGAGAGAGAGAGAGAGAGAGAGAGAGAAAAGGCTGACGTGAGTGAGGACAGGCATGCGGCGAAGAAGTCGGCCAATCAGTGAAGGGTGGGCGTGTATATATAATAGAGAGAGAGCGAGAGAGATAGAGACAGAGAGAGAGAGAGAAAGAGAGAGAGAGAGAGAGAGAGAGAGAAAAGGCTGACGTGAGTGAGGACAGGCATGCGGCGAAGAAGTCCGCCAATGAGTGAAGGGTGGACGTGTAAGTGGATGCTAAAGGCACGCCCCTAGCAGGTACCAGCACCTGTATAAAGTGTGGATATGTGCGTTATTGCAAAACAACTTCGGTTTTGGTTTCTAAGAACCCCCGAAATTACTTCTACAAAGAGACACGCCTACAAAGCTCAGTTCAAGCTTCAAGCCATCGGTTATGCGGAGAAACATGGGAATCGAGCAGCCGCGAGAGAATTTCAAGTCAACGAATCCATGGCTCGCAAATGGAGGAAGCAGGAGAACGAGCTTCGCCAAGTCAAAAAGACGAAGCTGAGTTTCCGTGGACAGAAGGCGAGGTGGCCCGAGTTGGAAGACCAACTGGAGCGGTGGATTGTTGATCAAAGAGCAGCCGGCAGAAGCGTCTCCACAGTCACCATTCGACTGTGTACTCACGTTTGTTCGACTGTGTACTCACGTTTTTTGATCAATCAAAAAACGTGAGTACATTGTAAGCTGGCTAAATAAAATGCAACTGAACTCAGTTTTGCTTCCGTTGCCTTTTTAAAAACGTGTTTTTAGCGTGTATCCGTATGTCTTAGCATGCTACCGTATGCTTCAAGCTAACGTGTTTTTAGCGTGCGTGCACGCATGCCGTATGTTTAAGCTGGCGTATGTTTTACCACTGTAAAACTGCGCCCAATAATACAGTGCGTTTTGTCTATGTGTAAAATACCAAAATAGCACCCGTTAGTGAGACTGCGCCCAACAATACGGTGCGCCGAATGGTTGTGAAAATACGGTAATTGTCTTATCATAAACACATCGGCTGCACGGGATAGCTGGCCAGGACCTAGCTGGAGGCTAACGGCGGCTACACTGTCGGAGCGTCAAGTGAGAGCCCCTCTCCCAACACACGTCTTTTCGCCTCATTCAGAAGGCAATGCTGATGAATGTTAATGACTGTATAAGGTTTTAAAATTAAAGATTTAAATAAATAGGTGTAACGCTGTCTTTGTCTCAAATATGTAAAGTATAAATACTGTTTACATATTTTAAACACTGGTACTCACATACACAAAAATTCCTAGATTCGGTGGGGGGGCAACCCTCCTTCGCGGTTTTTCACTTGTCTGCGGGAGGGTCCCGGTCCCCATTAACCGCGATTAGTGAGGGATCACTGTATGTCCTAAAAATTGGTTTACAAAGTGATTTGTCAGTGAGCCGAAGTTCCACCTTTGCTCATCCTTTGCTGTGAATGACTCTTACCTCATGAGCTGACTGCGCTTCATCAGTACCCAGAGCTGCTTGTGGCCTCCTACAACAACAACGAGGACTCTCCCCATGAGCCTGATGGAGTAGCGCTGGTCTGGAACTTGAAATACAAAAAGAACACCCCGGAGTACATCTTTCACTGCCAGGTTAGAGGGTGTTCACATTCTGCTAACAGCATCGAATGAACAATGCAGAGTACATCTTGTAATGTTGACCATATTTTCTCAAGAAAATCCAGTAAGGGTATATTATGATCTTAAAGACAGTTTAAAAGAGGAAAGAAGTCCCAAAATATCCAAATGAGATCATACAGGCCGAAATTCATAGCTGTCCTCCAAGTGAACTCCTTGATATTATTGTGGTCGAATGAGCTGCACTTCTTCCAAGTATGGTACTCACAAAGGCATTACAAGGAGTAATTAACCCTTTCATGCACCCTGTAACCTGATAAGATGATAAGCTTTCCACTGTACTAACCGCTGTCCCTGAACGGGTTAACTGAGGGGGAGCCAAAGAAGCCATGCTTATCGCTAAGCTGATGTAATGTCATCATGACAGACCCGAATTGAAAGCGCATGGGTCTCGCTGGAACAAATCAAACTTTGATCAGCAAAACAGCTGGCAATTTAATAAGGGTCTGGAGAGAAAATTCAGACAAAATCATGCTACACACAAAGCTAAACAGGAAATGTGACAGCGTCCTGGAAGAGAGGCCTCGAAAAATTCATACTGAGCGTAAGCAATTCAAAAAATGGATGCAAAAATAGTGAGTGTATTGGATGCATCGAGTCCTACAAATGGGATTTGTTTTTCACGATACAGTTCTGAATTTTGACTTTGACTTTTGAGATCTGCACAACAAATGTAGGATCTGAAGGGCTTTTGAAGTGCAAATGATATGCTGTTCAGAAAATTTCCCGAAGATGGCTGCCCCTTTTCACATTGCTATTGTAATAATACACCTTTTGGTTCTAAGAAGAAGAGATGTCGTCTTTATCTTACATGTCACAATCATATCAGAACTTCCAGTTGCTTTCTTTTATTGGATGGTCCTCATCTGCTGTGACGGCCATTTTGAAATGATACAACATAGTCATTTATTGCAAACTGTTGTGCGTCATCACCAGTTTAAGCACCCTTGACCGAAATATATTCTAGATAAAGCTTGACTGTTTTGTGTGCCTTTCTTTAGTCAGAGGTGATGTCAGCCGGCTTTGCCAAGTTTCACCCCAACTTAGTTGTTGGCGGCACCTACTCGGGACAGATTGTCTTATGGGACAACCGCAGCAACAAGCGAACCCCGGTCCAGAGAACCCCGCTGTCTGCCACTGCACACACTGTAATGCCCCGTCTGTGTCGCTCCACCTCCCACCAAGATAGACACGCGCTCGCTATACTTGCTTCTTGCTGTGCCACAGCATCCCGTTTACTGTGTGAACGTGGTGGGAACCCAGAATGCCAACAACTTGATCAGCATCTCCACAGATGGCAAGATGTGCTCATGGAGCCTGGACATGTTGTCCCAGCCGCAGGTATGAGCATCGCTTGTCCTTGTTGAAATCCACATAAGACGATTCGTTGGGAAGAGTCTTTTGGTGTGTGTGTGTGTGTGTGTGTGTGTGTGTGTGTGTGTGTGTGTGTGTGTGTGTGTGTGTGTGTGTGTGTCCCCCACTAACAGGACAGTCTGGAGCTGGTGTTCAAGCAGAGCAAGGCAGTAGCTGTCACCTCCATGGCCTTCCCGCTCGGCGACGTCAACAACTTTGTCGTGGGCAGCGAGGATGGGTCCGTCTACACCGCCTGTCGGCACGGGAGGTGTGTGCTCATCATGCAGCGCTTCCAACAAAGGAGCGGAGCAAAGTTAATGGCTTGCTGGCAGTGTGGCTAGTGTGGTGGGCAGAAGCACTGAGCTACATTTCCAACGTTAAGTCTATTCTTTGTTCCTTGCTATTGTATATTCATTTTTTGCCAACAGTCTATTCTCTTCATTTCGTCTTTCTTGGCTGCACTGCTTCCACTTCGTACGTGTGTGTGTGTGTGTGTGTGTGTGTGTGTGTGTTTTTTGAGAGCAACTGGCTGAAACATTCGTCCAAAGATGTTTATATAGAGAGAATATGGAAGCTTGTGCACAGATGGAAAAAGTGCGTGACTGTGCTTGGAGACTACAATGCTTGAAAAATTTCCAAAAAGTAAGCTTCTATCTGTATTCGAAGTCCTTATACCGAAAAATTCAACTGATTTATTGAATGACCCTTGCATAATCGCGCCGACATATTAGAGGTGGATTAAGTCGTTTAAGTCCCCACTGAGGGCAGCCCGGTGGACCAGTGGTTAGCGCGTTGACCTCACAGTGCAGAGGTGCAAGGTTCGATTCTGGCTCTGGCCTCCCTGTCTGGAGTTTGCATGTTCTTCCCGTGCCTGCATGGGTTTTCTCTGGGTACTCCAGTTTCCTCCTACATTCCAAAAACATGCATGCCAGGTTGATTGAACGCTCTAAATTTTCCCTCGGTGTGAGCGTGGATGGTTGTTCATCGTTCATGTACCCTGCCTACTGCCCGAAGACAGCTGGGATAGGCTCCAGCACACCCCGCGACCCCTGTGGAATGAAGCGGATCAGAAAATGGATGGATGAAAGTCCCCACTGAGGGCCAAGGCACCAAAATGCGCGGGCTGCCACTGTCTTTCCCACCAGGCTGATTCTGTTGTTTTGCGTTTGCCTTTCAGTAAGGCGGGCATCACCGAGGTATTCGAGGGCCACCACGGCCCCGTGACGGGTTTAAGCTGTCATACCGCAGCAGGACCTGTGGACTTCTCTCACCTCTTCATCTCCTCTTCTTTCGACTGGACTGTCAAACTGTGGAGCACCAAGGTGACTTAATGGCAGTTATCTTCAATCCTGTGCCTGGATGGCTGCTGTCTTGGCTGTTTTCCATCTCTCCCTGCTGCAAAACTGACCTGATTCAAATGATCCGCAAGATCGTAATCCAGCACCTGCAGACCTCGCTGATTTAGCGATCATTTGTGTTGCTGATTTAGCGATCGGATGTGTTGCAGCAGGTGGACATATAAAACAGGCAGGACGATGGCCCTCCAGGAACAGGACTGAAAACCGCAGACTTACAGTGTGCATTTCCAAATAGCAGTCAGGATATGACTTTTTGTTGTTTTTTTTTTTCTCTCATTCTTGCCAATCAATTTCCTCCACGCAGAGCACCCGCCCGCTGTACTCCTTCGAGGACAGTTGCGACTACGTGTACGATGCCATGTGGTCTCCGACGCACCCTGCACTCTTCGCCTGCGTGGACCTCGCCGGACGTCTGGACTTGTGGAACCTCAACAGTGACACAGAGGTACGCCCACAAGAAGAGGACTCAGTGGAACTGATCGTAACATTCCGTTTTTGGGGTGGTGGGAGGCTTTAGGTGGTCTTCTCACAGTAGCACCGCTTATTGTTCACCAGGTTCCCACTGCCAGCGTGTATGTGGAAGGGGCTCCAGCGCTGAACCGAGTGCGGTGGGCTCACTCCGGAAAAGAGATCGCCACCGGAGACTCTGAGGGACAAGTGCAGGTGTACGATGTGGGCGAGGTGAGCGAAAGCAGGCACTAAATGAGCACATTCCAAACGTGGTTTGTTCTCCATGAGACGCTCGCAAGCTGAGCCGTCATTAGTCCTTACCTGAGCCCCCCGAGGGAGTGACAAAATGGACCCCCCTGAAATGGACAAAAGCGGGTGGATTTTGTTCATAGTCATATTCCACAAATGCAATATTAATCAGAATACCGTTTGTAGACTATTGGGGCTGCATAGAACATATCCCAAAGAAAATTTGATGTTTGACTTCCTTCCCCTTTAAGCACAGCAGCAAAGTTGGTTAGTTGATCACCTCTGCCGTTGGCAGCTGCTTTTCATCGTCTTTCATCTTTTCTTCAGCAAATCTGCGTGCCCAAGGTTGACGAGTGGACGCGCTTCGTCAGGACTCTGGCCGACATCAATGAGAACAGAGACGAAGCCGAGGAGCTCACCAACGTTTGATGACACAACCGCTCTTCTTTTCATACACTACATCCCGAAATCACACGAGCGGAACTTTGCCGTCCGACTTATCCTCTAACCCCTTTTCGAGATCCCGACTCGGCCTGGAGATGTGTGCAGTGTTAGATTTGAATAGACCAATTTTGAGATTTGTTGATATTGTTACATTTTGAGTGCATTTTAGGTTGTCCAAAGCAGGGGTCCCCAACCGCCGGTCCGCGGACCGGTACCGGTCCGCCGGGCATTTGGTACCGGGCCGCACAGAAAGAACTTGCCTTAATTCCGTTTTATTTATTTCGGAATACGAAAGATGTTTTATTTTGAAAA
>NW_017806169.1:127302-144131 GCF_001891065.2 Hippocampus comes
TCGAGACAACTGGATTAAAGTTATGTCTGAATACTCTGAGATCGCCACAATAGCACTTTTGCTATTTCCGACATCCTACCTGTGTGAGGCGGGGGGGATTATGCAGCAACGGCGACGAAAACAAAATTACGAAGTAGACTGGACATAAACCACACACTTGCGGTGTCATTGTCTCTCCTATTACCCCGAGATGGGACCGTCTGGTTGCAGAAAATCAAGCTCGGTGCTGTGGTGAGTCGTCATTTTCATGCACTTTGAATTTGTGTTGTATCGTATTTTGAAGGCATTAAACATTGCCATAGCGATTGGAGTGTTGCGGCCAGATTAGACGCTCCTTGTGTTTATTATTATATTTCGAAAACACCACAGTTTTCATGCAGCTCATACCATATTAATTTCTTGTATTATTTCCACCACACCTTAAATGCCGGTCCCTGAAAATATTGTCTGACATAAACCGGTCCGTGGGGCAAAAAAGGTTGGGGACCCCTGATCTAGAATGTGATGTCACTGCAACTTGTTCCGTTTACCAGTTCGAGAACAGGAGTTGTGCAATACGGCAGCATAGTCGCATCCCTTCAGCCAAGTTCCAAATAAATTTGCCAAAGTCTGAAGAAATAGAAATTTCCACCGCTACGCAACTACGTCTGACATCTCCACCAGTAGATTTGCCCTGGGCTACTTTCTCCTTGACTGGTTGTGGTGAAAAGTCATTTTTTAAGTGGTCAAACTTGAAGCTTGAACACTAAGATCTCTTATCTGAAAACAGGTTGTTTTTCAACTCTATGTCTCTAAATAAATCTATCCATCCATTTTCTAATCCGCATATGCTCACAAGGGTCGCGGGCGTGCTGGAGTCTATCCCAGGCAGATGTAGACGAACAACCATTTGCACTCACATACACCTAGGGACATTTCAGAGTGTTCCATTAACCTGCCATGTGTGGGGTTTTTTGGCATGTAAGAGGAAACCAGAATACCCTTCTCCGGAGTACCTGGAGAAAACCCACGGAGGCATGGGGAGAACATGCAAACTCGAGACAGGAAGGCCAGAGCCGAAATTGAACCCTGCGCCTCTGCACTATGAGGCAGACGTGCAAACCAGTCGACCGCTGTGCTGCCACTCTCTAAATCAGGGGGGTGCCCAACCTTTTTTGACCAAAGATCTACTTTTCAATCAACCGACCTCACGTGATCGACTGGTTACCGCACACACTTACACACGCATGCCCTGATGAGCAATAGTGGCCCCTGAAGGGACCTTCATTCATAGTATACACTTTAGTATTGCCACGTTGCGTTTTTCATATAGTCACAAAATACTTGCTGTTGTTCCAGTGCTGTTTTCATGGTTGTAGATCATTCGGGTGGAGGATTGGAATGCGTGACTGCAAATAATGATGTTTTTCTGTGTGTAAATGAGAGACTGTTTGCATTCAAGTGTGACTGAGGAAGAGGGGGTGCCAAGGTGCCACGAGCAAAGGGGAGAGGCTGGTTGGACCCCTGCACTGGAGATCACAATCGGCACTCAAAAAGGCCCCACTGCAGGATGACCGCTTCCAACAACAAAAGACGGCCAAATGTTGGAGACCATATTCACATCAAAGGAAGATTCACAATAGGACAATCCACACCTAGTCTGACAGATGACGTTGGTCACACCTGGACTGTCCTCGCAGACTACTTGTCTATGCCTGAACACACACACACACACACACACACACACACACACACACACACACAAACAAAATTACGAAGTAGACTGGACATAAACCACACACTTGCGGTGTCATTGTCTCTCCTATTACCCCGAGATGGGACCGTCTGGTTGCAGAAAATCAAGCTCGGTGCTGTGGTGAGTCGTCATTTTCATGCACTTTGAATTTGTGTTGTATCGTATTTTGAAGGCATTAAACATTGCCATAGCGATTGGAGTGTTGCGGCCAGATTAGACGCTCCTTGTGTTTATTATTATATTTCGAAAACACCACAGTTTTCATGCAGCTCATACCATATTATTTTGTTGTATTATTTCCGCCACACCTTAAATGCCGGTCCCTGAAATTATTGTCTGACATAAACCGGTCCGTGGGGCAAAAAAGGTTGGGGACCCCTGGTCCAAAGTCTCTGGCGGCAGTACTAGAGCAAAAATCAAGTATGGCAAACTGTAACACTAACTACTGTAATCTAAATCGGAACTTTTAACATTTGAAGCTCTATGCTAATATGCAACCCTTTGTAGTTGCACCGTCATACTCCCAATTTCATGCTTATTTTATTGTTTTCGCCAAGACAAGTTTTACTATTTCCACAGCACCCTTGTGCACATGGTGGGAATGTGTCAGGCAAATAATGGAAAAAAGGATACACCTGACCTGATCAGCACAAATTGAACACACTATTTTGCTGCAGAAGTGCGTTACATTTTAACTACTTCAATATTTAATATTTATTCTGCTGCTTGCACTTATTTAAAATATGGTATGTTTTCTTTCAAATGCTGCTTTGTACTTAAAGCCTACGTAGCTCACATAATTAGCACTTGAAGCTTTTTTAACCTTTAAAGCAATCCAGGCTTCAGCGTTTAACTGTGTGCCATGCGGTGCTTCAGAATAGTATTCACATTTTTAAGATCAAAGTGGATTTTGTTGATGAAGGTATAATCCACAGGTCCTTTTTGTAGCCACTTTACCGTCCAAACCTTTCCTTCTGTCTGTGTAACAGTCTAACTAGTCTTTATCAAAATGTTTCTCATTGTCATGAACAATGGTTTGAGACCTTGTTAATTAAAAACAATGACAAAAAAGTGACTACCTGGATATTGTTTCTCAGTGCAAACAACTACCTTTTGGACTAAAATGTGTGTAAATAAAGCCTCCAGCGGATGGAATATATACCACTGGGACATTGCAGGGCTTCTCCACATTGCAACGAGGTGCTCTGAAGCTAGCTAGCTAACTGCACATTGCAATTCTATTGGATAACCATTGTTGAGAACAAAGGCACTACAAGTTGTTACGTACGAACTGGGGGGGTGGGGGGGGGTGTTCACTGGGCCCCGATTTAGCCACTTCCTAAAAAAAATCGAAATTGAAAATTGGTGAAAAATATTTCAATGCAATATTTCCACAATTGGGTTTGATGTAGTTGTTTGCCAGTCTGCGCGTTTTCAGCAATTACGGTAGTCAACAAATATTTCGGAGATTTTTTTTTTTAAATCAGAGATACGAGTCAATTTATTAGCAACTTCTAGATTTTTATCTGAATCTGCCCTTGTCATTTCAGGTTTCAATAACCATAATATAACAATGTACCTGTAATATATTGTCACATTTTCTAATTAAGGGTTAAGTGCAGCAACAGGTGGATTTTTTTTTCCTGTAATGTCATAGCTATAAATTGGTAAAATACATGTTAAAACTCTGTATTGCACAAACGTTTTTAGGTCAGAAAACAGTCAACATTTTTTTAAATCAACATGAGATACGTTAAAGTCCCTAACCTTTTTTCCCCACGAACCGGTTGAATGTCAGACAATATCTTCAGGGACCGGCCTTTAAGGCCGGATAAAGACAATAAAATAATATATGACCTGCATGGAAACTGTGGTATTTTCTAAACATAAAATAAACACAAAACAAACATAAAAATAAAAACAAATCATGACAAGAGGAACGTCCTATCTGACCGGAACACTCTCTGGTTGCGAAGACATGCCTTCAAAATAAGATACGTGGCAAACACAAAGTGCATGAAAAATACTGTCAAACGTTGCCTTGGCAACGCGCAGCTGTCTGGAAGTGAACCGATCCAGTCCCCTTGCCGTTTTGCATTTTTTTGTAGGGCCAAGAGTGGCACGGATTAAAAGCAAGAGCAGAAAAAAAATCACCGCGCACACTTGCGATCTCCGGAAATTAACGGTTGCAGCCCGCTTGGACCCGCTGTCGCTGTGCGAAGCGAGGAAGGCCCGAAGTGCCGGGATTTGCAAGTAAAGCCCTCAAAATACATTGCCAGGTCGCTCGCGGTGTCAAACTTCGCGCAGTAACGCACAACTGTAGGAAACTGAAACGATCCAGTCCCCTTGCCGTTTTGCATTTTTTGTAGGGCCAAGAGTGGCACGGACAACAAGCAAGAGCTGAAAAAAATCACCGCGCACATGCGCAATGTCCAGAAATTAACGGTTGCCGCCCGCTTGGTCCCGCTGTCGCTGCGCAAAGCAAAAAAAGGCCCGGAGTACCGGGATTTGCAAGTAAGGCCTTATAAACCTCGCCGTGTCGCTCCCGTTGCCTGTCAAACATTGCCTCGGCGACGCGCAACTGTCTGGAAGTGAACCGATCCGCTCCCCTTGCCGTTTTGCATTTTTTTCGGGCCAAGAGTGGCGCAGATTAAAAGCAAGAGCTGAAAGAACACTCGCGATGTCCGGAAATTAACGGTTGCCGCCCGCTTGGACCCGCTGTCACTGCGTGAAGCGAGGAAGGCCCGAAGTGTCGGGATTTGCAAGTAAAGCCCTCAAAATGCATCGCCAGGTCGCTCGCGCTGTCAAACGTCGCCCGGGCAACGCTCAACTGTCTGGAAGTGAACCAATCTGGTCCCCTTGCCGTTTTGCATTTTTTGTTGGGCCAACAGTGGCGCAGATTAAAAGCAAGAGCTGAAAAAATCACCGTGCACACGTGCAGTTGTCCGGAAATTAACGGTTGCCGCCCGCTTGGACCCGCTGTCGCTGCGCGAAGCGAAAAAACGCCCGGAGTGCCGGGATTTGCAAGTAAAGCCCTCAAACTACATCGCCAGGTCGCTAGCGCTGTTAAACATCGCCACGGCAACTCGCAATTGTTTGGAAGTGAACCGATCCGGTCTCCTTGCCGTTTTGCATTTTTTGTTGGGCCAAAAGTGGCGCGGATTAAAAGCAAGAGCTGAAAAAAATCACCGCGCACACTTGCGATGTCCGGAAATTAGCAGTTGCCGCCCGCTTGGACCCGCTGTCGCTGCGCGAAGCGAAAAAAGGCCCGGAGTGCCGGGATTTGCGAGTAAAGCCCTCAAAATACATCGCCAGATTGCTCATGCTGTAAAACGTCGTCCCGGCAAAGTGCAACTACTGTCTGGAAGTGAACCGATTCAGTCCTCTTGCCGTTTTTGCATTTTTTGTAGTGCCAAGAGTGGCGCGGATTCCAAGCAAGAGCTGAAAAAAACACCGAGCACATGCGCGATGTCCGAAAATTAACGGTTGCCGCCCCCTTGCACCCGCTGTCTCTGTGCGAAGTGAGCAAGCCCGGAGTGCCGCTATTTGCAAGTATAGCCCTCTAAATCCATTGCCAGGTCACTCGCGCTGTCAAACTTCGCAGCGGCCACGCACAACTGTCGGGAACTGAACCAATCTTGTCCGCTTGCCGTTTTCCATTTTTTGTAGGGCCAAGAGTGGCGTGGATTCAAGGCAAACCTGAAAAAAATCAACGCACATATGTCCGGAAATTAACGGTTGCCGCCCGCTTGGACCCGCTGTCGCTCCGCGAAGCGACGAAGGCCTGGGGTGCCGCGATTTTCAAGCAAAGGCCTTGAAATCCTGGCCGCGTCGCTCGCGCTGTCAAACAATGCCACGGCAACGCGCACCTGTCTGGAAGTGAACCGATCCGATCGCTTGCGGTTGCCGTAATTGCGCCGTCATCACAGGGCTAACAGTGGAGCAGATTACAAACAACCACTGAAAAAAATTACCGCGCACACGCACGATGTCCGGAAATCAATTGTAACTCTGTTTTTGTTCAGAAATTTAAAAAAAATCCATCAAATGTCAAAAAATGATCTTCACAGGGCTGCCTTCATGTGTTACTGCTGATTTTTCGAGGTACATAAGAACTAATATGATCATCTTTAAGAGGTTTGCAATGACAAACTGTGACTGACAGCAGTGATCGACTTTTCAGGGTAAGAAATACAGCAAGATGGTATTCCTTCATCAGGTTGCAATGACAAACTCTGACCAGCTGAGGGCAGCGATCGACTTTTGCCTTGCCCGTCCCACTGGGGCTCTTCTCGCATTTGAGAGCGAAGAAGATCCAAACGCAAGGTGGAAACAGTGAAGAACGACCGTTGTGAATTATTTGCAATTTTTTTTTGTCTTCAGAAATGAAAGAAATTCATCAATTTTCACAAAATTATCTTCACAAGCTGGGTATTTTGCATTCCTGTTTATTTGTCGAGGGTGGTGAAGAACAGCGGTGAAGAACGACCGTTGTGAATTAATTGGAACGTTGTTTGTGATCAGAAATTTAAAAAAAAAAATCCATCAAATGTCACAAAATGATCTTCACAAGGCAGCCTTCATGTGTTACTGATGATTTTTCGAGGGAAATAAGAACTAATATGATCATCTTTAAGAGGTTTGCAATGACAAATTGTGACCAACAGACGGCAGAAATCGACTTTTCAGGGTAAGAAATAAAGGAAGGTGGTATTCTTTTAGAAATTTGTAATGACAAACGATGACCATAAGAGGGCAGTGATGGACTTTTATTGTGCGCGTCCCACCGGGGCTCTTCTCGCAATTGAGAGCGAAGATCCAAACAAGGTGGAAACAGTGGTGAAGAGCGACCTTTGTGAATTCATCGCAATGTTTCTGGGATTCAGAAATTTAAAAAAACGACTGCTGTGAACTAATTGTCACATTTTTTGTGTTCTGCAATCAAAAAAAATCCACCAAATGTTACCAAATTATCTTCAAAGGGGGGCCATTTTGTGTTCCTGCTGATTTGTCGATTGTCATCAGAAATCGTGTGGTACAGTGACACTCCTCGAGAACGAAACCTACATGGGCGAAAATATTCCCTAATGTGAAAAAACACCATTCCCATTCTCCTGCCCCCCATACGACGAAAAAAAACCCTGTTGCGTTATACGAAATCATTTTCTCTGCTCCTGCCTCGAGAAGACATTCACTACAACGAAGTCTAATCCAACAGCGACTTCTACTGCTTCGTTCGGAAATGGCAACAGCAACCACCACACTGGTTTACATAGTGAACGATGTTTATTTCGGTCACAGCTGCGAGTTTCCTGAACGCAACATACTCATAGCTGCTCTGCCATTGGCTTACCGAGCATCCGATTAGCTGTTCAGAGTAAATTGCTTGTGGCTCGACGGACAGTCAAATAAACGAACGTTTCCTGGAATGCTTTACTTGTTATCATGCTAAAAACCTTACGCTAACTGGAGCGCTAATTAGAGAGAAGGGTCGTTCCATCGCGCGAACTATGGCCATCGAGGACGACGAAGCGTCCCCTGGCTGGCTTTAAAAGTTCATTGCATGACATCAGCTGAGCAACGCTGTCTTGGGTGGCGATCGAGGGGAGGTCGAGTTAGAGACAGTGAGATAGTGGAAAGAAAAGCCACCGGGTGCAGGAAGTATTTGTTTTTGTTAGATTCAGATGTAGCATGAACGCTGCATTGCTAAAATGGCTACAAAACGGACCTTTGGATGTCAAGAAGCTAAGACAAGAAGCTCTGATGCTGGAAGAGAGGGTAAAAGTGATCAAAATGAAAGTCGGAGGAAGCAAAATAAAATAGATAATCCAAGAAATTGATGGAAGCGAAAGTGAATGCGGATTGTAAATTTCGCAATTTCTTTCCTTTTTTTCTTTCTACACTGACTATATGAAGTGTCAAATAAGTGTGTGCTCATACTTATGCACTATTGGAATAAAAATAGAGTACACATACGTTTGTGTGTGCGTGTACACATACGTTTGTGTGTGGGTGTGTGTGTGCTTACATCTGAGACCAAATTTGCGACAGTGAAAAAGCCCCTGTTGTGAAAAATTTCTTGCTGCAAACATGATTTCGTTGTAGAGGAGTTTAACTGGACAATGACTCTACATATTGGGGTTTCCCGTGGAAAAAAAGTAACCAAGTGTTCGGTGCTGTATTTTCACGTCACTGAGCGGGAATTGATCCAACTCTGACTGCCCCCAAAGCCTGCGAGTTTACCACTACAGTAACAATGACTGTGACTGGCAAGGCACTTTTGTCATACATGACGCAACATATTGGGGTTTTTCCCTGGAAAAAAGTAAACATTTGTTCGCGACTGTATTTTCACACGTCACTGAACAGGTTTTGAACCGGTGCTGCCTGCAACAAAATCCAGCGAGTTTACCACTACAGTACCCGTGACTGTGAATGGCATGGAACTTTGGTCATATATGATGCTACATATTGGGGTTTTCCCACGGAAAAATTTAATCAAGTGTTTTCACACGTCACCGAACGGGTTTTGAACCATCACTGCCTGCATCAAAAGCCAGCTCGTTTACCACTACAACACCAGTGACTGTGACTGGCAAGTCACTTTAGTCATATATGACATAACATATTGAGGTTTTCCCATGGAAAAATGCAACCAAGTGTTTGGTGCTGTATTTGCAAGTCATTGCCCGGATATTGAACCAATTCTGACTGCCCCCAAAGCCTGCAAGTTTACCAAGTAAAAAGCTAACCAAGTGTTCGGTGCTGTATTTGCACATGTGAATGGCTGCGCACTTTTGTCATACAGGATGCAACCAATACGGGGTTTCCAAAGAAAAAGGAAACTCAGTGTTTGAAATTTTATTTTCACACATATTTGAGTGGGTTTTGAACCAGCACTGCCTCCATCAAAAGCCAAATAGTTTACCACTACACTACCAGCGACTGTGAATGGCAGGGCTTTTCGGTCAAATATGACGCAACATAATGGGTCCCCCCCCCCCCCCCCCCCCCCAAAAAAAAAAAATACGTGTTTAAGATTTTATTTTCACATGATACTGAGAAGGTTTTGAACATGCGCTGAGTGCACTGAAAACCTGCGGTTTTAATAATAATAATAATAATAATACATTTCATTTGCAGTCGCCTTTCACAACACTCAAGGACACTTTACACCAAGAGCAAATAATAAAACCACAGATAAAATTATAAACAAAGAAGAGAAAGATTTAAGGTGGATATGCATGTCTGAATAGGTGGGTTTTGAGCTGGGTTTTGAATGTGGAAAGAGAGTCAATATTACGAATATTGGGTGTAAGTGAGTTCCAGAGTTTGGGGGCAGAGCGGCTGAAGGCTCTGTACCCTATTGTACTGAGACAGGCAGAGGGTAGAGAAAGGTGGAGGGAGGATGAGGACCTGAGAACGCGAGAGGGAATGGAAATTTGAAGAAGATCTGACAGATAGGGGGTGGGGGGGGCAAGGTTATGGATGGCTTTGAATGCTGTCAAGGTAATGCGCCTCGTCAGGGAGGAGATTAAGCACAAAATTGAGAAAATGGGATTGGATGGTTTAAGTCCTGGGACAAATTCCTAATTCGACCACTAGAGGGGAACAGAGGGATCCTAATGCAACGAGAAGCCAGCTCCACAATTCCTGAACCATGGGTAAACTAAAATAAATAATAGTATCGGTTAAGAGTACATGCCAGAGTCAATGCTTCACAAAAAGCCTTACAAAATAATTACGGAATTCGACAACTGATAAGAAAATCGACCAAGTTTAAAGAGTGTTTAAGAGAATGAAGCACGACTTTTCTTCTCATTTTTCTTTTTATTTAGCCAGTCATTATAAGATGACATTATAAAGGAACAAAGATATTAATCAAATGCTTAAGCAATGCTTTTGAAACCGCTTTGAGTGAAGAGTATTACCTTATGACTATTACTTTCTCTCCAAGTAATGTCATATGATGTGCAACGAAAGTTATGGTTTAAGAACCTAGCACCTACGAGAGAGATGTGCAAGCAACATGTCTATGTATATACATAATAACCACGCTGCAAAATGCTGCATGAAAAGACTGTCTATCATTGGGAGGCTGAACCAGCATACAGGAGCTGTCCCCAGTTGACCCAAGTGAACATCTGCTGGGATTACATGACCTGTCCTGACTCAACCTCGCCTGGAACGTGAGGTCCCTTCAACCGGTTCAAACCAGAAGGGATTGCACAACCTGGCCTGATACGACCTTGCCTGGGACTTGAGGTCCCTTCAACCGGGTCAAACCAGGAGAAGATTGCTCCCTCAACCTTGCTTGAACTGGACTCCCTCCTCCCTGCTTGGATGGCGTGATGGGGAGGAGATAGAACATTCGAGAACAACATGTGACTTTCGGGTTGGAAATCCCCTTCTGTGGGGACTAGAGCTAATAAAAAGGGAGGGATTGCGAAATCGAGAAGCAGAAGGGTGCGGTCCGCGAGCTTCGATGGCTCCGTGACCAGGAGGATGATCACCCTTCTCTCTTAGACTTAGAGGAGGTCGACGGGAATGGGAGAATGGATGAATTGAGGATCTGAGAACCGGCGGGTGAGCCAAGCCCAAATGTACCAGCACAGATCTCAATCTCCGGAGAAAGGGCCAGGGGAACGGAGGAATTTTGAGTGACTGAGAGTCGGCGGGCGAGATGTGTCCAACGGCGCAGACCTCAAGCTCCGAGGGGGAAATTCCCCTGCTCGAGGATTTTTCCTTCGCCTGGTTCCTCTTTCTTATCCCTTATGGTTCCCTAAAGTTGAGCTCCTATAAAAAGTATCCCCTTAGTTTTGCCGAGAAGGCGAATTTCTCCTTTTTATTATTTTTAACCCTAAATTGGATATACCGCGAAGACCCCAGTATTGGATATATACGAGGATTTTATCCCATGCAGTGCTGTTTGACCGCAATAGGGAGACCCATTTTGGTGGAATTATGTAAAAACTGCCTTACAAGAGCGGGCTCGGCCGAGGCCGCTCTGGAGGGGTAAGAAATCAGGATCCACTAGGTAAATGGAGCCTCTCCCTAAAATTGCTGTTATAAAAATTATACTGATGAGGATAAAATCTCAGATAACCTATGAAAAATTAGGCAAGTTGAACCTCGGGAGTGTTTCGGGACCTGATCAATCTGTGAAAGGCAAACCGATGATAGACAAAAAAAGTGATCATTTACGAAATCCGCATTTACAGGATGATTTTATTAATATTTTTAATTTTTACTTTTTTTTATGATCTTTGAATTTAATCATTTATTAATTTTACACCTTTCAATTATCCCCTTTTTATCTTTTTGGTTTAATATCATATATATCATTATTTCTAATATCTTGGAAGATTGGAATAAAAAGTGTAAATAATATTAAAGGTCGCGATGATGTTCGGGATCGCAGTTGTGAAATACCAGCGACTGGCTGATCTGCATCATGTGAGAAGGAATATCATATTAAAATCCCGTTGATTATATATGCACAAGTGCTTTTCTTCTCTTATAAGATAAGAAATTATCACCATCACACCCTCCTATTAATAAAGTGTGAACGGCAGGGAGGCTTTGATGCCGAGGCTTCCGTATAAAATTCCATCGGCACAAAGGTTTAAAGCGTTTTACTCCGGCTTTTAGGTTTTGCCCAAACCTATGAAAATGATCGTTAAAACTTGGAACAAACCCGAATGACTGTAACAACGGTGATTAAACTTTAACCTAGGAGTGATACCAATTGCAACAGCATGAAAAATGATGAGAGCGAGCTGCCGTAAAAGCGCAGTGTCCGCTCCGTGGTTCTCCGATTCTGAAAGATATGAGAGCGGGCTGCCGTAAAAGCACAGTGTCCGCTCCGTAGCGGTTACTCGTCGGGACAAAGACGGAACGGAGGAAGACCGGGTTGGCTTCGCAAAATCAGTTTTATTTTATTAATAAAATTTTATGTATAAATAAAGACTGGAGGCAGTTAGAACCAAGGCGAATCTCTCTCAGCGGTCGGCTCGCGAAAAATAGTCAAGTAAAAAAGAGGAACCGTGTGTGTGTGCGGAGAGGGAGAGCGACGGCGGGGGCCGCGCGCTTCTCCTTTTTCTCTCTCACTCGAGGCCTCTCATCCCTTGGAAGCCCGTTCCCAGGAGGGCCGATCATCGGGAATAAATCAAATTTGACGGGGGAAAGGAGAGTGTGTCCTTTTCCCTGTTCCCGGTTCGATTCCCGTCGCTGACAATGTATAGAGAAGTAATTTGAAATTAATTCTAAATTTGACAGGGAGCCAGTGGAGCTGTCGGAGGATGGGGGTGATATGATTGAAGGAGGGGGTTCTCGTGATGATCCGGGCTGCTGAATTCTGAACAAGTTGAAGTTTATAGAGGAATTTGTGATGGACACCAAAGAGAAGTGAATTGCAGTAGTCGATATGGGAGGTGACGAGACTGTGAACAAGGATAGCAGTGGTGTGAGGAGTGAGTGAGGGACGGCGCCGGTTGATATTACGAAGGTGGAAATACGCGGACCGGGTCATGTTATTGATGTGGGAGTGAAAGGATAGTGAGCTGTCAAGGACGACACCCAGGCTCTTCACCTGGGGGGAAGGAGATACAGTGGAATTATCAATTTTGAGGGAAAAACTGTCGGCTTTGTGGAGGTAGATTTGGTACCGACGAGGAGTTCTGTTTTATTGCTGTTTAACTTGAGGAAATTATGGGTGAACCAAGATTTGATATCTGAGAGACAGTGAGAGAGGGATGAGGGTGGGATTGAGGCGTCGAGTTTGCTGGAGAGGTAGAGCTGGGTGTCGTCCGCGAAGCAGTGAAAGTGTATGCCAAAATTGCGAAAAATATTGCCAAGGGGAAGAAGGTCGATGATGAAAAGGAGGGGACCCAGGACAGAACCCTGGGGCACACCAGAAGAGACGGGGAGGGATTGTGAAGTGAAAGAATTAAGTTGGATGAACTGAGAGCGGCCAGTGAGATATGAGTGAAACCAACGTAGGGGGGTGTGGGTGATGCATATGGTAAAGAGTCTGTTGAGGAGGATGGGGTGAGAGATTGTGTCGAAGGCGGCACTCAGGTCAAGGAGGATGAGGATGGAAGTTAGGCCAGAGTCTGCTGCCATGAGAAGATCGTTTGTGATTTTTATTAGGGCTGTTTCAATACTGTGACGGGGACGGAAGCCAGACTGGAATTGTTCATAGAGACTATTTTCGGTGAGGTGGGAGTGGAGCTGAGAGGCAACAATTTTCTCAAGAATTTTAGAAATGAAAGGAAGATGGGAAATAGGGCGTAGGTTATTGAAATGATTGGGATCTGAACCAGGTTTTCTCAGAATTGGGGTGACAGCTGCAGTTTTGAAGGGCATAGGAACAATTCCAGTAGACAGAGAGGAATGGATAATGGCTGAGATGAAGGGAAGCAGAGAGGGTAAACAGGATTTGACCAAGACTGTAGGGAGGGGATCGAGCTGACAGGAGGAAGTCTTGGATTTAATGATGAGGTCTGAGATTAATGAGAGATGGGGGAGTTCAAAAGAAGATAACAGTTTGCAAGGGGTAAGATGGTCAGAGGAGGGGAGAGGTACAGAGGAGCCCAGGTGCTGGTGGATTTTGTTGATTTTTTCATTGAAAAATAGGAGAAGAGCGTTGCAGGTGTCAGAAGAGTAAACGTGAAGTGGTAGGAAGTCAGGGGGTTGAGTGATTTTGTTCCAGAGGGAAAAAAGAGTCTTTGTATTTCCAACATTGGAGCAGATGAGTCCAGAGTAGTACTGTGATTTTGCTTGCAAGATGGAATACTTGTAGACGGATAGTTGAGCTGTATAGATGTCCTTGTGAGCAGTGAGACCAGTTTTCCTGTAAAGTCTTTCAAGCTGCCGGGTTTTGGATTTCAAGGAACGGAGATGAGGGGTGAACCAGGGGGCAGACTGAGTACAAATGACAGAGCGGGACATGACAGGAGTGAGGGTATTGAGGATGTTGATGAGACCAGAGTTATATCGGGAAACCAAATCATCAGGAGTGGAGTCAATGTCCGGAGTCAGGGTGGTGATCCATGAAGTGAGCGAGTCAATGTTAATGTCTTTAATATTACGGTCAGCGATGGTCCGGGGTGATTTGGCGATTGAGAGCTGGAGAGTAATGTTAAATGAAATAAGGAAGTGGTCCGTCATTGGAAGTTCGTCAGCAGTACAGTTGGAGGGGGGAAAGACCAGAGCAGCAAATCAAATCCAGGGTGTGACCTTTGGTGTGTGTGGGAAAGTCTACAAACTGATCGAAACTAAAACTGTCAAGTGAAGAAGTGAAGTCAATGGTAAGAGAAAGAGCAGTGTTGTCCATATGTATATTAAAATCTCCCAGGATGATTATATTTGGTGACAGAGAGGAGAGATGGGTGAGGACAGCAGACAATTCATTTAAGAAGTCACAGTGGGGTTTGGGGGAGCGGTAGACTGTGGCAATAATCGTGGGAGTGGATCCAGATATTTGACAGGCAAGGCATTCAAAGGAGGAGAGTGGCGGGAGAGAGACCGGAAGTACTTTCCACTTCTCGCGCTATAGTATTGCGAGACCTCCTGCGCGGCCGGAGTCGCGGGGCTTGGAAATGTAAACAAATCTCGGGGGAGTAGAATCGTTAAGCTGTGAAAAGTCCCCAAGGAGTTTGCCAGGTTTCATTCAAACAGAGAATGTCAAGCTTACGGTCAGTGAGGATATCTTGGATAAGATTACCCTTCCCAGTAAGCGAACGGATGTTGAGTAGCCCGAAGTTGACACCGGCAGTCTCACTGCTGCGAGGACCGTTAGCCGACCTAGCCAAGCCGGCTAACACCCCATCTTCGACGGACCAGCCGGCGTTTCTGGATGGCCGACGGGAGGATGACCAGAAGGAGGTGATGCTGTTGGATCGGTTGAGGCAAAAGCCCCGACAAGACCCACGGTGGATGTATTTGTGGGAAGGAAAGCGAGCGATGTCTGGGAGCAGGTGTAGAGCAGGAGGAGGGCCCAGCCATTGGAAACGGATCCTGAGGAGCTCAGCCACCGAGTACTGGAGCAGACCCTCGACAGGTCGATGGAGGAGCGGATAGGATGATCCACAACAGTAGAACCCAAACACAGGCCCTGCCAACCCCCATCACGGGGCACAACGGAGCGGAGATGGCACGGGGCGTGGTCCGAGAGCCGAGGAGGTGGAACGCCGAGACGCCGGGACGAAAACAGTCGAAAATGGTTGAGGGTGTGAAGCAAGAGTGGATTGGGGGCTGGAGTGGAATGATTGTCGTATGAAGACAGTAATTCCGTGCGAGGACAGTAAAACAGTCGAGCATAAAAACACCGTAAAACACAAAAGTTGCAGGAGAGCAGCGGCAGCCAGACGCGCCAGCGTTCACTCAACCCGGAAGTACACGTTTTACCACTACACTACCAGTGACTGTGGCTGGTAAGGCACTTCAGTCATCTTTGATGTGACATATTGGGGTTTTTCCATGGAAAAAAGTAACCAAGTGTTTGATGCTGTATTTTCAAAAGTCACCGAGCAGGTTTTGAACCGGTCGGTGCTGCCTGCACTGAAAGCCAGCGGGTTCACCATAACACTACCAGTGACTGTGACCTGCAGGCCACTTTTGTCATACATGACGCAACATATAGTGTTTTTCCCATGGAAAAAAAAAGAACCAAGTGTGTGGCACTGTATTTTCACATTTCACTGAGCGTGTTTTGAACCATAACTGCCTGCATCGAAAGCCAGCTAGTTTACCACTACACTACCAGTGACTGTGACTGGCAAGGCACTTATGTCATATATGACGTTACATATTGGGGTTTTCCCATGGAAAAAAGTAATCAAGTGTTTGGTGCTGTATTTTCACATGTCACTGACCGGGTTTTGAACCAGCGCTGCCTGCACCGAAAGCCAGCGAGTTCACCAGGACACGAGCAGTGACTGTTAATGGCATCTGCACTTTGGTCATATATGACGCCACATATTGGGGTTTTCCCATGGAAAAAAAATACTATGTGTTTCAAATTTTATTTTCACACGATATTGAGCAGGTTTTGAACCTGCGCTGACTGCACTGAAAGCCTGCGGTTTTACCACAACACTACCAGTGACTGTGAATGGCAAGGCACTTTGGTCATATATGACGCCACATATTGGGGTTTTCCCATTGAAAAACGTAACCAAGTGTTCAGTGCTGGATTTGCACGTCACCGACCTAGAATTGATCCAACTCTGACTATCCCCAAAAGACTGCGAGTTTACCATGAGACTACCAGTGACTGTGACTAGCAGTGGACTTTTGTCATACACAATGCAACCTATCGGGAGTTTCCAAAGAGAGGTAACTACGTGTTTAAAATTTTATTTTCACATGATACTGAGCAGGTTTTGAACCTGCGCTGACTGCACTGATAGCCTGCGGTTTTACCACTACACTACCAGTGACTGTGAGTGGAAGGGCACTTTCGTCATGTATAATGCTACATATTGGGGTTTTCCCATCGGAAAAAGGAAAAAAGTGGGTGGTCCTGTATTTTCGCACTTCACTAAGCGGGTTTTGAACCGGCGCGGCCTGCCCCAAAAGCCAGCAAGTTTACCACTACACTACCAGTGACTGTGTATGGCGGGGCACTTTGGTCATATAAGATGCAACATATTGGGGTTTTCCCATGGAAAAAAATAACTACGTGTTTAAAATGTTATTTTCACACGTTACTGAGCAGGTTTTTAACCTGCTCGAGCTGAAAGAACTAAACTTTTGCCGGAACACATTTGTGAACTGTTAGAAATATGCCTCAACACAACTTACTTCAAATTCAGGGACACGTTTTACCACCAGGTCTTTGGATGTGCCATGGGATCCCCTGTGTCTCCCATTGTGGCCAACTTGTACATGGAAGAATTTTAAAATTTGGCAATGTCTTCATACAAAGGTTCCCCTCCAAGCCATTGGTTTAGATATGTGGATGACACCTTTGTCAAAATCAAAACAACGGAAGTTGAGGGATTCACCGAACACATAAATAATCTAGACGACAGCATCAAATTTTCCAGATAAGACGCTAAAGACAACGCGCTGGCTTTTTTGGATTGCA
>NW_017806169.1:144933-150573 GCF_001891065.2 Hippocampus comes
TGTGAGAGAAGCGAAACGTCCTTTTTTGTTTTTTGTTTTTTACCCACAGGTACAGATGATGACTGACAGAACCCTTTCTACGATGGAACTTTCCTATATGACTGAGAGCCTCCACAAGCACCCATGGAAAACAGTAACCAAGTGTTTGGTGCTGTATTTTCACACATCACGGATGGGGATTTGAACCAGCGCTGCCTGCCCCGAAAGCCAGCGAGTTTACCACTACAAAACCAGTGACTGTGACGGCAAGGCACTTTAGTCATATATGACGTAACATATTGAGGTTTTCCCATGGAAAAAATTAATCAAGTGTATGATGCTGTATTTTCACACATCACGGAGGGGGTTTTGAACAGGCGGTGCCTGCCCCGAAAGCCAGCGAGTTTACCACTACACTACCAGTGACTGTGACGGCAAGCCACTTTAGTCATACATGACGTAACATATTGAGGTTTTCCCATGGAAAAAATTAATCAAGTGTATGATGCTGTATTTCCACACATCACTGAGCAGGTTTTGAACCATAACTGCCTGCATCGAAAGCTAGCTAGTTTACCACTACACTACCAGTGACTGTGACTGGCAAGGCACTTTAGTCATATATGACGCGACATATTGCGGTGTTCCCATGGAAAAATTTAACCAAGTGTTTGATGCTGTATTTTGACACGTCACTGAGGGGGTTCTCAACCGGCGCTGCCTGGACCGAAAGCCAGCAACTTTACCACTACACTACCAGTGATTGTGAACGGCAGGGCACTTTGGTCATATATGATGCCACATATTGGGGTTTTTCCATGGAAAACAGTAACCAAGTATTTGGTGATATATTTGCACAGGTCACTGACCGGGAGTTGATCCAACTCTGACTGCCCCCAAAGCAGGCGAGTTTACCACGAGACGACCAGTGACCATGAATGGCAGGGCATTTCGGTCATATATGATACAACGTAATGGGATTGCCCCAAAGAAAAAATTAAGTGTTTGTTAAGTGTTTGAAAGCGTCACAGGACGCTTCGGTTGGATTAAAAAAAAAAAAAAAAAAAAGAAGCGCCGATGCAGAGGTAAAGCGTGTCCGCTAAGGCGGCTACGTCTCGGATGAAAAAAGCAGGGCCTTTGGATTGGACAGCTACCGTCACTGTTTTCACCGCCAAAGTAGCTCGTATTGGAGGCCAAATGCGTGGCGACAAGGGATGCTCAGGTCGGATAAAAAAAAAAAAAAAAGCGCAGACGCAGAGGCAAAGTGTGTCCGTGAAGGCGGCTATGTCTCGGAAGAAAAAAGCAGGGCCTTTGGACAGCTAACATCACCGTTACAACCGCCGAAGTAGCCCGCCCCGAATGCAAAATGCGTGGCGACAGCGGACGCTCCGATGGGATAAAAAAAAGCGCCAGACCATGAGACAAAGTGTTTCCGCGAAGGCTGCTTTGTCTCGGACGAAAAAACAAGCCCCCTTGGCCAACTTACGTCAGCGTTATTCCCCCCGGAGAAACCCGCCCCGGACGTAAAATGCGTGGCGACAACGGACGCAGCGGTCGGATAAAAAAACAAAAAAAACGCCGGACGCGAAGGCAAAGTGTGTCCACGAAGGCGAATTCGTCTCGGACGAAAAAAGCAGGCCCTTTGGCCAACTTACGTCAGCGTTATTGCCTCCGGGGCGCCCTACTTCGGCGGTGGTAACGGTGATGTTAGCTGTCCAAAGGCCCTGATTTTTTCATCCGAGACGTAGCCGCCTTCGCTGACACACTGCCCTGGCGTCAGTGCTTTTTTTTTTTTTTCAGACGTAGCCGCCTCGGCGGACACATTGTGCGTCTCCCTCCGGCGCTTTTTTTTTTTTTTATCCGACAGACGCGTCCTCTGTCGCCACGTATTTTACCTCTGGGGAGCGTTTCTCCGGGGGTAATAACGCTGACGTAAGTTGGCCAAAGGGCCTGCTTTTTTCATCCGAGACGAATTCGCCTTCGTGGACACACTTTGCCTTCGCGTCCGGCGTTTTTTTTTTTTTTTATCCAATCAAAGCGTCCCCTGTCGCCCCGTGATTTTTTCATCCGAGACGTAGCCGCCTTCGCTGACACACTGCCCTGGCGTCAGTGCTTTTTTTTTTTTTAATCCAACCTGAGCGTCCCCTGTCGCCACACATTTTGCCTCCGCGGCGGGCTACTTTGGCGGTGGTAAAGCAGACGTTAGCTGTCCAAAGGCCCTGCTTTTTTCATCCCAGACGTAGCCGCCTCGGCGGACACATTGTGCGTCTCCCTCCGGCGCTTTTTTTTTTTTTTATCCGACAGACGCGTCCTCTGTCGCCACGTATTTTACCTCTGGGGAGCGTTTCTCCGGGGGTAATAACGCTGACGTAAGTTGGCCAAAGGGCCTGCTTTTTTCGTCCGAGACGAATTCGCCTTCGTGGACACACTTTGCCTTCGCGTCCGGCGTTTTTTTTTTTTTTTATCCAATCAAAGCGTCCCCTGTCGCCACGCATTTGGCCTCCGCGGCGAGCTACTTCAACGGTGGTAATGGTGACATTAGCTGTCCAAAGGCCCTGCTTTATTCATCCGAGATGAAGCCACCTTTGCAGACACACTTTGCCTCTGCGTCGGCCCTTTTTTTTTTTTTTTTTTTTTATCCGACCAAAGCGTCCTCTGATGCTTTCAAACACTTAGTTAATTTTTTCTTTGGGGAAACCCCATTACGTTGTATCATATATGACCGAAATGCCCTGTCATTCACAGTCACTGGTCATCTTGTGGTCAACTCGCCTGCTTTGGGGGCAGTCAGAGTTGGATCAACTCCCGGTCAGTGACCTGTGCAAATATATCACCAAATACTTGGTTACTGTTTTCCATGGGAAAACCCCAATATGTCGCGTCATATATGACTAAAGAGCCTTGCCAGTCGCAGTCACTGATAGTGTAGTGGTAAACTCGCTGGCTTTCGATGGACGCAGTGCTGTTTCAAAACCCGCTGAGTGAAGTGTGAAAATAACCTTTCGAAGACTTAGTTATGTTCTCTTTGGGAAACCCCAAAAGGTTGCATCCTGTATGACCAAAGTGCACAGCCAATCACAGTCACTGGTAGTGTGGTGGTAAAACCGCAGGCTTTCAGTGGAGTCAGCGCAGGTTCAAAATCTGCTCAGTATTGTGTGAAAGTAAAATTTTAAACACGGAGTTAATTTTCTCTTTGGGAAAACCCCATTATGTTGCGTCACATATGACTGCAAAGCCCTGCCATTCACAGTCACTGGTAGTGTAGTGGTAAACTCGCTGGCCTTTGGGGCAGGCAGCGCCGGTTCAAAACCCGCTCAGTGATGTGTGAAAATACAGGACCAAACACTTGGTTACCTTTTTTCCATGGGAAAACCCCAATATGTAGCGTCATATATGACCAAAGTGCCCTGCGAATCACAGTTGCTGGTAGTGTAGTGGTAAAACAGCAGGCTTTCAGTGCAGTCAGAACAGGTTCAAAACCTGCTCAGTATCGTGTGAAAATGAAATTTTAAACACGTAGTTATTTTATTCCATGGGAAAAACCCAATATGTCGCGTCTTATATGACCAAAATGCCCTGCCATTCACAGTCACTGGTAGTGTAGTGGTAAACGATCTGACTTTTGATGGAGGCAGTGCTGGTTCAAAACCCGCTCAGATACGTGTGAAAATAAAATTTCAAACACTGAGTTCCCCCTTTGGAAACCCCCTATAGGTTGCATCCTGTATGACCAAAGTGCGCAGCCATTCAAAATCATAGGTAGTGTAGTGGTAAAATCGCAGCTTTTCTGTGCAGGCAGCACGGGTTCAAAACCCACTCAGTGATGTGTGAAAATACAGCCCCAAACACTTGGTTAATTTTTCCCGTGGGAAAACCCCAAGATGTCGCGTCAAGTATGACCAAAGTGCCCTGCAATTCACAGTCACTGTTAGTGTAGTGGTAAACTCTCTGGCTTTTGGTGCAGGCAGTGCCGGCTTAAAACCCCCTCAGTGACGTGTGAAAATACAGCACCAAACACTTGGTTACTTTTTTTCCATGGGAAAACCCCAATATGTAGCGTCATATATGACCAAAGTGCCCCGCTGGTCACAGTCACTGGTAGTGTTGTGGTGAACCCGCTGGCTTTTAGTGCAGGCAGCACCGGTTCAAAACCCGCTCAGTCCCTTTTGAAAATACAGCATCAAACACTTGGTTACTTTTTTTTCCATGGGAAAACCCCAATATCTCACGTCATATTTGACCGAAAAGCCCATTCACAGTCACTGGTAGTGTAGTGGTAAACGTGCAGGTTTTCGGTGCAGGCGGCACGGTTCAAAACCTGCTCAATGACCTGTGAAAATAAAATTATAAACACTTAAGTTACTTTTTCTTTGGGAAACCCCTGATAGGTTGCATCATGGATGATCAAAGTGCGCTGCCATTCACAGTCACTGGTGTTGTCAAGGTAAACTCACCGCCTTTCCTTTGCAGCCAGTGTGGGTTCAAATCCTACTCAGTATCGTGGCAAAATAAAATTTCAAACACTGAGTTACCCCCTTGGAAAACCCCTATCGGTTGCATCCTGTATGACCAAAGTGCACAACCATTCAAAATCATTGGTGGTGTAGTGGTAAACGCGCAGGCTTTTGGTGCAGGCAGCACGGGTTCAAAACTTGCTCAATGAACTGTGAAAATAAAAATTGAAACAGTTACTTTTTCTTTGGGAAACCCCCAATAGGTTGCATCATGTATGACCAAAGTGCGCTGCTATTCACAGTCACTGGTGTTGTAGTGGTAAACTCGCCGCCTTTTGGTGCAGGCAGTGCAGGTTCAAAACCTGCTCAGTATTGTGAGAAAATTAAATTTGAACACTTCGTTAATTTTTTTCTTTTTGTGAAAACCCCATTACATTGTATCATATATGACCAAAATGCCCTGCCATTCACAGTCACTGGTCATCTCGTGATAAACTCGCCTGCTTTGGGGGCAGTCAGAGTTGGATCAACTCCCGGTCGGTGACATGTGCAAATACAGCACCAAATGCAGTAAATATTCCCATCCCCGGAATTCTATAAAAAGGAATATCCTTCACCCGGAATAAAAGCCCGTGCATTAACATTTTGACTACATTATTACATGTTACCGGAACTTACGTAAGCGAAAATTCCACTACCCGTAACCCGGATTGAGACGTCATGCCGCGGGAGCTTAAATACACGCAACGCCCACCTGATGCTACGGAACGACGACACCGAGACACATTTTCATTTCGCGTTTTTCGATGATCAGAATCGAAACGACGACGTGTAACTGAGTTTTTATTGCCGTGCGTTTTACTGGAATTGTGAATGATTTTAACTTTATTCACTTAACGTCCTGTAGAACGCGGCACTAGCTTAAAAGCAGCACCCACTCGACACGACCGAACAGACGTGTTCGCTTCGCCGTTCCCATTCATCAGATTCGAAATGAAGACGTGTAAGTGACTTTTTATTAGCGTGCGTTTGACTGCAATTGCGAAAGATTTTAACTTTATTCACTTACGTCGTGTAGATCATGGCATCGAAACGTAGAAGAACTGTAATGACTGGAGCGGAGCGGGTGAAATGCATCCGTTTGAGCAAGGCTGGACACAAAGTTAAAAGCATCCAGCAGACACTTGGAGTCGGAAAGACGCAAATC
>NW_017806169.1:151335-154267 GCF_001891065.2 Hippocampus comes
GGAGTCATGCACATGCAAACATAGGTAGACCCAGGGGTTGAAAAGAAAGAGGTTATCACCAGATCAAAAATGAGACCGAAAAAGAACCCAGGAAAAGATGGTAAACATCGTCCACGACATCCTGATACCTAAATGAATACAAGTCACCATAACCCGAGTTGTTTTCCACATCAGAATCACTGCCATCCCAAAAGCAACAGCAGAGGGTACATTCCATTCACTTTAGACATCGTGGGCGCCATAACCGTAGTGATAAATTGGATAAGCAGAGCTCTTGATACAGGGACCGCAGCAAATCCACACAATGTCGAGATAGCTGAGAGAAAAGAATTTGAAAGATTAAGACATAACACACCAGTATGTTACGTGACAAAGGTCTCACTCCATAACCATAACTCTGATGACAAGGGCGTGGTCACGCCGGAATGATCCGGTTCAGTGTGCGGGGCTCTCAGGGCATGGTTGAACAGCACCGTTCACCACACACCGCACACCCTCGATTGGCCTCAGCCAAGAGCACATTGACCGCTATGCGGTCCCGGAACACTATCAGAGAGGTGACTGTCAATTGTTTTGCTTGTGATAGCCAAAAAGGCTTCCACATTATAATTTGCAAGCTTCTGGACACTGTAGTGGAGGTAGCAGATCCCGTCAACACGTTTATAAAAACGGATCCCCACCGTGCAGCAACCTGGTTCACCAATTCATACTCATCTGGTACGCCACGAGGAACTCCAATTACACCAATGTAGGTGGAATCTCAAATATCCTCTCCTGTGGACGGAAACATCGTCATTGGTAAAAGCAGTGACACCAATGCACAAACACTTGCGGCAACCCTTAAGGCAGAGTTCTTTAATAATTTTCTGCAAAGAAAAAGAAAAACTCTCCGCCTTCTCCGCTGCGGTAATCATCATTTGCCAATAAAATTGTTCGAAGTACACTTCTGCATTACATCGTATCCACACAGTAACATAAAATAAAAATAAAAGAACAAAAGAAAGAAATATAGTTCAACTTTCAGCAAAGAATAACTATATTAACGTCGGGTTGTTTTCTTTTATCCTTTTACCATAAATGTTTTCCTTTTACCATAAAAGAAAAGATCCTGAACGCATAAAATCACCTAAGAAATGTATTTAAAATCCGTATCTGAACCTTTATGACCAAATTAATGCACCACTTGAACTAGAAATAAATCAATAAACAGTAATGAATCCAAATTCTGCCCAGCAACATCAACCAAGGAGCACAAAACATAAACCACTTCAACCTCCAAAACAAAACCGAATAAAACAAGTCGTGCTCTTTTTTATCACTCTTGGTGTGTTCACTTCTCAATTTTTTTTATTCATAATGAGATCAACAAGATCGATTATAAATAAAACACTTTGCCTCCAAAACCAAAATATATACAACAATTTGTGCTGAAATGTGTTTTTTCTTTTCTTTTCCCAAGATCATCTAGATCACAGGTGTCAAAGTCGAAACCCCACATAATTGTATGTGGCCCGCGAAAGCAATTCACGCGCATCAACTTCCATGCACACTGCTAAAATTTTTACCGAAATGTCAAATTTGTATGTACGACAAACGACTGGTTTCAGAATTGGCAATTCATCCATATGTTGTTATTAAAAAATCATTTCATCATTGTATTTCTGATATTTCCTCCATGTATATCACTTTGTATACAGCGATGGTTGATTTAAGTTGCTCTACAAACACAGTTGAGTTGAGTTGTACAAGTAATAAAATATAACCATTTAATTAAATTTTACCATCGTGCTGGCCCACCGAAGGAAGGTGTAACCCCAAAGCGGCCCGTGACAAAAATGAGTTTGACACCCCTGGTCTAGATCTATTAGCAAAATGTCGGTCATTATTAAAAAATACATCCCCTTTCACGTGCTAAAGGAGTGCACAAATACCATAAAAAAAAAGGAAAAGACCAGTACAGTTGTCCATATGTTAGTGTGATCATACAGGGTGACCCAAAAAAAATGGGCCCCGTGTACACTTTATGTAATATCTCCTTTATTTATTCACCGCTTCTGGTTCCAGCAAGACGGAGCAAGTTCTCACACCTCAAACCTGTCCCGAGATTGGCTGAAAGAGAACTTCGGAGGCCGAGTGATCAGTCTCAAGACTGATTTTGAGTGGGCATCCCATAGCCCGGACCTAAGCCCCCCAGATTTTTTTCTTTGGGGCTATCTTAAGGACAGAGTCTACGCAGGGAAAGGAAACCAAGAACCATCACGGAACTCAAGAAAGCCATCAGGGAGGAGATGAGAGCCATTACCAATTCAGTCTGTAAGAACGTCATGGACAACTTCGTGCTGCGCTTCAAGAAATGCACGGAGCTAAATGGAGGCCATCTAGAACATATGCTGTAGAACGGAGAAAAAAAGGCCAAAGACCCTAGTGTTTTGATATGATGTTTTGAATATAATAAACTAGTTATGGCCAAAGTTTCATTTCATTCGGACAAAACACTAAGAAACGGGGCCTAATTAGAGTTGGGGCCCGTTTTTTTTTGGGTCACCCTTGTACAACAGGAAATGACATGCCACCACTGATATTCTAGCACAGGGGTGTCAAAGTCAAATGGACGGAGGTTCAGATCAAAATTTTTGCTGCAAGCCGAGGGCCGGACTGATCGAATGTTCATTGAAAATTTTAAAAATGACCACATATTGTTTATTGAACCAAATTTAATTGACTGAAAACCTAACAAATACATTCCAATACGGTCAGATAAATAAAGCAACATTTTTTTATGGCTACGTCAGTAAACTTTAATTTTCAACAGGCAAAAAAAAATTTCCTTTGTATAAAAATACCCATAACATGAATGAAAAAAGCCGATATTATTCAAGGCACTATCACTAGTCCATATTTTCTCTTTTAGCAAAAGTAGGCTAAATTTACT
>NW_017806169.1:155215-155527 GCF_001891065.2 Hippocampus comes
CTAAACCAATTCTCAGTTTGGCGCATTCCAAAGTTTGTGTGTCTTCAGCAGGGAGTATTCCAATTCTAGGTGATGATTGTTACAAGGACACCAAGCTACGCTGTGGGCATGGGAAAGTTACACAGCATGAAAAGTAGAACAAGAAGCAAACGCATGCAACAATGACCACATATTGATCATTCAGGGTTGTCCCTGTCCATGGTGTGTTAGATGTCCTCCGGGGCGGGGTCATGAATGAATCGACGAAAGCGTTGTGTTGGGGAGTTGGATGAATGACCAGGAAGGGGCTTGTTGTAAGTGTGAGCGGGAATG
>NW_017806169.1:160638-162378 GCF_001891065.2 Hippocampus comes
GTGTTCAATAAACATTTTTATTTTAAAAAGAGCGTGGTTTCGGTTTTCGAACAGCCTTCTGGAACGGATTTTGGACGAACACAGAGGTTTAACTGTCCATGTAATTTCACAAATTATAGAACCAAACTACCTTAGTACAATTTAACTAAATCTATGCATAGTTCCCAGGGCCTGTGTTTTTCATTCATGCATTTCTTCAACTGAATTTTAACCATAGAATTAATACACCCCACCAATCCTGCAGATTGGATGGCAGGAGCAGTGGTGTCTCAAATGAATATGAAGCATGCATTCAATCTCATCAATTACTCTGTTCACACAATGTGTTCTCGATATAGGTTAAAACAGTAGGTTGTAGAATGTTCCCGAACCAAAGACACCATTCCCCCTGCCAACGCGCGAGGTTATCCATGACGTAAAAAAATTTTTGTGCAAAATGGGTTGACTGTCAGTGCTGACATAAACCTCGTCTTGCAATGTCGTCCCCCTTTTATCTTTGTTCATTGATTGGAATTTGTTGCCGCAGATTAAATAGAATTCAATTTGTAACATGTTATCCCGTCGCTTACAGTCAGTAATTTCTCCCTGCAAAAATTTAGAAGCTGCATCTTTTGTTATTTTATTATCAGCGCTTGTTGTGTGCGCTGAGCACTTACGTATCCCAATTTGAGGTGGTAACTGAGCAGCATTTGTCTTTCAGATGTGATTATTTTTCTTTTCTTCAGCCAATTCCTGACAATCTGTTTACATGTCAAACAAATGAACAAACAAACAGAAAAACAAACACACAAACAAACAAACACCAGGAAGTGCTAATAATGTAACAGGGTGAAATACTGTGTATTTTTTAGTGTTAAATGGGATTGAAACTATAATATAGCCATGCAAAATAAATGTTTAGTCAGTGACAAAAACATCATGTTAGTGTGCAGCAGCTCATTCATTCTGTCCCTTTTTTTTTCTCATTTCAAGTCTCTTTCAGCTTGCCCCATGCACTGTTCAAGGTTGCCAGGTTGCTTATCTATCCAATGCATTGTCTAACAGAATCATTCGAGTAAGCGTGGAGAGCATTTTCTCACTTGTTTTCTCTCTTTTTTTTTTTCTACTGTCCTTTTTTAACACCACCTAGGGTGTGGTTTTCAAAAAATGCCTGCTGACCTTAAAACATGCAGTTATTAATTACAAATTTAACAAAGTCAAATTGCCCACACGTGACCCTTAAACATAAACATCGATAAAGCTGGAAAATTTTGCTCTCGTGTTGAACTAAATTAAGAAGGCACAACCCAACTCAATGACAGCAAATTTGAAAACGAATTTACACAATTTCATAACACATGACTATCATTTCTCTCACATTAGCAGCCGTGATGGTTCTTATCAGTTTTCAAGAGAAATACGCAGCTTGTGAATGTAATCTACAAAACAATGTATTGTAGTGACTTCTATGTACATAATTCACCACCAACTGCAAATGTGTGAATGCAATGTTTTTTCATATGCTTGTCAGAGAGTTAGTTCACGGTTATTTGGTAACTGGGTAGAAGTAATTGCAGTCCCTTTAAGGACCACCATGTTTAGTTTGCTTGTTTCTATGGAAACTTACTTTCGGCGGGTCTCAATTTGCGCGGGAGCTTTTTTGGTGTGCTAAATAAACGACACACTCTCTTGGTGTGTGAACGTGAGAAATTGTCGCTTTTGTGCAAATAAATGTAATTCTGTTATCCCATATTTACTCTC
>NW_017806170.1:0-2131 GCF_001891065.2 Hippocampus comes
TTCAAAGAGAATGGTAAACAAATAATCTGTTGTGTTTCAAGCGTAATTTTCAGTGATCGCTCAATCTTTAAGATTAACTATATCTTGTTATTTTTTTCCTTTTTGAGGCACAGTAGTTTTCTTTGTTCTCAGCACTTCACAAAATGGAGCGTGGGTGTAAAGGATCAACACAACTAAGTGGTTATTAAATGTCAGCTACTCCATTTATACTGAAGCCCACCTTCGTATTATTGCACGAGGAAATGAGCCGCATTAAAATCAACATATACAGTATGAAGTGCGCTCCACCTCCATCGCCACCTGATTTTGATTTATCGAATTAATAATTCAAATAGACAACCTCGTCTTGTAGCTGCACTGTTGTGTTGAACACAAGTTGGGAGGACTATTTCCCAACATGCAGGGTAACTGCGAATATTGTCAGTGAGGTGAAAAAGACTTGAATAGTTCTAAGACCTATTATTCTAATTATTCTCAGTCCGTGGTTTCGACAGGCTAATATTTCTTTCATTGGGTTTGAAGACCAAGTCAAACGTTCGCCCTTGAATTCTGCCTATCAACAAGAGAGACCACTGAGATGGAGTGGGATGCCCTAGCTGTGACTGAAAACGATTGGGATGTTTTGGGTGACATCCGAGCATTCTTTTATCACGCCAGCGCGAGACGCGGTCGAAAAGTTAATTTCGGTTGACAGCAGAGGGCGATATTGCTCAAAATGGCGGCTCCCTGAGATGGCTCAAGAATTAATTTATCTGGCATTCTTTAGGGCGTTTAGACTCGTGGTGGCACATGCAACGCATCCTTTAACCCAAAATATTTGAGGTTAGCTGAAACATATTGTTTCCTTTTCAAATAAAAATAATCAGTGAAAAATGATCCATAATGTGTAGTGGCTTACTCCATCGTAGTTAGCACAGTGATCTCGTTAGCGGTTACCACGTCTTGTTCAAGGTTTGAATTTCGAGACTGGCATTCCTATGTGTTTAGTTTACACGTTCTCGTAGCTGAAGTTATCTTAAAAAAAAAGAATGTGTCCCCCCACCAAGTTGCTATACTTATCCCGAAGTCCTCGAGGTCCTCGAATGCCTCCCAGGGGCTGTGTGCCCCATCAGACACAATTTCAAAATACTGTAATACATTTGTCATGTTGCCTTTTTTTTTTTTTTTTTGGGCTTCTCAACAGTGTTGACAAATGCCTCCAATATCGGAGTGTTAAAAAAACACTGCGCTCAAATGCAATCCGCATTATTTCCAATAAGTAGCTGCTCTAAGTGTGCCTACTGTATGTAAATATATCGATTTACAATATTGCTCCCTCTAACCAGTAGACACATAAGGCATGTTGCAAGGGGGCGCAGATTGAAACAAAGTACTGAAAGATTACATAAATGCATTTTCCCCCGGGATCACTAAGTACAGTATATGCATTATGCATGCTTCATTACCATACAAGAAAAAAAAACAGCATACAGAAGGCAATAAACAACATTTATCCTGCGTTTTTAAGGACACTCACCTTCTGTATTTTCATGTGTGTAAGTCTCTATAATAGAGTGTATGATTCACACATTTCGTAATGAGCTTCCAAATAACTTTTCTCTCATATTCTAATTTAGTGTGACATACGTGTTGATTTTGTTTGTTTTTCTCCATTTAACTTGGACCAAGAGTGCATATATTCCAGTGCAGTGCCCTCACTTCATCGAGCCTATTCGAGCTGACTTTGTATAAGGTGTGAAAGTAGTTCACACCTTGCTCTGGTCACCAGCCAATCGTAGGCTACTTAAACAACCATTCATGCTTCTATTGATTAATCTATTTATTATACTGTACTTATGAGTGGGAATGGTTGTTCGGTCGATTTGTGCCCCGCGATTGGCTGGCAACCAGTTCAGGGTGTACCCCGCCTACTGCCCCAAGAAGGCTGGGATTGGCTCCAGGATGCCCGTGACCTTTGTAAGGATAAACGTCTCGGATAGTAGATGGATAATATTGTAGACTCTACAATGTGGAATTCTATTATGCCTCATTAAAAAAACATGACAAAAAAAAAGCTGCTGCTGTCTGCACTCAGGTCAGCATTGCTAACTCAAGGTTAAATAAAATCTATGAATAAAAGTAAATATGGTCC
>NW_017806170.1:9971-43557 GCF_001891065.2 Hippocampus comes
ATTGTGAAATATTTTCCCCTGCAGGGCCAAGAGACTCTATGGTGCGGAGTCTCGCTCGTTTAAAGCAAACACCAAGCGGGTGTCAGCTTGATCTATCACTGACTGCACACATACACTCTGGCATCCCTTGTTTTGTTCAGTAGGGTTCAGCTTTGCTTTGTGTGTACTCAAATTCATATTCCCGTAGAACAATAAAGACACGCTCACACTTGCTTGACTGCAATTTAAGTGTCTGACAGTTTACATTGCAACTGTGTGTGCGTGTGAGCACTGTCCTCATACAAGAAAGCAGATTTGATTGGTTCTACACATTTCTTTTTTGATTGGAGCATTGCTTCTGGAACAAACGCATACAATATTACTTGACCCTGGATGCTTTTATTGGTCCAACTGGTTACACCGTGACACAGACAGAGCAATCAGGGACAGACTGAGCACCGGGGATGACGCTCCACCGGGGCTATAGCCACGTCAGAAATGTGTGTAGCCCTTGTGAAACCCCTCATGCATTTTCTTGTATATTCTGCAATGCGTTTAGAAATTATTTTCTCAGCCCCACTGTGTCTTGGGTCAAACACCCTTTTAGTCGTGGAGCCGTGCCTGCTGGGGACCAAACAGACATTTTTACACAGGGTCTAAAATGTTTCGTTGGGTTGGATTGCGTTATATTTGAGTAATTTCACAGACCATAATGGCGAGATCCGCTAACTGACAGCAGCTATAAAACTCGCAGGCACGGCGCCAGTATTGTTTTTTTTTTCTCTTCTGAGGTTTAGGGGGAGCTTGACCGATTTGTGGAAACGTTTGCCGCATGACGCATGTCAAACGTTCCCACAAATCCTTTTGGAAACTTTTTGTGTGTGAGGAACCCCGCTGCCTTGCGCAGGTGTTCAGCTACCACCACATTTATTTGACTCGAAGACTTTTCGCCGTCTTCGATTATGTCCTGCATTTATTTTCGTTTTAAAGCACGTCATTATTTAGTACACCTTATTAAAATAGTAAGTATTTTTATTGCCTCACTTTTTTGTTCCTCAAGTAGAAAACATTTCACGTAGCATTGTTTGAGAAACATTCTAAGCCAGGTCACAACGTGTTGGTATGAAGTTGAATAGCCTCTGGATGTCGCTGTTCTCGCTGCTTCACTCTGGTGACGTACGGCAGCTACAAACCACGCCCTGTCCTCCACCCCCAACGCAACGAGTGTCCAATCAGAGAGCACGTTAACTTGTTGTCGTACGTGAGCTGAGCGGAAGTGAACGACCGACCGGGAAGGCTAATCCGCTTGCTACCAACACAACAAGGTAACATTTACTCAAATTTGTGTTATTTAGAATAGTTTTATGGCGACTTTCATGCATTCCCAGTCCCTTTAAATCACCTATGAGTCTCCTTGTATTAATTCTGGTCTATGGAAAGGCTTACAATAAACCGTGGCCTAGCGTTTGTGGATGCTAATATGCTAGTATGACATGCCAGCTTTAGTGGCAGAAATAACAAAACACTATTACGTGTGGATAAATTATCACCCCTCTCGGTAGGGTCGTTTCGTTTCACTTGCTCACAGTAGTGAATGTAAAACACCGGATGACGATAGAGGATCTGCATGGCCGAGGAGGCAGGAGACAATCAAGACTTTAAACTCAAATTGCAATTTATGACCACAGTGACAAGTGATAAAACAAATAAATAAGGCGAAACGAAAGGTCAAAGATGGCTTTGTTGTCTATTAATTATTTCGTCTATAATGCTTTTTAGAACGCGTTTAATTCTGGTAACCCGATGTTCAAAACATATTTTTTTAATAAATACTTTGCCGATAAATAAATGACAGAAACATCTTGGGTTTAATTCCCCTTTATAGATGTACAGTACCTACGTATAGTGTATATGGAAAAGTATTTATGTAACGATTACGTTAAAATGTATTGCGCTCAAAAGTTAAACGAAAATTATACCGAAATAAATATTTTAACACAGTCGTTGTAATTATTATGTTCAATAAAGGTAAAAGTTATCTTTAATATTTCTCCCTTTCATTAATCATCCGTATTTCACAGTTTTCTGCATGTTAAGTAGCGATCAGCATCTATCTCTGCGTTGTTTCGAGTAGGTGAGTTTGCGAATGGCGATTCACCGTACTTTGTTCGTTGCTTGTTTTTCCTTCCTCCTAATAAGGATCAGAGGATCGTATTTAAATTCCAGCTCATCAGCAAAATGGCTAATTCTTGTTTACATCTGCGAAAACGCCACAAAAGCCATTGCAGTATAAGCGGTTTATAGGCAGCGTTTAATTTAGAGTAAAACTCAAGTAATAAAATTGGCTTGGGGGGTGATTTTCAGAGTCATCACTTCCTATTAGCCCGAGGGCTTGTTTATTTATTTATTTACATTATTAAATGGAGTGCAGCCTGGTCGAGTTTGTGCTTGAATCTTAGAAAGTTGCAGCACCCCAGTCCAAACCAACTGGACTAGAACATTTTTTCCCCCTCCAAACACTTCTAATAAATCAAATAACAGTGAAGCAAAAAAGAGCATGGCTGATATGGTAGCTAGTGTTGGAATGAGTGTAGGATTCATTATTTAATTTCTGGTGCAGAATTCTTTCTTTCTTGTTGTTACACGCCTGGCAGACTCGTCAAATAAAACCCAAACAGACTTTGCGATGAGCACACTTGATATTCCTTGATGATGTCGTCCACTCACTGACCCGACTTGTTAGTTGTTGGCTCTCCCGAATTGCGTTTGAGCTGTGCTGTTTTGTCTTTTTAGTTTTTGATATTGGGATGCCATCTGCTGCTCAACTCGATTAAACGTTGTCACAATAGTGCCTTGGATGGGGGGAGCAAGTTGGCAACACATTGATTGTACAATCACGCATTCAAGATGTCACGAACAAGCTGCTAAATGCTTCAAGTTGTTTTTTTTCCGCCTGTTGAATTACTTGCAAATTACATTATGCACCCTACAGCGCGATTTGTCCGGATTAATCCGATTCCATTCATTCATTCATTTATTTATTCATTTATTTATTTATTTATTCATTATATTTAAATGAGCAATGCATACATCACTGTTTTATTTGTAGCAGCTTCGTCTTGTTGTACCGGACATCTCATTTTATAAAAAAAAAAAAAAAGTAGCAATTGAAAAAAAAAACCCTTTAAAAACAAATAGTGGCTGTTCTGTGCATTTTGTCCTCTTCGGGGCAGTGTGGGGCCGTGCGTGGATGGAAGACACATTTAGAATGAGAACAGGAGAAGCTCTCGATTGAACGATAATAATAAAAATTGTTTTCCACCGATTGGGAAGAATTTGTGCTTTTGAGTCGTGTTATCTTGTTTGTGTTATATTATTTGCATGTGTGTGTAAATATTCGTTATTTGAAGGACAGTCACTCCCGAAGTCGATGCTAATTTACCGTTAGCATTTGACTTTAGCATTAGCGCTAGCAAAGGCTGAAAAATGAGGCATGTTTTGTATAATTCCGATTACAGTCCCAGTTATTTTGACCAGTGACCAGTGAACTTGACTAGCGGCCAACATTATGGTCCTTCTCCACCCTTCCGGTTCCTTAATATTCAGATTACAGATGAGCTCTAATTGACCTGAAAGTGTTTTTGCTTCTCTGGACCACAGCCACAAAGTGTCGGCGTCTATTCGCATCCACCCTCATTCATTCAGCTTCATTTCATGTGTTTATTATTTAAGCATGAAATGGATGCCGAGATTCAGCGTCGATTGTTTTGGCTGTCAAACCTGCCAACTCATTTGTCCAGGGCGCTCGCTTGAAATATGTTTGTTTAAAGCGCCGGCCGGCTCTCCGGTGGGGCGACAGACGTGCGCGTGAGCCGGTGAATAAAGCACCTCTGTATTAGACGATAACATGCAAATTCCTTTTAATAAGTGTCAGCGCAAGATGAAGAAGAACCAGTCATCCCCCCCCCCCCCCAAAGCATCTCTCTGCGGCATTAATTTTAAGACGCAGCCCGCAGTGGTGAAAGTAGTCTGACGCAAGCTGAGTAATTGTATCGTGCATTGCGAGACTAAGATGTCCCAAGTGGGCCACCATGCGCTCTCTGGGAGGAAGCTCTTAAAATAGCTGATCCAAATCAAGAGCACACGATGCCACTTTGTTCTCCCACCCACCCGGATGCGGAAGAATATCTGATGTGTCCAAAATGATTCCCTGTTCATCTACTACTGGGGGCTTCAATCCTCTTCCCAGAGGTCCGCTGTCCGGCCTCTTTTCCGCGTCTCCCTGCTGCAACACACCTGATTCAGATGGAACAGGATTGAAGACCCTCGAGATACTGTCCTAGCCACGCCCACCCAGGGGATGACAACGCCTATACAGCACAAGTGTCAAAGTCAAGGCCCGGGGGCCAAGTCCGGCCTCCCACGTCATTTGATGTGGCCCGCGGGAGCAAATCATGTGTGTCAACTATCAGGCTTCTTGCTGAATTCTGTACCGAAATGTCAAATTGTCATGGGTAATAAATAACCTTCAGATTGTGCACCGGCCCTCTGAGGGAAGCCATAACTCTGAAGTGGCCCGCAACAAAAAATGAGTTTGACACCCCTGCTATTACAACATTAAGCCTTTTTTTTTTTTTGGTCGCAGAGTTGTGGTGGCCCTACCAAAACAAGCTCTAGCTCTGATTTCAAAGTATTATTATATATGCAGGCGTACCCGTAGATGAAGTCGTCAATGTGTTCTATCGGGTGTCCTTTCATCGCACCACACGAAGCCGGCGCTGCTTTTTCGAAGGGCACGGGAAGGACGCCTGCACGCGGCTTGGACTTCCACTCGTGAGCTCAGGGAATCCCCGAAAGTCTGTTTTGTGGTTTTTGAGCGCTCTGAACATACTAGCAGGGATTAAGACGCTAATAATCCTTGAATGCATCGCAGCTGAGCTGCGAGTCGCCGCACGGCGAGCGCAATGAAGTAGCCGTCTGCATCTCTCTCTTTTTGTAGATGGAGGTGGAGCAGCTCCTGTCTCTGTCCGGCTCGGCGCTGGCCCAGGCTGTCAGCTCTCTGCTGGAGACCCCCGGCCTCTACGTGTTCTCCGACATCCTTGAGCTGCCTAACGTCAGAGAGGTAACTGCCTCCGCTTGAGTGAGATGGGAGTGGGGGGAAAAAAGCTAGGAGAGCCACTCGCAGAGGCGCTTCCGGCGGTTTATTGTCACAGCCAAACGGCCAAATTGTTGCCGTTATTGCATCATTGCCTTGGTCGTCGTTTTTCAACCTTTTTTGCGAAACAAGACAAAACACAACAAATGGAGTGATGACTTTTGAGTTCTATACGATCTACGAAAAGTCTTGTGCATCATCTTCATTGGGAGCAGGGCATTTGAACAAACACCCCCCCCCCACACCCACTATTTGCATAATAATCTGGAACGCTGTGTTGTCGGTTATCGGGCTAACAAAATACAAAATGAGAGCACTCGTAAGGAGCTGCTGTAGGCCACAACTCGCACCCAGACGCTCACACGCAGACGCGCTGCCAGCTCCTGACACCACTCGCTCGGCCACGCCCCACAAAAGCACATTCCCAACACATGAATACCACGTGTGTACAGACAGGAAATCGAACCAGTTAATTTCCTTCTCTTCACCCTAATTGCTGTTTTGCACGATGTGGTGGTGGTTCAATTGACAACAGTGTCAGTCAAAGATAAGCTAATTTTATCCTGCCAATGATCCACACGGCACCCAATTCCAAGGGTCTTTTTTTGGAGGCAATGTGGAATCCGGCACTTGTGCCAGATCTCATTCGATGGTGTAGGTGGATCTGGCAAAGCGGGCATGACGAACGTGAAGTGGCTCACTCTGTAGTGAAGTTAAACGCTGTCGGGCCCGCGCAGTCACTATGTGCTAATATGCATATTCATCTTGCGCGCCGGAGCGGCTAATTTGCTAATACGCTTGTTTACTTTCAGCAGAATTTATTCCAAATCCCATCTCGGCTCATTCCCGGTTATTTCTGATCTATCTTTGAAACGCTTTAGGTGGCGCGAATTGCGGGATTAATGGAAAGAAACAAAAGGTCTTTTTTTTTTTTTCTCCCAAGCACCAAAAAGTGAACAGTCGTGCAAATGCGCAGCGTCCTTGTCTCCGATTGGTCGATGCAGTGCTGAGCATGGACGTGATTAGTCACGTGCTCGCTGAGGAGCTCCTCCTCTTCGTCACCGTCAAGGACAATTTCGGCCACATTGCTTTCCACACTCACTGATGATTAATAAAAGGAGAGAAATCAGCGTGGATATAAGCAGATTGTTTCTGAAAGAACAACGGCAGGCGTGTCACCGCTATCGAGCGCATGGCATGAGCCCCGCTACGATTGGCGAAAAACTGCCACGTAATTGACACTCCTCCAAAAAGGCTTTGAAATGACCTACAGATGGCGTAAGATGGCACCGAGCACGACTTTTCTGTTCGTCGGGGCTTTGGATTTTCCAGTAGAAGGCCCCCCCACAATCCCCCCACTTCAACGTCCTTCTTTTTCCTTGGCACCAAGATGGCATCACACATGAACTTTTTTTTTTTTTTTTCCCCCTGGCATCAAAGCACTCCACAAACCGTGGCCCCCCTGGCATCGGGACGGTGAAAATCTGCGAGTCATTAATTTATCACCCCACCCCCTCCAAAAGAGTTGCGCAAGCTGGTGCCAGAGCACTACTTTATATCGGACATGGCTACAGCGTGACGAAATGAAGCTCCTTCTCTCAGGTCAACATAGTTCTCGGGCGGCAAGATGGCGCCAAAGCTACACTTTTATTTTCAGCACAAAACCATAGAGTAGGTGAGTTTTTCAGCGAATGACAGAGGATTCCTTAAAAAAACATTTTTTCAAATAGCAAATGGCGACCTCTCGCTCCTTTTGGGAATTCCTCTCAGTGTTCGGTGACGCTTTCTACCTCGTGACTCGTGCAATTTCATGTGATCTCACATGTTTTTTCTCATTCGCCAGATGGAGAATGGCCCTCACGCCCCGATGTACCAGCTCCTCAATCTCTTCGCCTACGGAACCTACTGCGACTACAAAGGTACGGCATGGCATGCCAATAAGCCGCTCGAATACGCCGTGAGCGTCCGCCCGCGTGTCCCTCGCAGCTAACTCTTTTATTACAAAGCTGTATTTTGTGGCTGCGGGGCACGCCGCCTTGACTCGGAGGCGTGAAATAAACATGGTCTCGGAAGGTGCCGTTGGCAGCTGCTTCACAAACAAATTGGCGCGCTCCTTCTGACCGGCTCATTATACTGACTGTGTCAAAACAAGACACACACACAAAAAAAGACACAAACATTCATGGCGCTTCTGTCTTTTTACTATTCGTGGCCATTCCAACTTGAAGTTTTAATTGTTTCATCTTGATCGGAATGACCCTGTTTGGCCAGGGGCCGTTTGTTTACTGAACTGCAGAGGATACGAGGCATTGTAACTTTTTTTTTCCCCCTCATGTTATCACAGCGTAGTGGTAGTCCTGAGCCAAGGTGGATATTTGACGGGTTTTTTTTTTTTTTTTTTTAATCTTCAAATCCACCTGTAAATTAATTGGTGACCCGTCGATTTTTAGCCACGCGAGTCAAAATATAACAAACTGTCTCTTAGTACGATGCAGTCGTGCGGTACTGCCAACTGCAGTCCCAATCAATGAAATCAACAAATACCTCTCAATACTGCGCCTAGCGAATTGAGCGACCACTGCTCACCCTTTGACTCTTTCCAGCTCGAGCGGCGTCCCTCCCAGAGCTGACGCCGGCGCAGCGGAACAAACTACGCCATCTGTCCATCATCAGCTTGGCCTCCAACCTCAAGGTACCCGTTCTCCTTCGTCGGTGTTGTCACCCCCGCAGAGGAGCCGTCACGAGTCGAGCTGGATTGTCTCGTTAGAATCAGACAAGTACTCCCAACGTAGCGCGCTATTTTCAACCCATCAGGTTGATTTCTTTTTCTATTTATTTTATTTTTTGCTCCAGTGCATAATTTGTGACTGTACGGCTGTCGTGCATTTCATGAACAAGGTAACTCGGTATGCTATGCATAAATGTAGAACATTTAAAAGTATTGACAAAAAAAAAAAAAAAAAGTAAAGTACAGGAATACAAATAAAATTCCTAAAAGAACGTACAATGTAAGAACAAGAGTTGGGGGTGGGGGGGGATATTGAAAAAAAATATTTTAAAAGATCTCAATTTCGGCACCATTTTTAACTTGGAATAAAAAGCGTTACACTTGGCGCTGACATCACTTCTTTTGCCAGTAAATAAAATTCCTAAAAGAACGTACAATGTAAGAACAAGAGTTGGGGGTGGGGGGGGAATATTGAAAAAAAATATTTTAAAAGATCTCAATTTCGGCACCATTTTTAACTTGGAATAAAAAGCGTTACACTTGGCGCTGACATCACTTCTTTTGCCAGTTGATTCCATTTGCGTGCAGCATAACCGCTAAATGCTGCTTCACCGTCTGTACTTTACATAAAGTATTTACTTTTGTGATCCTTTTTACATTTACTCGCTACATTGGAAAACCGATATCTATGCTCTTTGCTTCGCTGTTAAAATAAGGGTGTTGCTTTTCATTGTTAGATGCCGGTCAGAAGCAGAAAGCTGTCATTGAATTTCTTTCTTATGGAAGTTGAACTACCATTTGACATTTTCAAAGTGTTGATGCGGATGGGGCTACATCTCAGTCCAAAAGTGGGCGTCCAGGATCACGACTCATATCTCATTTTAATTCCGCACGGTCAAACTTAGCTTTAAAATGTTGAATCTGCTCGCCACACGCTCCGTTAAAGTGACACAGTAAAACAAGATTCAGTTTTCTTTTGGGTTTTTTTTCCCCCTTCACGCTTGGGTAGTTGACTGTGCAGCTCACGCTTCTGTTTGCGGAATTATTTGCGTTGGCCATGCCAAATGAATGCAAAGCTAAACAAATCACGACTTGTTGTTTCCCATCTCATCTCCCACTTTGAACTAACAACCTGCGCTTGGAGAACTGTCGTCTAAAAGCAATAAGCACACAGCCATGATGATGTACGGCACTCGACGATCTGGAGTGTGATATCGCTTAATTCCGTCCCATCTGACGTCCTGCCGCGCTTCTCCCCTTCCTGTGATTTGCCGCGTTTAATGTCACGAGCGCGAACTCTCAGAATTGCCCGGCAGATTGTTCCCGTCTTCCTCCTTTGCCGGCGACATTTCAACAAATGTGCCATTTCCCCACCAAAGTTCGCGCAGCCTTTAGAAAGCCTGCCTTTTGTCCCCGCCCCCCAGTGCCTGCCGTACTCGTTGCTCCTGCAGCAGCTGGAGCTGAAGAACGTACGCGAGCTGGAGGACCTGCTGATCGAGGCGGTGTACTGCGACATCATCCAGGGCAAATTGGACCAGCGCAACCAGCAGGTGGAGGTGGACTGCAGCGTGGGCCGCGACCTGGGCCCCAACGAGCTGCCCAACATCGTCAACACACTGCAGGAGTGGTCAGTTAAACCCGCCCACCGACCCCCACCCTCACGACGCCGCGTGCGCTTTCCGCCCGCTCCATGGCCCTGCCTCTGCTTTCCTCGTAGGTGCGCGGGCTGCGAGGCGGTGCTGTGTGGCATCGAAGAGCAAGTCTCCCGAGCGAATCAATACCGCGAGAGTCAGCTGAAGGTCAAAGTTCAAGTGGAAACAGAGGTCAGTGTTGACGCCTTGAGTCCTTCCCTCTCCATCAATGCGACTTTTTCCCCGGCCTACCCTTTTACGCCTGTGGCTGGCTACTTGTGATATTTAAGAAGAAAATCCCAACTGGATTTTTTTTCCCCCCCTCTTTCTCTCTCTCTCCATCATTGCCCCTGGCCATTGTGCTCCCAGTTGTGTTTGCTGGTCTACCATCCCTCTCTTATGAAAGCCATCTCTCAAGAGCAGCTCCATGAAATTACTTAACTGCCTTCCACACGATAAAGGCCACTGTGAACACAAACGGCGCTATATTACTTTTTTTTTTTTTTTTTTTTTAAACCAAAAACCACATTTTGCTTTTTCAGCCACAAAGCAGTCCTCGTTTGATATTTTAAGCCACGTGCTCATGTACTTTTTAAATTTTAGGTCTTGTACAAAGCTACATTTTGTTTGAAGCAACATACCACTGTCCATTTGACCTTTTTTCATATAAAAACAAACATTGTATGTTTCAAATGTTGGGCCGCAAAAAATATTGTCAAGTTCATGTTTTCGGCCCAAACACGCGCTGAGAGTAACCTGGCGACTGGTGACCCAATGGTGATTCTTCCTCAGGTGTCAAACCTGCAGAAAACCTTAAAGGCCAGTGCGGCGTCGCCGTCATCCGGTCCCGCCCCCGCCGGCGCAGCCTCCAATCAGGACGCCGACCAGCCGGCCGAACCGCGGGACCCCGCCTCCTCGCAGGAACCGCGACAGCCGGGAAAAAAAAGTTCCAAAGTCAAAGGGTGAGTTGCCTTGAATTTTTTTTTTTTAAATCAACATTTGGCTCGTGATGTAATTGAATGTATTTTTTCCCCCTCAAATCTTTCAAAATAAGTACATTGCCACAAATAGATCACATGCAATTTTTATTTTTGTCTTTTTTTTTTTCCATTTTTCCTGCGGAGCACTTTGGGCTGTGGAAAGTCTACTTTATAAATATGCATTTGGCGAGTAATAACGACAACGCGGCTAAGTGTCTCCTTCAACATTAAATGAAAGCCATTAGTCCAATGTTCTCACAGAGAGCAAAGTTAATTCAGCGGGAAGCCACCGTGGGTGCATTTTTTTTTTTTCCACAATAAACATTAAAAAGCCAGCTGCCGCCCGAAGTGGCTGTCAGGGTTGTTCTGCTCTGCCTCCATTAGCAGTTTTCAATTGCACATCTGTCCCGGAATGAAAAATGTCACGAGGTACAAACCGCGCGTTCCGGGCAAATGTTGTGGTCCACCTTGTTCAAGAAGTCATCTTTTTTTTTTTTTCCCCCTGATTTAAAACCATTGCTGTCTCAACAATGCTACATTTGTACACAAACGATCCCCTCCCCAAATATCGAAAATGGCGAGTTCAATGGATACATTTGCGTTTCAACTCGGAACCGAGAGCACCTATTGTTCGAAGCCACCTGCCTTTCCGGTGCCCTTAAAGGTATTGTGAAACGTGGCTGGGAGGCGCTTGTATAGTTGCTCAGGTCTTTGCCTTTCGGATTGGTGGCGAAAATGTTCGATACCTGTGAAAACTGCTGTTGCCTTTTGGGAAACGTGAAGATCAGGGAGTTGTCTCTGGGAGAAAAGCAAAGCTGAGGAAGAGGGAAAAAGAATGCGAGCTGCTGCACAATTTGGAAAGGTCCTGTTCCAATACTTTTGGAGGGGACTTTATGATCCCCGCGTGAGCGCCGCATGGGAGCAAAAGAAAACGAGGAGAGCAAATGAGCGCCTCTGCCCTCCCTCTTATTTGTGTGTGGGGGTGGGGGCGGACAAAACAAAAAACCCACACATAACCAGTGACATCATTCTCTACTCGCCAGGCTGCGAGGCAGCGGCAAGATCTGGTCCAAGTCCAACTGAAGAAGTGACAAACCGCACCACTGATCCGCACTCTCACGGGACTCGTGAGACAAAAATGGAAGCGTTCAAAGTGATGGGCTCCGAGTGGGGTGCCATCACGCCTCCCCGCCGCCACCCCCACTCTGACAGGAAGCTTCACGGGAACGTTTAAATTTTTTTTTTTTTTTTTAGTCACTCACTTAATCTCACCTTGACGGATTTTGTGCCCGTCGCGGCGTCCCCTCTCCTGCCGTTTTGAAGAGAGTGAACAAGACTGGACAGCCCGTCGCCTCAGCCCATGCGCAGGAGTTTTTCTGATACGTTTTGTCATGTGCGTGTGCTCTCAACGTGCTGCTGCCTTTGGCTTCGACTCCTTTTTGTCATCTCCTCCCATCCCTCCTGAGTTGAGAATTGTATAAATTGTTGGGAAATTAAAAAAAAAAAAGCCATTGCACTTATCCTGACGAGATCTCATTCATGTCAGTGTGGCATCTTTGAATGCAGGCGCTTCTCAGCGCATCTCCGGAGGGCGCCGCCGCCGCTAAATGTTAACTCCCAGAAGGGGGGGCTTCCATGAGGAGGTCAAGCCGTTAATTAGGGCGTGTCCCCGTAGACGCCCGTGCATCACAAGCGCCCAGGCCTCATTCAAAGGCCATTCCGATTCCTCTTGTGGTCTACCCTGAGCTTCGACGGAGTAACGGCGCTTCATGCACCCGCAATATGGAATGCGTCAAAAGTCAGGTGGAAATCAAACAAATCTCAAGAGAGTCGAGCTCAGTGGGGCTTCAAAATTGTTTTTGTTTTTTTATTTTTTTCGGGGTGGGGGGGGTGAAATATGATGAGGAAATCGAGACATGACGTGGGGAAAGTTGTACACATTTTTTTCCAAGCTGTTTGGTACGATCTGGCTGAATTGTCAAAAATAAAAGAATTCTGCATGTAGGCAAAATGATTTTTCTTTTTCATAACAGCGTTTGATACACATCATCAAAAGATTCCACAGTTACAGATCGTTGAAAATATTTATTTCAGTCGTTCAAATTTAGATTTTTAAGGGACCCAAAAAATGTGATTTTCTTCATGTTAATTAATCAATTATTGGAATTTTAATCTGCCAAATATTGGAATCGTCACAGAGTGTCTTGCATGTGCAGCCTCAAAATTGGACACAGGGTCGGCGTTTTTCCAGCTGTGGCGTACTTATCATTGTTCTTGATGCAATCGCTTGGTGCGTGTGTGTGTGTGTGTGTGTGTGTGTGTGTGTGTGTCAAAGAGTTGCAGACTTTGATTTGCTTGCTATGGTCCGCTGCTATTCGGTCTTGGCTGTGGTGCGCAGGGTGCGATGAGTTATGACGGGTTTTACTGTCACAACCATCATAACTCATCGCACCCCCTCCCGTTCCGTTACCTTGCATCTTGCCCTCCACATTTATAAATAGTGGCGTTAATTTCACTCACTGTCACTCGCAACACTCCCCCCACCCTCACCCCGGCCCTCACCAGTGCGAATTCTAACAACTGTACATCTCTGGAGAGGGTTTGCCAGTGGCAGGATGTCTTATCTGCCGACGGGCAAGTCTTTTTCAATATTTTATCTTTTCAAAGGCGAGACGCTCTTCTCAGCCGGTCCAATCAATTACCCCGACCAGTGAAATTTCCCTACTGCGCGCATGGTAATTTTGTGCATATCGATACACTCTCGTGGCATTTCCCCTCCAGCTCGCCCTCCCCTGATTGCATTGACAGTTACGTGACGAACGGAGCGCGGGGTGGGGGGCTTTCAGCCGGCATCCTGATCATCTGCCCGTAGCTGGCGGAGGGCAGACGAGGCGTCCGGATCAACATGCGCCTCCTTTCTCGAAGTCCCTTTTGGCCTGCCGACGTGATTGGCGTGCGCCGCGGGATTTGTTGAAATCAACGCTCTGCACGTTGCTTGAAGAACCGCAACGTTGGCCCGCGATTAAAAGTCAACATTTGAGGCGTGATTCCACCAAGCGCTCAAAGGAACAGAAGGGCGACAGCAGTTTCAAACACTCGGGTTGTCTTTTATTGAACTCGCATGGTACAGAAAGACCATCTAGTCCTATGGGGGTTGTACTAAAAACCACAAGACTAATGTGCACGAGCCACGCATGACGCCACCCGCAATCGCTTGTCTTGGAAGAAACTCGATGGGGACAAAAGTATTGGGACGCCAGGAAGGCGTCAGCCTTTATTCCATGGCCTTGGCATCCAGTTTCGAGTCCACGTATTGCCCGACACTTTTTCTTCACTAGTAAGACAATTCGGCACACGAGTAGAACAGAAGTAGCATTTTTTTCCCTTCTCACTAAATGAAATTTCTACGCACGAGGATTACTTTGGCATCGTAGCAGGACAACTACTTGGTACTGCTAAAAAATTAAAATCTAGATTTTTTTTTTCAATCCAGAAAAAAAGTAAGTGAATCTGCAGCTGCCAAACCCTACTAGTGAAGCTCTGGATGTGAACAAGTCGAATTTGGTGCCGAGACGAGTAAGAATAGCAACCCGTTGTTGACGAGCGCACAGTTTTGCCTCGACATTAGCATCGTCGTCCTTGTAACAAGAGTAAGTTAGATTGTGTTGATGTTGCTAGTGGGACAGCTTTGGGTGAGGAAACCGGAAGTGATGTGTGTCCTCCGCGATGTTACGAGACTACGTTATGTTACGAGTTCTGACAATAAAAGGTAAGTAAGCAAGATGTTTTAACCGTCCATTCTGTATGGTCAGTGAGAACGGAACAGAGTGAAACAGTCCTCACTGCGAGGATATCAAGTGCACAACGCGTACGTGGATTTTCCAAATGACCTGCTGTCTCAATACTTCGGTCCCACTGCTTGGAAAAGACAAAAGTCTGACTCGTGTCTTTGCGCGGTTCTAGAAGACGTCACAAGCCCATCGGTACGTGAAAAATAGACATTTATGAATAATACATTTGATTGTGATGAGGCGGGCGACGTGAACGTTCCCTTGAAAGTTCCTTTGGTGCCTCTTTCGCATGATTTACGGTGATTACACGTGAAGGCAGATGATGGTGCTTGTTTCCACGATGCAGTACCTGTCAAAAAAAAAAAAAATCCCCGTCGCCTTGTCGCGGTCGTCCTTGGCTCTCCATGACGACGTCTCGGTAAATCTGTCTCTGTTGTCAAGCGTACACAAAGGAACCCAAAAAAGAAGAAAAAAGCCAACCTTTGGGATTGGTTGCCGGAATAGCCATGAAGACTTTGGAAGAAAGTGCTTTGCTCATCACACCCCGGTGTGAACAAAGAGGCGAACGCCAGATAATGAAGGAAACAAACCATGAGGAATACCAGTTGGAAAAACACCCGCCCAAGGAATGAGCATTTTTCCCAGGCTGGAAACGGGGAGTCATTTTGGAGCCGGACGTGTTCAACAGTTGCCCGTTGGCTCCTGCCCCGCCCAACAGATTGGTGAAAGTCATCAATCCTTGTTAGGAGATGCCGACGCTCGATGGTGGATGAATTTTCTGATCATTTACAACACGGGTGTCGCAATCAAGACACTGGTAGTCCTTTGCTGCTATCGTGTGGCATCTCTCGTCAATTTTTAAACCCATCAGTCTACCGGCTTCTTGTACTTGAAGAATTTTCTATGACGTATGATTTCCAATTCAATTAGGTGTTCGTATATTCCACAAAGGTGCCTTGAGATATGAGTTTACTTTGCTCCGTGACCGCGTGCTGAGCTCAAAATATTCATATTTCAAATCAACTTTCCGAATGAAATGAATGGAAATCCCTCCCCAAAAACTTTATTTTTCACACGATTTTTAAAGAAACTCTGTAATGTTGCACTATGTACAAAAATATAGGCATAACAGAAGTAAATAACATAAATAAGTAAAGAGTTTGTGCAGGAAAATGAATTCATTGCAGCTCCTGGCATGCAAAACCTGGCCACCAGGCGGCAGTATAATATGGTCACACAGACAAAGGAAGAAGAATTTGACTCAGCTACTCTAATTGACTCAATAAACTGAAGCAGCAGTTGTTGTTTTTTTGTTTGTTTTTTTGTTGCGGAGAATAAATGTGCCTTTGAGTAGAGCTATATTTTCTGTCTACATGTTTTGTTGCACCATTTGTGTGCAAAACAGGATTACTTTACCACATACAGTAGATGCGACGGCCTTTCCTGTTATGTGTTAGCATTAAACTAGTGGAATTAAGGCAAAGTTAAATCTGTGCTTGTTTTTCCTTGAAGCCCTTTTTATTTTATTTTTTTAAATGAATTGGTTCACTTTTGGCCAATGATTGTGACTCACAGTCATTTGAGATAAGTCCCATTACACCGTTGTCGAAAAGCAAAAGATCGTCCGAACGCTGGCTAATCATATCTCAAGGCACCACTGTAATAACGATCAAACTGTCGGGGGGGCAATTGTGCGCATGTAATCTGTCGTAAGTCTGCATGTTGTCTCGACAGCCTAACGAGGATGCGGTCCGTGACGAAAAACGCCTTTGACACTCCGCCATTTACGAGCAAGAAAACAGGAATGTTTGTGGCGACAGAGTAGCGAACAACAAGTCTTGCGAGGTGCAACTGCGCGACTGGAAGCGCGCGGGGGGAGCGAGATTGGGCCCTCAAACGGGGATGCTGCACGGCTGTTAAATTGTTTGTTTGTGGATTCGTCACGGCGGGTCGGCGCTTGGCACAGCTCGGGGCCGTGACAGCCACACAGAGGAAATTTACAGAAGAAAGGAAGGAAGGAAGCAAGGAAAGAGGCGGGCATGATGAGTTTAGGTTTAAGACCTCAGGGAAGCCGAGGAGTTTGCGCGGCGGCTTGAATACCAGCGGTCCCTGAACGTATTTCACAGTTTGGGAGAAAATGAAAAATGCTGCTGCAGGCGGACCCCCAAAAAATTCTGGAGGCTCCGTAGAAGTGTTCACCATATGGCAGAGAGAAAAAAAAAAAAAAAAAAAAGGAGCCCCCTCAGAGGTTCACGACCGGGATCCTGACACAGCAAGAGACAAGACAAGAAAAAGTGTTTAAAAAAAAAAAAGAGAAACTAAAAGAGAAGTCTGGGGGGGTGGTGTTAATGTGAGTTAAAGTGGAACGGAGAGGCCTGAAGCTGAAAAAGTGATGTACTCCCAAACTACTCAAGCTGCGTCACCAGAGACTTAGAAGGAGGAGTGCAGCACTATAATTATCCTTTTTGAGATTAACTGTAAATACCCTTGAACAAAAGCATCGTTCTGCGGATGGTGGCCGGGTATTTTAAATTTTTTTCCCCCCCAAGAGTGACTCATCACGGAAGGGGAAAAAAATATATATTTTTTTTCAACACTACCGGCCTGAATGCTCCTTTTGGAGAACGCAAGCGCGCTGCTGTCCAATTTCAGTACGACACAGACTTTGTTGTTTTTTTTTTTTCCTTAAGCGAGTCGTTACCTCTCCCGGTCGGCGAAGGAGAAGGAGGTGCTGTGCAGTGTCTGCCGGCTCTCCTCGGACGCCAGGGAGCACGGGAGCGCGCGGGAGAGGGGCGGGGCCACGCCGCGGGACATCGGGGGCGGATGCCGGGAACAGCTGCGATCGTAACTGGAGACACGGATTGATGGATAGGAGGAGGCGAAGAAAGGAACATGAGCACAGGGGAGAGGAATGGAGCGTGGCCAACGATTTGGTATCTGGGCCTTTCGCCGGTACTCAATTCACCTCTTCATAAGCGCCACGGTTATGACCTCAATTGTAGAAAATACGATTTCAGCCGATGTTACTCGACGAACATAATCAAACCCAAAAATATATATATATGTCATACGTCCCCAAAATTCGGATTGACAGATGTGTTTTGCTCCGATCGACCCATTGGAGGATGTAAAAATGCCGATGTCATCGAGGGCCGGGGCACATTTGAAATCTGACGTGAAACATTGTTCGTATACTTTGGGCTCCGTCGGCCAGTGCTGCGAATTCTGAAGGCGGATCGGATGGACGGGGCAACACATACAGGCTGAAATCTGATTGGACAAGGAAAAAAATACAAATAAAAAGAGAAAAGACTGTTGGGAAAAACTGAATACAGTTTCATGGAACCCCAAATGAGAATTTAGGTTGTCAACGTAGCTCAGTGCCCACCGCTGGATGAGGCAGTATGAGGACGAGGCCAGAAAACAACAACAAGGGAGACAGCGTCGGGAGCGGCGGAGTCGTTTTCACAATCAGCAAACGCATTAACGCTGCCAAAGCGGGAGAGGATTACTCGCCCTCGTTGGACTCATTAAAACGAGGTCCGTGGGAAGAGAAGCGGGAGGCGTGGAGCCTGTCGGGATGAGATGCCACAAGGCGTAGAAATGGACGTGGAGGGATGGCGTGCTAGTCAAGAAAGGTGAATTATTGCGCTAGAGGGTTTTTTTTGGGGGGTTGGCTTTCCTCTGTTTTTAATTGCGCTTGCGACAACTGTTTGGGAGGTGCGACAGATGGAAGGGCTCGGCTTGTCACGGTACCGACGTGCTCTAGACCGATGATCCTCGGGACCGTTTGGTACTGGAGGCCGCCGAAGAGTCTGATTTCATTCGGATTAGTTTTTGTTGTCACTGATGAGAAGGACACTTGGGCGGTGACATCACTGGGTTGCCTCGCTTTTGCACGAAAAGACAGTAAAATGCTGCAACGTGTGCCCCGCACAGAGAGACGTGTCACAAATTCTCACCTTTGAACTCGACCAGTCTAATCCTCCGATGAGGAAACTGGCAAAAGTCAGGTAGCCTTTCACGTACGGGAATACAAGAGACACAAGTCGCCGCGTTTTGATGCTCATGGCAGCGCAACACCGACATGTTGACGCAAGTCAAATCACTTTGCTACAAAAGAGATGGATCTTTTTCAATTTCTCTTGTTTTGATTTTTGGGAGCAAGGTAGTGTCAATCAAAAATATTAACTTGGCTCTCACTTTGTTGTTTGTTACTGATGTATTGATCGTTTCCGACATGCTAGGATTAAAGCTGTCAGAAGCCTGTCGCTGCGAAAAACAAATCATCATTTCTGATTTTCATGTCGGTGTTGTTGCACTCCCCCCCACCGCTTATGACTCCGGCTCTCCGATTGTTTTCTTTCCTGCATCGTGTGACATTTGGAATGCTAATGCGGACCCTTGGGCCCATAAACTCAACCACTAAACCAACCCCGCCCTCGCACAAACTAAACGACTAACCCCGACTACTGAATCAAACCAAACTGCAGCACTAAACGAATGCCAACTGTCCCACATAAGCCCCCACTAACCCTCCCCTGCCACTAAGCCTTATTATACCACTAAACCAACCAACAATTATGTGGCAACGGTGATTCAGATTGCTTTCAACATCTGAACAGTTCTTCTATGAAAAACCAACAACAAAAACTGAAAATGTCAATGCCAGTGACAAAATCATGTATGCACCAAAAAACCACCAGTGTAAGAATTTTACATACAAACTATTTGCACTCTATGTAATAGTAGTAGTAGTAGTATATAGTAGTGTGTGCGTGTATGCGCATGTGTTATTGTGCGTACAAGAAGCCATTGCTTCTACTTCTAAAAATAAATAATCACTGTCATCTTCTCTCTTTGTTGACACGTCGTGTTTTGTGCCGAAGGATGTGTCGCAGACAAATGTCGTGTTTCGTCGCCGATTTCGAGTTGCTTTGATGCATAGTAGCCGATGCGGTGTGACATACTCAACGATTAGTCGTCCGGGATGCTTCCCGACCATAACGCCGAAAGTCTGCAAAACTAGAAGCTGACGAGCAAACGTGGTGTCGTCAAAAAAATTCGTGACCTCAAGTGCTTTTTGGAGAATAGAGCGTCCGTACCAGCCTCTCCCCACCATTCCGGAACGAGGTCCATATTCTCTTCCCTATCATAATTGGACAAACAAGGCTTCTGCGCTACAGCGGCAATGCGGCATCCGCCATTATTTGTCCGAACGTAAACAATCAGATGCCTTTCTCGTAAACAATCAGATGCCTTTCACGCTGCGCACCAGAGCTGAATGTACCTCCACAAAAGCAATTCTTTGTCCTCGTTGGACCCGAGTAACACCCGCCCTTGGCCTCCGTCGAGCTCGACTTCATCACGCCGACGATTTTCGCGCCTGCAAAACAACTCTCTCGCTCGCACGCGGCTCTTCTGTAATCACGCCGAACTGGATGGCGGCCACTTGCCACTCGACGCTATCATTCCGGTCCATCTGCGGCCCATCCGACACATGGCGTTATTTACACATTGATGACACGCGATAGACCGGCTGGTGCCGGTCTATCGCGCCGCACGGAAATAGTGCGAGCGGCGCAACGTGCTATACCCTCGCCTCTCGTTTGAATGAGGTCACGGCTGATGCAAATTCGAGAAGCAACAGTTAGGTTCTGTCTGAAAGGCCCTTCTGTGTGTGTGTGTGTGTGTGTGTGTGTGTGTGTGTGTGTGTGTGTGTGTGTGTGTGTGTGTGTGTGATTTATTTATTTATTTAATGGTGGAGCAGCTCAGAGGATGAATCTGCAGCCGCACAAAGGAGACTGGAGTCGGAGATAAGATGCAAAGACGGCAATTACAATACGGATAGAAAGCCAAGAACCACAAGGAAAGAAGTGCGGGGGGGAGGGGGGTTGGACAGGTATTGAGAGCAAGAAAGCAAATCCCCGCGAGGCGAGCGAGGCCCAAGTGGGAGGAAGAGGAGGAAGAGGGAGGTTTTGAGAACGTAAGACCGTGGGGGCAAATCTGAGCTCAAGTGCGAAAAGGGAATATGAAGTGGAACAAATTAGACCGTTCCCGACGCCGGATTGAAAAATTGGCAGTATGGAGACGGAGAACGAAGGCATAAATAAGCGACGTAAAACAACAAGAATCTTTGACAGAAGAAGATGCGGGAGGGAGGGGGAACGAGGCGCACAAGACCCGGCGGTCAAATCAACTTGACGTTATTGGTCTGATCAGCAAAGCGTGGAAGTGCGCCACTATATCATCAGGATGCGTCGCCCATTTCCCCTTAATGGCCGCTCTCCGCCGCGGTTGTACATAAACAACGGCCGTCCTTTGTACGAGCCGCGTGATGGCAGGTGGAATATGACCATTTTTTTTTCCCCCCCAAAAGTGAAAGCAAATCTTTCAAGCTATCCGTACAAATCTGAAGAAACGAGCGGTGGCGGCGCCTCGCTTCTTTGTAATGTGCCCCTCTGGTGGTGGGAGGAAGATGGAAAAGTCGCAGGGTTTAGTGGTGAAGCCCGCCAAAGATATATTTATTTATTTATTGATTTATTTTGTCCCTTTACGACTTTGAAATTTCTCATCCGATTTGAAATGTTCCAACTTTAGCGTGTACCAAAAAATTCTTGCTTCTGGCGGGGATTGTTTATGTCTCATTCCGAATGTTTCTCAGGTTTCTGGCAATTCAAATATTTTTCCCCCCCCCCCCACAACCCCCCCCCCCCCCATCTACGCAAAACTATCTGAACACGTCATTGCCCAAGGGGCAAATGACGAGGATGCTGCATAGACTCACATCTCTCTATCTACACGTATAGACACATTCGCTCGAGGTCCTTCTTAGCCAATGGGATGCCGGCATGATGCTTGGCGATAGCCAATGGCAGAGCAGCTCTCAGTACGTTGCGTTCAGGAAATTCAGAGCTGCGACGAGCACCCCAGACTGTATTTTTACCTTTTCCAATTTGAAAAGTCTTTCCTAACAAGAGGCAATATTTTCCTGTTGAGGCGTTTCGTAACTTGAAAATTTCACATGAAGAGACGTTCATAAGTAGGCGTACTACTGTATCTGTCTGTCTTCTACTGCCCCCAGGTGGCCAAGGTGGGCAGCAGCATAACGGCTCTTCAATTCATGCAAAGTGCTTCTATGGAGAGAGATTTTTCCTTGTTTAAAAAAAAACAAAACAAAAGACAATTTCCTCGTATCTCAAGGCACCGATGGACTGTACTGTTCAACATTCAGGTTACGGTATTTTCTACTAACATGAACGTTAGAAGAAAAAAAAAAGGCGACAGAAAGCCGTCTTGGCGGAGCACTTCACGACGGATGAAAAGAACACATCCGTTTTCCGCTGCAATGTAGCTTCTTTCCACGCGCGATGGCAAGAGCGTCATGTGCGAAGGGGATGACAGCAGCTCGCCTCCGAGCTCCCGCTCGTGTCTTAACGCCTCGGCCTCCCGTGTTGAAGGCAAAAAGCCTCAAGAGGAAACAAGGTCAGCTCTGGAGTTCATTAGAGGACGGTGAAGGATGGAAAGAGCCTTGACAGCTTAGTTGGGGTGTCCCCCCCCCCTTCTCCACCCCCCCCGGGCTCATGTTGGCTCTGCTGCGGCTAGACAAGCTCTCGGCAAACTTTCCCCCAAACACGTGTCCGCTGGCTAAGTGGGAATTCGAAAGAGCTTTCCCAGCTTTTGGTGATCCTTCAACACCGCGGGTGACGGCTTCAAATTTGGTGTCAGGATACAACGCGGTGGTGCCCGTTTTTGGAGCTCAATGAGAAAAGGATGTTTGCGGCGGCTTACTATCGGCTCTCGTACTTCCCGATCCCGAAGAATTTTTACGATCGTGCAACGATTGTCAGGTGGCGCAGTGCTGCTGTTTCTGGGTTTGAGGCCTTCATTGAAGCAAACGTCTAACTTAGTCCTTGTCCCTCTTGTTGGGCACGAGCAAATGGCAGCACCGCCAAGTCCCGAGTATCCGATATCTGCTCTACAAGTCCCCACCTCCATGTAAAGCTACGTTTTGGGTGAATATACATTGATAGCAAATCTGTTTTCTACAGTGACATTCGCTAAAATGCCCCCCAGATCCCCCAAAAAACCAAAACATTCTAAATGTATTCTTGCAGCGCATGATTGCTCGAAGGGGGCGGAAATATCCTCCTGAACTTCTTAGCGATCCGCTCATTGCGTTCGAAGCATTCTTTAATTTGATTGTCCAATCCAGTCGGCGCCTCGACACCGTCAGCGGCATCGAACTGCAGGAAATTGTGTCACCTTCCTAAAATACCGGCCAAAGTCACCTCGGAAATTCCATATTCCCTGCAGCCCACTCGTTTTAGTCCATTCTGCCGAATATTGCGTTTGTGGAAGATGAATGAAGCGGCAAGATCCAACCGTTTTTATCCATCTCGGGGGGGACGGCGGCCTGGGTCATTTGGTGCCACTTGGTGTCGACTGAAAGTGACATCGCAGTTGCTCAGGGGCGACTGATCGCCGCTCAGCTTGCAGATGTCACATGACGGAACTCGGCAAACGGGGGAGCCGTGAACGGCGGTTGCCGAATCCTTTTCTCACGCTCTCAAAACGGCTTCGGACGACGCATGTGGTGATGATGTCATGATTGGCTGTGGCGTGAGAGAGGTGGTCCCAAAGACACGGATGAAGTCCCTCCCCAAAATGAAGGCCCGAGTCGCAAACGCCCGGCCCGCGTGCTGCCTGATCACAAATAAGAAAGGAGGAAGTTCCTACCAGAGCTTCGCCGTGATGATGATCGCCGTGAGGATGAGCAGCGTGGAGATGGTCACAGTGACGTAGAACTGAGGGTCCACTGTAACACACACGCACAGTTACTATTTTCAGAGCGTGACGGTATATAATTATAGCAAGAACAAAAGAAGAAATCAATGAGGGCAGCTGAACATGAAATTAGATGTGCCAAAAGACTCGCAACAAAAACAGCCATCCCGCCGCTTCTCGCGCATCTCTTGACGGCGGCCGATTGCCGGCGCTGAACGATGGCAACTTAATGAGGCTTTCCAGACGCAGCCGACTGCGCTCGCGTGGGGGGGGTGCAGCGGGGACGGAGGTGGAGCGGGTCAACCTTCACCCCGTGACAGTCAATTCCCAGGAGCACTCGTGGCAATGCGGCGGCGCGTCATTTTCCCTGACACCCACCTTCCTCCAGCTCGGCCTCCTCCGCCCCGCCGTCCTCCACGCCCTCTCGGTTCCACGACTCCGGGCGCGCATCCTCTCGGGGATGCGTGCTGGCGTCGGGGTAGAGCCAGTCGGCGGAGGACGCGGCGGCCGTACCCGCCTCCCGCTGGCTCCCGTGCTGGCGCAGCCGCTCCGTTTCCTGACTGGAGAGGAGGTGGTGGGTCTCGTCCTCCAGGGGGTGCGTGGGCCCCCAGACCACCGCCCAGAGAGGGGTGGGCGTCGCCTGGGCGCTGACGGACAGCTGGACGGCCAGGGCCTCCGCCCGCTCCTCGCCCTCGTCGTCACAGTGACAAGTAGAGGGCCGTGTCACCAGGACGACCAGGACCAGGGAGACGAGGGCGGTCAGTTGTACGACAGGAGCGATGGAGCTGGAGGGGAGGACAAAGATTAGGAGCGAGGTGGAGAAGTTGCCTTCTTCTCTGCGCCAAACTCTGCCGTTTTACCATCTCTCCATCGCTTCGCTGTGTTCACTGACACTCCGGCGCGCCGATCATCTCTGGAAGATGAGCAAAAGAGAGGAAAACAAAGGGGGAGGGTCCGGCTTTTCTCTCGGTCTCGGATCCACACACTGATAGTATTGGCAAAAATCCCGCTTTTCAATCTAAGCTAAATATACCCGCTTCCCGCGGGCCATTTCAAGTTCTTAACGCTCAATTACGCACCACGCACTCACTCTCTCTTGCGTGCAATCAACGGCCAAAAAGTACACCGCGATTGCCCGGAACCAGTCGCACGCGTTCACAGCCAAGCCCATAAATCATCATTAGCGACGTCACGTCGCTCCAGCGGCCAACGACACTTGGAGCCAACTTCCCATCTACTACTACTTGGCTGCCCAAATGTCAACCAAATGTCACTCACGCGCTCCCGACCCATATCGGTGCCTACCTCTGGCAAGTGGAGAGAGGGAATGAGAGAATAGGGGAGATACAGAGCGCAAAGCGGGTAGGGATGGAGAGGGGGGGGAAGCGTTGGTTGCCTTAGCGACCGAGACATGAAGTCCGCTAGAGAGGCAGAGCGAGCGATGGAGGGAGAGAGACTGCCAGAGAGAGATTTAAATGCTAATTATGGGTGTGTGGGTTTTTTTTTTCATGACTTCAAATTAAAAGCAACAAATTTGACGTGGCAAACAAATGATACAGAAAGCGATGTTTATAAGATCATTTCATAGGCAGCAGAACGGGGGGCAGGGGCACAAAAAAAAAAAAACTTCAATTATCATAACTGCAGGACGCTTTCGAGAGAAAAACAAAGCAGGCGGAGAAGGTGGAGAATAATTGAATTCCCGTTCATTTACATAGGTCACACCGGCTCAGCGGCGGGATAAGCCGGTTATTGCGAAGGAGCCCCGGTCAGGTTGACGTTGAGGAAAATAAATAAATAAATAAATAAAAGGGACAGACGCGATGCAAATTTCTGTTTGACGGCTTTATTGCAACTAATATTTGCAGAGGAAACAATCACAGACAAACACACGTGGGGTTGCTTTCCCGAAATATTTTTTTGTCAGTGAGTTTTTAATCAAGAAAAATTGCACTGTACTGTCCCCCACCACTCCCCCCCCAAAAAAATGACAAGAAAAATATTATTGTACATGCTGCAGTCTTTGTGTCGAAGGTCGTCCTTTAAGGGGCGTGGCCTCGTGAGTGACATCATGAACTGGAGTCATGTTGGCTGGTTAGTCTGCGCGCGAGGGTGCGGGCGGGAGTTGTGGCCGACAGCAGCTCCTTGCAAGTGTTCTCATTTTGCATTTGTTCATCCCATTCAATAAACGTCCAAAAGTGCATCGACGACTGCGGCTCTCCTTGCCCCCATGTAAAGGCATTACACTAACTTCAGTACTCTGATTTTGTTTAGTTTTTCTTATGTTTGAAATATCCTTTGCGTTGGAGCCTTGAATGTTTTCTCCTTTTGCTTGATGATACATATATGCGTTTATTTCGGTTAATATGCTGAGCTTCAGACAAGATAATTGTCCATTGATATCCAATGCGTATGATATGATTGTACACCCCCCCGGCCCCTTATACTCCCATGACTCATATGGCAAAAAATCCAGCCTGAGGCTCCGGTCTCTCCTCCCCATCGTGGCTCCTCACTGGAGGACGCAACGTAACCACGAGCCGGCGGACCCCGCGTCCTCGTCCTCGTCTCCTCCCGCGTCGTCCTTGTCATCATCATCAAGGTGTTCTAAGTTCAACAAGGAGGCCGCAGGCAATTGTCACGACGCGCATCATCTAAAATGAACACTCCCAAGGCGGTGAAACGAAGGCGAGAGAAGCGTGTGGCTTTTACCGTCCGAATCCTCGTCATCTTCCGTGTCCCCCTCGGACTCCAGCGGCAATTCTAACCGGACGTCTCTCCTAACCGTAATGTCGCCCCTGGTGTGTTTAAAGTCACATATTAGGCCTTTTGGGGTTTTTTCAACATGTTCTACAGCGGTTAACCTCATTAAGGTCTAGAACAGGCGTGCACATTACGTCGATCGCGGTCGACGGGCAGTTCGCGGACTGTTCGCAAGTCGATCGCGAGGGTTGGAGAGGAGGAGGAAAAAAAAATCAAACAAACAAACATTTCTGTCTCTCTGTGTGTCATGGTTCTGTTTGTGACCAACAGGGGGCACTGTGGGGCTCCGCCTGCAACTGCACACCTGTTGGTCATTGTCATTAGTTGTCTGTATAAAAGGACTCCCGACCCGATCACTCAGTGTTGGGTCATTGTTGCTGTTTATGTGTGCATGTGTCACGTTTTGTTTATGTCTCCTGGAAACGGGCAACTCCCACCACGACCCTCAACTGTGGGGTGTGCCAACGCAAGTTCGGCTTTGCCGTTACCAAGGACGACCACCGAGTGGGAGAAACAGCGCAGCGGGAGCAAGAGAAACCTGACGATGATGTCGGTGAGTTACGGATGCCGCGGAACTTAATCGAAAACTGACTTAGGAACTTGGAAGTTGTCTTTTTCAGTTGTTTTTGCGTGTTGACATTTACGTCAAGTTCAAACAGCGGGTCTTCGGTTCAAGACGGTCCCGACAGATGCAGTTTCGAACAGCGCGCGATGAACTCGTTTGTGCAATAGCGTAGGAATATGTGGAAGAAGGCTTCATTTTGTTGTCCTTCCTGTTATGTTTTTTTTAAATCTCTTTATTTACTGTCATGAGTGTGTTGTCAGCGTGTGATGTCTTCAGGTTCATAATAGCAGGAAAGTGGTTCATCCCCTGTTTGTGGAGTAGTTACATTTTGAAATATTAACATTGGCAGTGAAGAAACATTTTAGGGAGGGCGCCAATTACTCGTCGTTCAGGGCAAAGAAAGTGCTGGATCTTCACCCATGCACCTGTCAAGTCATGGGTGAAGAAACTCGGCGTTGGGGTGCGTTATTATTTAAATTAGCCCGTAACGTTTTCTGACAGGGTGTTCACAAAAAAAAAAAAAAAAACTCTGTAGTTTAATTTCACACTTGATGGGTGGGCTGACACTCCAGAGACCCTCAGATGTGCGTAAGCAATTAAAATGTCCCATTAAACAAATGCAATTAGCAATGCAAGGGGAGAAAAAATGAATATGCAAATTAGGGAATATCATTGACCGGGCTGAACCAAATGCAAACTCCCCGCTTTTTGTTTTTTTTTTTTTTTCTTTGAAAGACGGCGGCGTACCTCTGCTTTCCGGAGCCAGGGAGCTGCTCCCACACCACGAGGTCGCGCCCGCCGCTGACCCAGCGGTGGTCGCCGCTCCCCGTGGTCCATGCGGCGAAGCAAAGCATTCTGGGGGCTCGGGGCCAGGTCAGAGAGGCCAGGTAGCGACACTGAGGCAGGGAGAACACTGCAGGGAGAGACCAAGGAACGGAGAGGAACTTTTTTCCAAAATAAGAATCATTTGCCGATTGAACGACGACCGAATTTCACTTTCTCATGAAAATCGCTCCCCGTTGTCAAGTTCAACAAATGCCAAAGCGCTCAATCAAATGTTCTGCCTGTAATTCACACCTTTGGAGTTTGAAGGGAACCCCCCCGCCCCCAAAAAAAATTCTCATAATCATGATACATTTGAAAATAAGCGTCGTCCTGGTTGGACGTACGCCTTTCGAGTGAAGCACTCACAGTTGAGCGTGCTCTCGCCATTGGCCACGTCGTAGCAGGAGCCAATGAGGAGGCCGGCTGTCTGGTGCACGCAGTCGGTCACCCCGGTGACGCTACTGTGATTGGTCAGTCTGGAAACCGTTCCTGCGGTCGGTGCACAGATGCAAGGTGAAATGTGAAATCTCAAGGCTTCCGCGAGCTGCGGCCTCCAGTCGTCCCGGCCGTTGATTTGTTCTTCACGCGACACGATGACTTGAAAGCCCCACTCACCCGTGATCCAGTGCAGGATGTTGATCCAGGGCCGCCCGTACGCGAGCAGCACTCTCTCCCCGCGGGGACTGAGGGCCAGCCGCCCCCCCGCGCAACCTGTCACCTGACCGCTCCAGCCGTGCAGCAGTCTCAGGGGGTCTCGCTCGCTACAGCGGTTCTCCCACACGGACACCCCTCCGTCGGACGAGCCGCTGAACACCAGCGGACCCTGGCACTGTGGAGAGCACGCGGTTGTCATGGTGACGCGTGTGTACTGTACTCACCGGCGCGCGCGTGTGCTTTCAAGGGGCAACGGTTTAGAAATAAAGGGGGCGGTACGCTCGGAGAGATGAACAATGACAGCTCGAATGCCTCAGGCGTACTGCGATGATGATTGCAAATTGAACAAAAACGGCTCGGCATTTCAATAATCATTAAAAAAAAAAAAGGCTTTTGCTGTACATTTGGCCGGCTTACACGTTAACAAAAGCCCATTTGGAAGCAATAAACGGGCCCGGATAAGACGCGGCGGCGGCTGAATTTTTCCAAAGGCTTTTCTACAGACACGTTTCTTGAAAATGTGTCCTCGCGCGCTACTAGAGAGGGAGGAACATTTGTTTTCATGTCTTTCACATCCGCAAGCAGCTTAAAAATAACCCAGTGAGGAAGGTGGATCGCCATACCAGAGTTTCTTTCACAAAATCCTCCTGGGAAAGGATGGAGCCAAACTCTTTGGAAAATGGCAGCCACGAGAAACCGGCGCGCGAGGTGACGTTGTAGTACTAGCTTCACTCAGACAAAACTGGTCCAAATATAGTCACCAAATGGGGATATGCAATCAATGTCATGTCACTCTATTCCCAAAATACATTTGAACAAACAAATAGCAAAGAATAGACAGAGCCTTGTCCAACAGAAGCTTCTTCCCCTCTTTTCATTTAGTTCCTGAGGGTAAATTGGTCACAAGAGGGCGCCTTGGTATCGGCCGCCGCCGTCGCGAGTCACCATTGCATTGAAATAAGGCCGCTATCGAGCGATACCTGATATCAGGGCACGCCCACCTCTTTCTTTTTGTCAAATCAAATATCAGACTTGCCTTTCCATCAAGTCTTTTGAGTATTTCTGTCTGTCGCCATGGCGATAGAGCCACTTACCTGAATGGAGGTGACCGCTTCCTGGTGTGCGTTGATTGATTGGCAGTTATCCAAAGTGCGCCAGCTCCAGGCTTGAACCTTGCCCCCGTCTGCGGAGCGGGGGTGTGACAGAGTGCGAGGTTAACACTCAGCGACAGGCGCGCGGCGGCCATTAACGCCAGTCACGGCCGACGCACCTGAGCTCCTCCGCCTGGCCTAAATTGGGCGCCAATGTGTGCGCTAGCCGCGCACACGTAACCGGCGCATTCATCTTCATGCTCTCTATGCTGCTTGATAGCACATTCCTTTGTCTACGGTGGACTTTGATTGACGTGTCTTTGGTTTTACACACACACACGCGCGCACACACACACACACACACACACACACACACACACACACACACACCTGATCCAGTTACGATGTAGCCGTCGCCCTCCGGCACAAAGCTGAGCGCTGTCACAGCGTTGAACGTGTAGATAGACTTCACACACTGGCCTGCGTGGGAGGAAAGGAAAGAGGTGTTACGGACTTAATTGCCAGCCCGCAGACCACTGCTCACACAAACATAATAGTCTGTTGCTAGCATCACACAAAGGCAATTTTGAACAACATTTGCGCCAAGCAGTACATTTGGAGAATTGTGTGTGTGTGTGTGTGTGTGTGTGTGTGTGAGTGAGTGACAGACATAAGCAGACAAAATATTCCATTGATGTTCAATTGTGCCTAAATCCTCCTCTTCTTTACTGTCCTTTGTTTTAGCCGTTCGGGTTTAAATGGGTAAGTCAAGTGAAAAATGCTCTTTAGAATGTGTTCTGCACGGCCCCGCTCGTCTAAATACGGCCTTCTGATTGCCGTAATATTGCATTTGTTTAATGTGAATTTTTATCAAGCTCAGGGGGCGGACATTTTGCCACTTGCCGGAGCAAGAAACGAAGCCACCGGCGGCCATTTTGCATTGTCACTCGCTAAGCGTTCCTAAGGTGAATACATGGATTCTCTCGGCAGTGTTTTCATGTTATTTTCTGTCCGTACAGTGAAAATCCCACAGTGCGTGGTGTATGGTTGTACCAAGAAGTCTGGGTGAAGCTCTTCATGCGTGTTTCATCGGTAAGAATGGGATTATAAATTTTCTCTTACAAGGTTTATCTCCGAGTGCTATGCAACGATTCGTCTACATTGCTTTGTCAGCACCATCCACAATGAAATGAAAGCAAAGCCCCTCAGGACAAAATTTGCTGCAAAATGTAAGCCTAACCCTGTAAGTCACGATTCATCAGACTGAGACAATATACTCTGAATGGTCGATGCAAACAGTGAAGTTTGTTCTTTGCGAGGCTCTTGTGACTCCATGCAGGGATCCTGGTATAAAACGCCCACTGCTCTGTTTTCAGCAAGGGAAAAAACATAACTGAAGTCGTCCGTCACGATGGCAACGTAAGATGGCTGCCCTTTTGAATTCAGCTCCAAGGGACCAATTGGTACTGCAGTCATACAGTATGTGTGCTTGAGATGAACAAAAACGGGCGAATTTGGCTGCTTAATTTATATTCCACAAACGCGATATTAATCCGAGTGCTGTGTTTACACGAGTTGTGTCGCACAAAACAACCGTAGTTTGTGGCCCAATGACGTCGGTGTCGATGAAAGCCTCTCTTGAACCGTCTTCGGCTTACCGACGCTCAGGGCCCAGATCTTGACGTTGCAGTCCGCCGAGCCGCTCAAAATGAACCTCTCGTCGTCTGGCAATGACAGCGACCAGGCTGTGGGGGGGAGGGGGGGGGGTGTCAAGAGGGGATTACATAACAGTAAATAAGTGCTTTATTTATGCTTCTCTTGGGACGAGGTAAGAGACGAGACGTATCGAGTGCATGAGTTCAAGTGTTCTCACTCACTCAGTCAGTCAGACAGACACAAGAGTCTCATTTCTCTCTGGACTTGATGTGATGAAGCGCTTCAATAATTAAAACGCTGCACACATCCGTCGACATGTACCGTACTTCGACGTGTGTGTGTGTGTGTGTGTGTGTGTGTGTGTGTGTGTGTGTGTGTGTGTGTGTGTGTGTGTGTGTGTACAGTGAACCCTCATCTATCGTGGGAGACAAGTTACTGACGCACTTGCATTAGATGAAAAACAGGTGACAGAGCGCTGGTGTGAAAATGCGAGTAATTGGCTTTTGCCTGAAAAAGGTTTTTAATTGACCTTTAGATGTGAAAATATGGCAGCAAAGCACCACTTTTTCTAAACGAACCTCCTCAACTAACCTTAATTTAATATTGTTCCTTGGCACCAAGATGCCACAGAACGGCGGCACTGCACTACTTTAGTGTAAATGAAGCGTCGCGACTCAAGTCAATGTAGTTGCTTGGCAGCAAGATGTCACACGATGGCAGCAATGCATTATGTTTGTCCAAAAGAAGCTTCCCAACTAATTTCGACAGTTCTTGACATCAAGATGCCATCGGATTCTGGCAAAGCACTACATTTGTCTAAGTGGAGCGCCTCCACTTACGTTGACGTAGTTCGTGCCAGGAATCAAGATACGACTAGATGGCTGCAAAGCAATAAGGTTGCTCTTTTTTTTTTCTTTCTTCAACACGCTCATTAAATAAAATTACATTTCAGCTTGGGGTGTACCAAAAAAGACAATCTGAATGGAAAAGTCAGTTTTGATTCAACAGATGTGGAGCTCATCGAATCGAACCGAAGGCAGCCATGTATCGAGTGGTCTTTTATTGGAGAGAGATGTCTTGGAAGGCAATGCCACATTTACACGTCCTGACAAGTTCTTGTCGGTAAAATGACAAGAAGAACCTCATTGCATCGTATCCTCTTGAATTGAGCCCCACCATCCCAAACTGAATCGCGATACGTATCGAATCGTTTTTTGTTGTCGAGCTGCACACCCCTAGCTTGAGTGAAGAATGACGATTCGCTTCCCAAAACGCGCAAAGCTGTCAAACTGCAAATTTGCGTGCTTTCACCGGATTCTGTAAAAAAAATAAAAATAATCAGCAAATAGCGGGAAGGGAAGGCTGTGTCCTCACCCAGCTTTTTGCAGTACTCAGCGGGAGGGGCAGACAGGCTGGTAACCCCGCCGGTGTGACCCCCCAGGTTCTTGTGCTCCGTTGCCGTGGGAACGTGCCACACCTTGATGGTCGTATCGCGGCTTGAAGGGTGGGAGGGGGAGAGAGGGAGAGAGAGATGAAGCGAGCGCGGGAGTCGAGTTCCGATAAAACGCAACGAGATCTGAGGCGAGCGATCGGAATGGGTGGAACATAAAGCAGAGGGCGCAAAGAGAGACCATGAAATGTTACAGTCGAGGTAATGCAAAGTCATAAAGATCACACACACAAACGTTGAATAATGCATGAGACGCTCGCTCACACACTCGCAACGCTATTCAAATGATTTATGTGTTCATTTTTACCTGCCAGAAATCACCAGGTTGTCAACGGCGAGCACGCAGGTGATGATGTCATTGTGACCCTCCAACAGCCTCAAGCGGAACTTTGCCTTCTGCCAACGTGTTTTCAGGGATGTCAGCTCGGAATCTGAATGAATAGGAACACTTTTAGCCTGAAATGTGTTCCTTGTGCTGACTGCAGATTTTTTTTTTTGGGGGGGGGGGGGGTCTTGTTAGCTCTTTTAAGATCTGCAAACACCAGCAAAGGTGATGTTCAAACACCCCCCACCCGTCTCCCCCCCCAAAAAAAATCATTTTGCGTTAAAGAGATTAATCATCAAAAATCAGTTCAAATTCTCAAGGACAAAGTATTCTCAAAGAGTCAAATGTTCTCCCCAAATTCATATCTTTCTTGTTCTAAGTGTTCTGTAATCTGCCGAATATCGGAATCGTCAGCCTCAAAATAAAATTCATATCCATTGGGCCCCGACTAAACATTATCGGCAGCACTAGGCACCTAATTCTACTGTCTCTTCTATGTAACTTTATTTTCGTAAATTCTTAAAATTATTCCCAACTGTCACACGTGAGTTAGGTGTCAAACTCAAGGCCCGGGGCCCAGATCTGGCCCGCTATATCATTTTCTGTGGCCCGGGAGAGCAAATCAAGCATGTCAACTTTTCCACGATGCTTGCTAAAGTCTGAACCAAAATTTAAGATTGTCAAGGTCATCTTTATTGTCAAATATGCTTTATGTATGACATGCAGCCACATGTAATCCTTCATGACATTGAGATATTGCAAACATTATCTCATTCCGTACTTATTGCATGAACGTAAACAATGGCTGAACTAACCATTATTCTTGACTTCTGATTTCAAAACTGCTTATCCACCAATTTGTTGTGCACTGTACATGTAATATGTGGAGGTGATCAAACATTTATACAGTTTCACAAAAATCACAGTCATAATGGCCTGCACAGGGAAACTGTAACTGCAATGTGGCCCACTTCAAAAATGAATTTGACACCCCTGTTTAGAGGGGGTGGAGGGGAGAAAAAAAATATATACATCTCACTCCCAGTCATTTTTTTGATGGTCCTTGTATTCTCGGCTTGTGTTCGATTCAGCCCACCTTCTCCTGCCAGTTGCCTGCCATCCGCGTCCCGTCCCGGACGTGACACCGCCATGACATTCTGCGGCCTTTGGTGGCAGCGAGCCGTCCCCCCGGCGGGTCCCGTCGGT
>NW_017806170.1:43737-72702 GCF_001891065.2 Hippocampus comes
AAAAAAAAAAAGCATTACTTTGCCCGAGCACAAAAATGGTGAATATGTGAGTTTTTTTTTTGAACCAACTTATGCCACTTATGGTATCTGGACTCCCTCTAGTGGTTCGAATCGCTACCCAAGTACAGTTCAGTTGTATTTCACTTTTTCGTACAATTTGCTGATATTTAAGCACCGTGTTCATTTTCTAACTGTGTATCATTTTAGCGTGAGTTACAATAGGATTACCTTCATGAACACTTGCCTTACTATGCGACAGTATTTTTCCATTGGTCAGAACGGTAATATTTGGATCACTCAGTATTTTTTTGTTTTGTTTTTTTTTTTTTTTAGGCGGCATTTGGTCTTAAAGGTTTGCGGACGACTGCCTGATGGAAAACGTGCGGCGGCTCCGTAAAGGTTGGGAAACACTGAGCTCTAGGACACTATGTTGCGCTGAGCAAGCCTACCTGTTGTGTCTCCCGCTGATCAAAATGAACGCCATCTGTGCGTTTTGTTCACTTGGATGTCAATAATCAAACATGATTTAATTTATCCGCCTCGGGGGGGTTTTCATAGTACCGAACGCAGCCCATATTGAGCAGGAGAAAGTTCACTTGTGTTCTTAAAGGCAGTGTTTGACCTCCACTGTGTTTGTAAACACACACACACCCACACTCACACACACAGGCACACACAAAGATCAAATGCTTCCACGTCAATGTTTGGACTAATGACGCTTCTCTCCATCTGGCCCTTCCCGCCTCTCGCTTCCTTACGCCGCTCTTTTCATGTCGGCCTCCGGGCTCCCAGGGGCTTGTTGCGGGCCACAGAGCTGCAGCTGAAGCTCCGCCAATCTGCACCGCAGCTCCTCCTTCCTGGAGATCTGAGAAGGAGACGGCGAGAAATTGGCTGTAAAGCAAGCCGGCGCGTCCACAGGTTGTTAGTCGGCGCAGCCGATCTATTCCGCGCGACTTGCTTTTAATATCGCGTCAACAAGCGAAGCCGCGCCCGTCTGGCTGTCTTGAGTTTTATAGTGTCTGAATTAAGGGAAGTGACTTTGCATTAAGTGTCTCTTTGCCGAGTTTGAGGAGCACTCTGTCTATTACTCACAGGATAATGGAGAAAAAAAAAGAGGGGGTTAGCTGACTCGGGTTTGTGTTCAGAGAAGAGCTTCATTAGGTACCCCCGCACGAAATCAAGAATTCTGTTTGAACAAAGGCCACATATTAAAATCGAGGGGTGAGCGCCACTGAAAAAGGGTTTCTAACATTACATGCTGATAAATTAAAATATTGCAGATTCCTCTCCTGACCAATGAGTATCTAGTGCAAATAATGCTTTGAAATTGTGAACAAATATTCAAATTGTCCCAGTATGTCCGCATTAAAATCGCATTCATGTATTAAAATTAATTCAGGTAATGTGTCATTTTCGCCATTTAATTTTTCTGCATTGTTGAATGATGTCATTAGTTTGCCGACATTGTACATCAAGTCTATACAGTGCACACGTCGACACATATTTTCTGGTTGTTTTCCTTTTCCCTTCATTGAGTTGTACAAGGTATCTCGGTCACAGTCGTTGTCATTTTGCTCTGTCACCAAAAGAAAAAGAAGAATATTTGAACAGGCGTGTGGAGACATTTTGTATCCATTGTCTCGCTGCTGTACAGTACGTATTTTGTACGTAGTAAAAACATGACATGTCATATTAATACATTTAAATTATTATGTATGTCCATCCCTCCACTTTCTAATCTGCTAACCCTCGCGAGGGTCGCGGGCTGTAAGTATATGTTTAATTATACCTAATTTAAAACCATGATTCTCTGAAAGACTAGCAATCATTTAAAAATGGTTGACTCATTAAAAGTTATGACATAGCAGTAGTTTCAACAGCAAAGATGAGAAGTTGTGCTTTGTACACTGGGATTTTTGCTCCAATGCCTGGTGCGGAGTCCTCATTAAGCATGATTTGAAACAACACAACATGCAGTGCGGCATCTTTGAAAGCTACCTATTTTGAAATGTTGCAAATAAACAAGCGGCACTAAAGTGTCGGGTGAACGCAGATCGATGACCCTGTAGCAGCCCACAACACAATCGCTTTATCTTCTGACTTCCAATTAGGAACAGCCAGGAAAGTTCACAACGTTGCAGGGGTTCATATTATATACATTTTACAATGGACTTAAAAATTCTACACACTTCTGTTCAAATGCCAGGTTTTTGTGATATCGAAAAAAATGAGACCGAGATAAACAATTCAAAAACTTTTTCTACCATTAATCGTTACTGGGAGAGGAAGTAAAAATAAATCACACAAGTGCGAACACCCTCTTCTAACGCTGGGTGTGGCTGTGTTCGGAATTAACCAATCGCATTTAAACTTTTAAATGCAAGTCATCATACACCATTTAAAGTGCCTCTGCTGATCCCCAAATAAAGTTCAGCTGTTCTTGTTTGCGTTTCCTGACATTTTTTGCAGTCACGTTTTCCAACACAATCTATTGTCCGCGGAGAGCTTCATTGGGGGGGATCTCACTGTTCAAAGTTATCAATCAGGAAGGTAGAAAAGAATCCTCAAGGTGTTACATTTAAAGATGGGACACAGTAGAGTCGGTCATTATCAAGTGGGGAAAATAGGGCACAACGGTGGCATGAGCAAGAATTAGGATTCCCCCCAAAATTGATTAAAAGACCAGAAGAAAACCGGTCAAGGAGGCTGCCAAGAGTTTGAATGTGAATGGTTATTGCTGAACACAGCGACATCCCCAGTTATAAAAGGGTGTGCACACTTGTGCAACCAGTTGTTTATTTCCCCCAGTCCCTCTCGAAAAGATGTTTCCCTCCCAATAGAGTGTACACTTCACATTAATGGCGAAAACGTGTTGAAATGATTTATCCAAGTCTATTTTTATATATCGCAAAAATCTGCCATTTTCACAGTGGTGTGTGGACTTTTTATACGTTGTTGGCGTGCAAGTCTCATCGCTAAAGGCTGTAAATACTTGTGCAAAAGTATATTTTAAATACATTTGCAAGAGTGTAAAATAACGTTCTGAGTGTAAAAATAACGTTCTGAGTACAATAAATGAAGCCAAATTTTAAAACAAGCCTTGAACGTAACGTGGAAAAAGTGATGCACCGTGAATACATGTATTTGCATTCGTCGTCATTATTTGAAACAGAATCGCTATTTCGTACATTGATGTGTTTTGTTCAAGCTTTACTGATGTTAACATGATGTCCTCGACGCAACCAGAAAATGAACAATAAGCGTCTTCGTATACCTTGAATCTTTCCTCAGGGTTGAGATCGATTTTTATTTCCAGATTCTCAATCTGCCTCAACTTCTTCTGCAGCTTCCTCACCTCCCCCATTTGGCCCTCAAACCCCCTCTGCTTGGATGACTAACACACGGACTCTCAAAGTGGAAGCTATCGTTAAGGGGGGAAAGGGAGAAAACGCGTAGGTTTATCATTAAAACGGCGCTAAACCGATTTGAATGGCGATCTGGGAATGAAGACTTTGGGCAAACGTGTCGCCGGATGTTGATGCGGAAGACGCGTCGATCTGCTCCCACAGCTACACCACGTGGACAGTTTTGGAAAGACGTGGCGGCCACCTGTCGCCCGCTCCATTCTTTAATCTAACATACCGCGCATATTTACGTTACATTAAGAGGCCTTTTATAGTTTGTTGCGTTCGTTTACCCCTTCCCCTTATAAAATTCGTACAAAATGTATTCATTTTTTGAGCTAATTTATTTAATAATTGGTGTATATGTTTATTGTGTTCAATAAACTTTATTGATATAACACTTTAAAAACAACTTGAGCAGCATACAAAGTTTTGTTCATAAAGTAAAAATCAAACATGTAAAACAAAGACGGTTAAAGCAATAAATTAATAACATAAAACAGTAAACACGAAACACTAAAACAATCCATAATCTCATGCCAAATTTATATAAAATTGTAAATGTATAATAAAATAATGTCCATATTCTAAAATAAAATTGCACACATTCTTTTTTTTTTAAATTATTACATGAAAAAAATGACAAAAATAGCTTCGTACTATTTCAAGTTTAGATGTATAGATAAAAAATACATAAAGGATATGGATTCAGGTTAAATGTAGAATTATTTATGTACGTAATCAATAATAAAAAAAGACTCGGCGTTTTTCCGTAACGAGTCATTGTTTCAACAACAGTACCTGAAGGTAACACTACTGGTTCCAAAGCCGAAATAGTAACGTGGCAAGTGTCAAAAATGTACATTTTATAAATTTAAAAAACTTCAACGAGTGCCACAAGGTAAATGGGAAAGAATCTTTAAATTATTTGCAATTGTACCTATTTATTTTCATTAAAAAAGCGGTGCTGTTGCAGGACGTGACGTAATCGTGTTCACCTCCTTTTGTCTGACGAGCTCATCCGGAGGAAGTGAAGCGCCATCCGAGGCGGCCACCATCCGAGGAAGAAAAAAAATCTTGGAAAAAAAAAAAAGGAACTTCATCGTTTTTTTGTTTTTTTTTTTTAAAATACACACATGTGGGAATTGTCTCCAATTTGAGGCGGACGAACGATCTTCGGGGGGGGGGGCGGGAGACCGATTGGACGGTGCAATCGGGTAAAGAGCTGCTCTTGATCATGTTGTGCGATTGCTTGCTACATTTGCATGACTCGGCAGGAGGAAGTGTGTGTATGTGCGCCCGCGAGTCCGTGTGGACGCGCTTGTTTTTTTTCCTCTTTTTTTTTTAATCATCCGTTTCTTTTATTTTTTGCTCTTTATTTGTTGCTCGCACGTTGACACCCGCGCTATTGCTCGTTGCTAACATGCTAACCCGAACACGTCGGGCCCGATTAGATAACCTAAATTTAAACGCTACTTTTGTGTATGGTCCTTAATACACTGCTGTCATTTCTAGAATATTATTGGAATTTTGAGCGAATAGCCTTTTAAAACTAACGTAGTTCAATGTAAAAGCACTTACATTTACGGACACTTAGGGCCACACGTTGCTAATAGGCTAAAAATAATCTCCATTCTGAACGTTTGACTGGTTTGACATTACTGACTGTGGCTATTCGGTATACCGCACGAGTTAAAATATTTTCATGCTCCGTGTGTCATTGATAAACGACGCACAATTGGGCTTTTAAAACATGATCAAAACAAAAATTGTTTCATAGGCTGATGATAAACGTTGAATTGTGCTTTGTTTTTAACTGGACTTTTACTGTCTTAAAACTGTGTCCCATACTTCCTCCTTTTTTTTTTTTTTTTTGTTTGTTCCTTAACCCTTTTGTGACTATGTGCCTTTTATCTTTTGGTGTGCTGTACAGAAGTCTCACTGTTGTCCACTGGGTGACAAATGACAATAGCGTTGCAGGGCCGATTTTTAGATCGGAGGTTTAAGGGGCGGGAGTTCCCGGCCAGGCAAGATAAATAATTTCCTTCCCAGTTTTATGAAAATGCTCTGACTCAGATGTGCAATCCAATAAAGGCTGTTTGAATGCTGAGCCACAGCAAAGAGGAATGGATTGATGTATACAGTATAACAAAAATATTTTGGCCCTACTAAATTATGGGGAATGACATCTCAGTTGGATTTACATACTTATTACAATGTGCATTTTTTAATGCGATTCTCAACATGTACAGCACAATAGAAGGTTTGTGACTATGATAGTTTGAACACTGATATGTATAAGTAAAGCTCGGGGAAGTGTAACTGGAGCTCTGCACTAGAACTGCGCAGTAACAAAAAGCTCCATACCGCCGATCCATTGAGAGGGATAAATCATTACGCATACTAACTTGAGGTTGTTGAGCATCCTACTTTTGCTCTCGCAGCCTTTAAACCAATCGTACTGGGTGTCGGAGCAGTGTGAGGGAAATTGAGGTTCTCAAACTGGTGGTGAACTGCAGTCAGGGACAGAAAACTTTTGTCATTTGGTGAGCCACGGGCAAGGTAGCTTACAAAAGCTGTCAAATGCTGATGGCCTGACCTACAGTATGTCAGAGTGATACCTGAAACCAAACAGACTAAATGAAGTGTCAAGTGACTTTTGGAACACACTGTATAATGGTACCACGAAATCTTGTTTATGTCACAGTAGATGTGTCTCAATAATACAAATCATCCACCATTTGTGTCACATCACATCATTATTTCTCCAGTGTGATATGTCACAATTTGGACATTTCAACCTGACGAAATTGTTGTTGTCTTACTTGCAGGAATAATGGAAGATTCTCATTTTAACTCATCCTATTTCTGGTCTCCCATCCCCACTGTGCCTGGACAGGTAGGACACATTCATTTGACTTATGCCCAAGCTCAGAAACCATTTAAACCGGACCAAACCGGAGATGTTTTGTAAAGAAGTGGTCAAGTGTAATTTTTCTGTTGGGGCGCCCAACTTGATGCGCCTGCCTACTTTTGTTGAAGAAATTAGGAGCAAATCCTATGGACTTCTTTTCACTTCTCAAATATCACTGTTTGTCTGCTAGATTGTATATTCAACTGACAAAAACCTTAGCAGGAATAGCAATGTAAAATAGTTGGCCAAATTCAACAACTCTTGAATATTTGACTAAAAATAATTTGGATAATAATCTCTATACTTTTATCGGGATGGAGAGAGAGAGACGATTCAGGATGCTATCGAGGTGTTTTGCCATGCTGGGTGTGTTTTCTTTCAGCATTGCGATGGCAGTTGTTCAAAGGATTTAAAAAAAAAATTATTTGGTCGGAGAAGCTCTGTATCACCTCCCCGACCGACTTCAGAAGCGCAAACTGACAGGACCGAGAATGAGACCTGTCTGCCAGGAGTCTCCGCACTTTCTGCCAGTGTAAATGTGGCCCGGAGGCTTCAGAGCTTTTCCCACAATTTTACCCGCAACTTTCCCAAGTCTGTTTTGCTTGACCTTACACTTGGCATTCAAGTAACCAAACCAAGCACATAGATGACATGTTCAGGCCTGGCCACAAATAATGATTTATTTTCCAAATCTTCAAAAGTTTTTTTTTTTGTTTTTTTTTTTAGCTGTGTGTGTCATACCCCACCCATTTTTTACAGACGTAAATATGATCCCGCATGTTGGTTCATTTTATCCTCTTATATCACCAGAGTAGTGAGGTGGGAGGAGGTAGAAATATTTTGGGGAAATGAGACTGCTCGACTAAAGATGACGTGGTGGCGCTCAATGAATGAAGTGTCTGCGTGGCTGAATTAGGACTCTCACCACGAATGTCCACCGTATGCTTCATGTTTCAAGCGGTGTTAAAGTCAACACCGTTAGACAAAACTATGCAGATTCACGGACGATGATCAGTAGACTCCCTCCACTTTCTCTTGCCTGCGTGGAGTGCCAATTTGGCAGGTCGGATGTGTGCAGACGCATACATACCTGACTTAAACCCGCATACGAAAGACGCTCAGGTCGGATTTGAAAAAGGTCCAATCCATGTCGCATATGGGCAAAAAAAAAAAATTGTAATTGCTCTGCAGTGTGACCATAGTCATAGTCGTCAGGTGTTTGTGGTTATTGGTCAGGAAGGCGCAAAATGGGGACAAAAACAGCCCGGTTGTCTTCATGCGTAACCTGACCTAAGAATTGCCGTAACGTTGCTGTGTGACGCCTTGCGCGCAGCTGGAGAATGCCGTCTTCCTGAACAAAGTGAAAGAACAGCAGGAAAAGAGCGCCTCCTTCCCGCCTTCCTCGGCGTCGCACTACCAAACGACGCTGCTCACCATCCCCACGCCGGGAGGCAAGACAGATGGCGGCGGGCAACCCGCCGGCACCTCCCACCTGCACCCGCCGCACAGCAGCCAGAACATCACCGTGCTGCCCGTCCCCTCCACGGGCATCATGACGGCAGGTGAGTCGCTTTTCCCTGCCCCGCACTTTGATTTGGACTCTGAATTGGCAACAGCCAAAACAACATTGTAGCTGTCATAGCTTACCGTCAGCGCCATGAAGGGCCTCTGCATTAACTGAACGCAAAGAGACTTCCACATGAGCAAAATGAGCGCTTTCCATTATTATTGCTACTTCTCACTTTCTGACCTTCTTCATCCAAAGCGTCCACAGTGAGCAACGTTGTTTTTTTTTTTCTTGTCTTTTTGCGCACGCGCGCTGTGCAGCGGGACTGGTCATCACGACTCCCCAAGGAACCTTGGTGTCTCCCACGTCCTCGCAGTCCTTTGTGTCCACGCACCCGACCACCACCATGATTGTCTCCGCCGTTCATTCTCAAGGTAAAACACACCACAAAATGTGTTTATCGCTCAAGCGGTGCTTCTCAGTGACTTTGGCCAACAGCAAAGTTGAGCCAGAGATGTCTTTATGTGTTGCTAATCATCTCTTTCAAGTGGATTAAAAAAAAACATATATATAATTGAAGCATGTCAGGTTTTTGAGAGTTTGACCTTTAAAATACAATTTTGTTCCAATCTTTCAAAGACAAAAAAGAAGACGGTACGCCCCACGTAGTGGTGATGCCAGCGCCGTCCAAGCGAGGCCGCAAGAAGAAGAGCATGGTGGGAGCGGGCAACGAAACCGTCATACTGGCTCAGCTCAGCGCTGGCGGACAGGTGAGATACCGATTGTAATGCCATAAAACAACAAATAAAAAATCAACTACTCGTGCAAAGAAATCCGGACATTTCTATTGTAATCATTTTTGTGTCACTTTTTGTCATTAAAAATGACAGTTTTATTTTTCCCACTGCTGTTTTCCTCTTTTTAGACTTACGCGACAGTACAAAGGGGCACGAGGAATAGAAAGAAATAACACTCTTGAGGATTCCAAAATGCAATGTCGTCATTTTAGGAGAGAAAAAAATGCAACTTTTTGAGTACCGGTAATGTGACTTTTTTTGGGGGGGGGTTCCCATGCCCCCCACTGACTGAAAGTATAGTGCTGTGGTACAAAAGGTCACACTCAAATAAAAAAAGGCCTAATATCTTGAACATCTCTGAAAATATAAATAGATTTTTTTTTTTTTTTTTTTTGCTGGTGGTGGTGAGTCCGGGCTTCCATATTACATATGGACATTATGCGTCAAACAACAAAGCGTATGAGGGAAAAGTGGTTAAGATTGCACGACTGTCCGTGTTTTCATGTTATGTGTTGTGTTTATCATTTTACTTTGTGTTAACTGCTTTGTTACAGCTGCAGCTGTTGTGAAAGCGCTACATGAATCAGGGCGTATTGTATTCTATATGCTCACACTCAAATGCAACCGAAATGCTCAACTGAAAATCCGAATCATTTAAAAAGAAGTCTCGTTACAAAACCTCACTATATCACAACTTTTCAAAGTCAAGCCTGTCAACAGCGGTTTGATGCTATCTATCTATTTATTTGTTTATTTTCTGGGCAGGTGACCTCTTTGCATCATCACACGCGGGATCCGTATGACGTGTCCAATGAGGACGACGAGCCCGGGCTGAAGGACAGCACGAAAACCTACAGGTACGTGGCTCCCGCGCGCATCCCGGCGTTCTTTGCGTGACTTGCGGGATGCAAGCGCGCCTTCAGTCGAGCCACTGGAGGCGTCACTTTGCTCGCATGTGGAACCGCAACCAACGCGCCTGCTTCGCTTCGCTTCTTGTGTCTGACACACACAAGTCCATGGAAAACTCTGCCATTTGTGCCCGCCCTCTACCACACGGCATGCGCATTGACTTTTTACAGTACGGACGTGCCTTTTCCCCTCTTCTGCTTTCACTGATATCTTCCTCGACATCTTTCCTTGTGTCTCATTTGATCACCCTTCGATTTGTGTCTGTGGTTCATCATCCTGCCCTTTCCTTTGCTTCGCTGTCTCGTCGTTTGTCTTGCCCCCGATCACCCTACCCCTGCCCCCCTCCCCGCCCACTTTCCCCCCCATTTCTGTGTCTCTCCCGCCTGTAGGTGCCGGATGTGCGCGGCGACCTTCTTCAGTAAGTCTGACATGCAGATCCACTCCAAGTCGCACACAGAGGCCAAACCTCACAAGTGTCCGCACTGCGCCAAGTCGTTCGCCAACTCCAGCTACCTGGCGCAGCACATCCGCATCCACAGCGGGGCCAAGCCTTACACCTGCTCCTACTGCCAGAAATCATTCAGGCAGCTCAGTCACTTACAGCAGCACTCACGGTACTGCAGACACCCCTCTCATGCCCTCCGCCCGCCTTCGAGCCCCTCACCTAAGTCCACGCTTGCTCCCCCTCTGTACCGTGGTATGCATATCGCGCATATCACCGGGCCATTTGAATGTCGGCTTGCATGGTGGAGACCCTCCCTCCAAAAGCTCCCAGACATCTTTTTCTGTTCAAGAAAGGCGGCCAGTCGGGCTGGGTTCGGAATCGCGCCCTCTTCGCTTTTGCCGTTTTGTAGTTCATTAGAAGTCGCCCGTGTTTTTGTTGTGTGAACGAGGACAAATCAACAAGCAACAAATCTGAATTGGGCCTCTTGCGACGTGAGCGTATTTTAACACTCCCAAATATGACTTAAAATGCGATTCAGTTAAAATGTAGTGTATTTGTAGAGTGCAGTTAATGCGCAAGGCAGTTTGGTGTGCTTTGCAGCTCCATAAAATTACCAGAACACCGATCAAATAATTCCATAAACTTGAAATGAAAACCCTGGAGTGGAGCTACTATGTTTTCGTATGCTCTCCGGCTGGATTTGAACATTGCAGACTTGAGGCTGGAGCACTGTCCCGTACTTTTAGCAGCATGAAAACGTCAACGCAGCCTTACGGTCTTTAGTCCTAACTCGGGACACCAGCACGAAGACGTTCGCAGAGGCCGAGAGGGTTCATACGTGGCGCAAAAAAAATTACACTTGAAAGCTGCAAAACAACGCGCTCTTCAAAATTAGATGCCAATACGTCAAAGTTAAATACCACTGAGCTGTACTCAAAAACATATGGTACTTAAATATACAAATGTGCTGTAGCCCCCCCCCCCCCCAAAAAAAAATGTTTGCTCTAAAATAAATGAGTGCCCCTCATTGTATCCCACAATGCATTTTGTAAAATAGCAAACACCCGATGGTCACTTGTGCATCAGCAAGGATGGATATTAATCACTATTGTTTCTATTTTTGGGGGAAACCATTATTTTCTGTTTTACTCATGAGTGAACCAGCATGTTTAAAAAAAAAAAATTACATAGTGTGTAGGGAATGAATAAATGAATAATTCGGAGCACAGCCTCAGGTTTCTCTAAATTGGGGATGAGCGGTACGACGACTTCATGAAAAACAGAGTGCAATACACTTTAATTCTTTTTTAAAAATCTTACTTGACACATTTCCTCAAATAATGGCCCGTCCCAATTAAATGGCTGTTGTCATCCACTTATAAACGCCTTCCTTCTGCGTCGTGCGAATGTTCATTTTGCCGAAATAACCAGAATTTAATTGGTGGCTTGAAAACGAACAGCACGACAAGGTTGCCAGGGAAGTTCATGTTTGATTGCTGCTCACAATCCGTCACACTTTCCTTTGTATAATTAGACGTTGGATTTGCTGCCACCTAAAATGATCCGAACACGTAAATTGTTTCATCCACCGCTCCCGCCCTCCCCTTACCTTTTCCTTACCTTTCGTGAAGAAAGTGTTGTCACATGGCCATTGCTGCTCCAAACTGCCAATTGGTCCCAGCAATCTCATTTCCAATTGCTCTTGAATCACCTAACGGATGTCATTGTCAACACTTTGCTCTCCTTTTTCCATTGACGTGCCCTCTCATTTGTCTCTGCCTGACCGCATGCTCTTGCCTCTTCTCTGTCTGCGCTTTCCCCTGCACAATTACTTTCACCTTTTAAACCATGAATGTCTTTGTTGAATAATGTCCCACCATTAATACTCGTTGTCTGTGTGAAATAACCATGTGCTGCCCTGCTCTGCTTTTTTTTTTTTTTTTTGGTGCTGCTCGTTCATCCTCCCATTGCCAGCAAGCGTTTGCATACAGTCGGTGTTTGCACAAGCCCAATCATGCATGCGCATTCTTGACATGTGCTTTGTGAAGCTGTGTACACACATGGGTGGCGTGTGCACACACGAGACCCCCTCCCACACCCCCACCCACCATTCGCATGTGAGTCATGCGACTCCAAATTCCAATTTGAATAACTTTGCTGCTTCGCTGTGTGCATGTTTGCCATTCTTGTTGCTTTTGTATTTGTTGTCAGCACAGATTTGAATTATGATTACCTTAAATAGTGGCTGTGGGGCGATGGCCGCTTAATTTTTTTTTTGTCCATAATATGAAACAGTATGAATGGTCTGTTGTAATTTGCATCAAGTGAAGCTGGAGTTAAACTCACGTTTAACGTGGCATAAAAATAGTGAGTAGTGGTGCGGTTTTTAAAAGAATTCGGCGACTGGGGAATTTGCGCATGTGCTGGGGGAACACCGTGCTGCGGAGTTCCTTTTCGATGTGCGGTAACTTGCCATATTTGAGTTCACAGCTACTTTAGGAGATTCATCCGTTTTGGTGTTCACCAAAAGTAATAACAATAACAATAATGTCTGTGAATGGATGTAATTACACTTTCTTACTAGGTGTCAATTTGGGGAGGAGGGGGGCGTGAGAGGGAAGGTAACTATTTGAGGAAATGCATTTTTTTCCCCCCAAATCAGTTTTTTTGTTTGTTTAATATGGAGTCTTTGTACAAAATTGGATTTCATCTCCAGTAAGTCTTTTAAAAGTGCCTTTTATTTTTCAGAAATGACCATATTAAAAAATGCAGAAGCAGCAAAATTTATTAATACAAATTTGTCGCAACAGCCACCCCCAACCCCGTCCCCCCGCTGTTGTGTTCATCGCTTGGTAATGTGCTGACAATTTTAGACCACATGTTGTGGAATTTGACCTCTAAAAATAGCTGTGGTGCCCCCCCCCCCCTCTACTGGTCAGCAACCACACGGAGTCGAAGCCTCACAAGTGTCCCCATTGCACCAAGTCATTCGCCAACTCCAGCTACCTGGCCCAGCACCTCCGCATCCACACGGGCGTGAAGCCATACACCTGCTCCTATTGCCAGAAATCATTCAGGCAGCTCAGTCACCTACAGCAGCACAACAGGTAAAAACGCTGGAGTTTGGCGAGTGGGGGGTGGGGGGGGTGGTGCTCTTTGGCTCTGTGCACTCACTCAATAATCGTGCTTTTAAATCAGGATTCATACCGGAGATCGGCCGTACAAGTGTACGCATGCTGGATGTGAGAAATCCTTCACGCAGCTCTCCAATTTACAGGTGAGGGGCGGCGGGGGGCTTTCCTTCATTATTCACTGAAAAATTCACCTCATCGCTGGTTGTTCTCAGGCCAAAGCCCTGACACATAAATGCACCGTGGTGCCTTGACTTCTGTTCGATTTTTATTCATTTTGTTTGGGTTGACTTGTGAGCAAAACTCCACCCAGCACACTTTGCAACAAGCAACAGTTGGGCTAATTGCTCAAAAAATGAGGCTCCGAGCTTCTTGGCAGTTACATTACAGTTGAAGGTTACTGAAGGGACAGGGAATACTGATGTTGATTTTATAAACACAATCTTCCACAGTGTTTTGGTTTTGCAGATAATTTCCGAAAATAATTCTTACTTCATTAGTACATTAATTGCTTTATAACAGGTCATTTTAACTTTGTTGTTGTTTTTTTTTTTTTTTAATTCGGAAAATGAACTTTCTAGCCGCAGAATCAAGATTTGCTCTCCGCAGAATCTGGATTGTTTACCGTGGAATCAGCAGGTTTTCTCCCGGGAACTAGTTAGGCTCAGGAACTCTTACGTTAAAGTGAGAAGACGTAACACTTTTGCTACCATCTTGTGGCATCATTTGTTAATTAGTGTGTGGATTTCATTATTGGCAACGGGGCTCACCCATGCACAAATCAGATTCCCTGTGTTTTTTTTTTCTTTCCTAAATGTGTCGCTTGAATCACGCTGTGCAAATCCAGCTTTAGACATGTTCCAAAACGTCTCACTGTGTTCTTAACCCTCCCCCACCCTCCAACAACCCCCCCGGTCCTAATAAAGTCCCATCGACGTCAGCACAACAAAGACAAACCTTACAAGTGCTCCAACTGCAACAAAGGCTACGTGGACGCCGCCAGCCTGGAAGTGCACATGTCCAAACACACGGTCAGGCATGCCCGGATCTACTCGTGCGGCCTCTGCAACCGCACGTACACCTCAGTAAGACCAATATGCATTTGTGAAGAGAATTCCCAGTGGCCTCAGTGGTGCCACACGCCTGCCAGCTACTTTACACCGTATAGTCACATGTCCACTGTCTCCCCTCTACCCTCACCCCAGGAGACGTATCTTGTGAAACACATGGAGAAACACGGCCAAGAGCAGTTGAACGCTTCGGACGCCGTGGCGGCGCAGCAGAGCCAAAGTCAGGCGGCCCGCGCTCAGTCCGGAGCTCGGGGCCAGGCAGAGGGCTCAGAAGGCACGGCAGGCCGAGCCGGACACGGACACGGCCAAGGCGGCTACGGCCAGCCGGACGCCATGCCCTGTCCCTTTGACCTGCACCAGTACAAGACGGTGTCGGCAGGAGATATCCAGTACAAACCCGTCGGCGTGTCGGACATTCCCTCCCACAAGGACCTATGTCTAACTGTGTCGTCTTCCAGTATCCAAGTGGAGCACCTCAACTCGTAAAAGATGGAGGGGGGAGGAAAAACGCAGAGACATAAAAGCAATACTAAAACGGAATGGGGAACTTTTGGAACTGTGCCTGGGAATGTTTTTTTTTTTTTTTTTCACCAACAGGACAAGCAATGTGGGTTTTATTTTACTCCAAGTGTCCTCATGGAGGGAAATGTGTGTGAAAGGCTGCCGTGAAAAGATTTACAGTCCATCACAGTGATGGTTTAAAAATGGAGAAGAAAAGGAAGCGAGAGAGTGCCTGTCTTTCGTGTCGTTTTATCACCTTCTGCTCTTCTGTACAAATGCAGCACGCGGGTCATAACCATGTTATGCTCTGGAGAGTATTTGGAATGACTTTTTACATCAGTGTTATTAACTTTTACTGCGTGGCATACTTTAATGTTAAAGGGACAGAGGTTATTTCCTTGTCAGGAAAGTCAAAAATAACAATCATGTATTTGTAGATACATTGTATACTACCAGCTGATAACGTGTGACGTGTGTATGTATATATAAATAATGGATACCTAAATGCAGGCTCTCGCGGTGTAATCCCATCATTCTGCTTTTTGTGTGTGTCTTATCAGTGTCTAGCTTTGAAATACATTCAGAATAATGTTTGTTATACGCAGTTATGGACGCACTTGCACATCTGACTTTTTTTTTTTTTTTAAATAATGAACAATAAAAAAATGTTTGGAACATTTATCACTGGTTTGTTTATGGACATTCATCATATTCAGTTGCATAACATGCAAATAAGAAATTACATGTTTGAAATTGACTTCGATTTAAAAAAAATATATTGGAAAAAAGAACTCAAGGAATTAGTTAACTGTAATTGTCTGTGTAAATAATGATCAATAAAAGTTTTGGAACCTTTATCCCTGGTTTGTTTATGCACATTCAGTGACACCATATGCAAAAACTAAAAAAAATGTCTGAAATGTGCTTCAACCAATTCCGAAAAATACTATGAATGAAAATCTAAAATTAGATTAATGATCAAAAATGTAACCGTCTGACATTAAAAAAGAACATGGACCCTTAACACATGAACTTGCATAATATGGAAAAAAAAATTGTATTTAACTGGTTCCTAAAATGTGAATGTTTTCTAACATTACATTTAGGTAAAGATGTAACAGGAAAATATATATACATGTGTAATTCAATAAAATAAAACTACAGCGTTTATGAAGTTGTCAGAATTCTCAACCCCGCTTTCGTCACACACGTCAAATAATCGTAGTCGCGTTCGCCGGAATGGACAAAGGTGACAAACACGCTTTTTACACAAACCCACGTCGACGCTCGGATAGTCATAACTGTCAAATTGAGATGCCGTGCCTCTTTTGTTTCTATCTGTTGGTCCAAACCACAGAAAGTAATTTATCGTTAAGCAAAAAAAAAAAAAAAATTCCCCAGCGTCTGACGCTGAATTACGAAGTGTTTACAAAGTGGACAAAACTAACAGACCTCATTGTCTGGGGGAGCACAATCGGTCACGGTTAGCATTTCAGTCACATTTCGTCGTTGAAATTTTAAAAGGCTGGTGTCAGTGAATTAATATGTTATGTGGTAATAATTTTTTGTTAATATAATCAACATCAAAGCTAAATTATTTGGATCCCATCTCGCTCGGTTTGTGAACATCGCGATGGTTTCGCCCGACATTCTCCGCAGTCTGCAGTGAAACATGGCGTCACTGAAAAGTGGCCAGAGTCGAAAAACTTCGCCGCTGTAAAACATCGCCAGATACTCGGGGACGTAACGACGACATTTACAAACAAAACTCGTGCCCACTATCCGTCGGAGACATGCCCCGGAAAAAGCCATTTAGTAACAAGCAAAAGAAGAAGCAGCTGCAAGTCAAACGGGAAAGAAAGCGAGGTAAAAAAAAAAAAAAACTGGCATGAAGCGTTACCCTTTTAGCATTAGCTCTTAGCCAATTAAAGTTTCTGGAAATGCTACTCGCTGTTATCGTCATTGTGGTGGCACGTTACGCCAAGCTAATTATTAGCTTGTTTATAGGACATTGTTGTCATTGCAAGCGGTACGATAATCTACTAACCGAGAGAATTAGTGGTTTTAACTTGCTTCACAATTGATATCAAGTGTGGAGAAGCGATACTAATTGTATGCATATATGACAGTGTTTGTATTATTCATTTCGATCAATATCTGCCTCTCGTTATTGCATACTTTTTTCTTTTTTTTCCTCGTTATTGCATACTGTGACACTTTGTTTCGCACATTTACGTCATTGTGCAATAGAATTATCTTTTATCCATCCTGGCAACGGGTTCATACACCGTACCTATTGGGTGTTTGTAATTCATTAATATCTAATAATACATTACTGTCAATAATGCACTTCGTACCAGCTTTCCGGGGATTGAATGTAATTTGACATGCTGGCTAAAACATTACTATCTACAATAATTTTCTTTCAAGTACAGTGGTGCCTTGACATACAAGCGACCCGATTTGAGTTTTCCGAGACATTTTTTTTTCATTTGCCTTGCATTACAAGCAACAATTTGAGATAGGAGCCCTGTATAGTGGAAGTGAACTCAACTCATCTCACCTCGCATAATTAGCAGCCGTTCGAAGTTTGGTTCAACTCTGCACCCAGACGACGTTTTTGTTTTTTCCAAACAAAACAAAGAGAAATACATGTTGTGCATTTAAAAACTTTTAAGCTTTGGAGTCTGCTAGCTTAATGCTAACACATATTTGGAGACGACATTGATGGAAGATAGATTAAATGTGGCATTTTATAAAGCTCTCAGCGATGCAAGTAGTCATGGTTGTGTTAGGATAGTTTAGTTCAAATAATAAAAGATTGAGACAATTTGGAAGAACTCTTTTTATTTTTTCATCCCCTTAACACATGGTTGATTTATCGTGACTCTATTGGCACATCCTCAAAATCAGGTGACTCAGACTTGCGTGCAAAAAAAAAAAATAAAAAAGTGATTGGGACATCCCCAGTAGTGACTGAATGACTGGTTTGCCCTCCTAGGTGACACAGGCTCAGGACCAAGTAGCCGGAATGCCAGCATGGAGCGTGGGGGAGATCGGCAGTCGGACACGTCAGACAGCGAGACCACCGACATCCTGAGGATAAATCAGCAGCCGTCAGGCCGAGAGGGCAGACATGATCCCAATAGGTGACTTTGCCCGTGCACTTAAGCTTGCATCCCTTTCCCATAGCAACACATAAACAGGAAAACATTTGTAAACACATGAACATGACTTGACATGTTAGTCTTCAGGAGACATACAAAATCCAAACAGGAAGGCCAGAGCAGAGGTTTGAACCCCGAACCTCAGGCACTTGAACAAATAAGCGCCACACCTCAAATCGATACCTCCTTTCACCCAACAGGATCAAAAATAGCTGGTGTTTATAATTTTTGTTTGCCATCAAAACAACCATGTGGACATTGTAGACAATGTGATAAATGGCACGCTTCAACTAAATGCCTCTTCTTTCCCCCCTCAGAAACAAAAATATGTAATGGCTATCATTTGTGATCAAGTCAAACGTGTGTCACAATAGACAACGTGGTAGATGCCACGCCCAATTCATTGCCAGGTTTGCTGTCCACTTCAACAAATAAGTGCTAAACCTCAAATAGATGTTTAGAAAAAAGAACAGATGGCTTCTTTACTTTAACTGAGACCCAGCAGTAGACTCAACCACGGCACACCCTGCCTGCGGAGCAAGCGTGGCATCTGTAAAGCTGAAATTTCCTGTGAAGTTAAATGCTTGTGATTCCTCTCGGGAGGTTTCGTCTTCACTTTGAAAAGGAGAGCAAAGAGGAAGTGGAGAAGCGGAAGAAAATGGCCCGGGAGAAGATCCTGCTGCCCATCTCGGACAAACAACTGGAAATCGGCATCGAGGACATCTACCCGCCACAGAGAGGTGTCTCTCTCTTTTTTTTTTTTTTATGTTCTCCACATGATGTTTCTCAAAATAGAAGTGTGCTTAATGGATGCACACTTGTCTTTGTGAAACTCGATTATTCCAGGCCTGGGTTTCCCACGACGGCCGCCCTGGAACTACGAGATGAGCCGAGCTGACTTGTTGAGGAAAGAGGAGAAGTCGTACAGGCAGTACCTGGATGACTTGCATTCCAGGAACCCGCCCGGATCCCTCAGCCATTTTGAGCACAACCTGGAGGTAAAACAATGAGCCCAAATGTCTTTGCAAGCATCTCACTGAGAATCACAATGATCACTTCGTTGATTTTCAGTTGCGTTCTAAAAGAGCGGGGCTCCCCAAGTCACCTGTCCTTGGCCCTTGCCATTTGGTACTAGGCCACACAGAGAGTGCGGGATAAAATAGCGGAGCATATAAAGCGAGCAAACCAGCCTTTTTATTTTCACTTCTCCGAGATTTTGTAAACTCTTACCGGGGAAGACGCCATGATGGAGTGGAAAACAATTTTGATATTAAACGTTTTGACTTGAAAAGTGGTGAGATTGTCTATTATGTCCGCCCGTGGGATAGACGCTGTCATATTGCAGACAGCTAGGAGAGCAGTCGGTACATGAATAAAAGGTGGACCTGCCGTATTTATTCCCTTTGACAGAACCCTTGACTTTTTTTTTTTTTTTTTGTCTTTACTCTTGCTGGCTGAGATGAATGTAATCCCAGAAGGTACCACTAGCTGGCAGTAGTTTCCTCCGAAATAAACCATCCAGATTGTAAGCAAGGAATAATGTTAAAGATGAGTTGAACTGTCAAGTCTCTTCATCTTTTCTTTCCTCTTTTCTGTTTCTCTCAGACATGGAGGCAGCTGTGGCGAGTGTTAGAGATGTCAGATGTCGTCCTGCTCATCGTGGACATCCGGCACCCAGTAGGTGGCCCGATGTAACAAAAGTAACAACGCATTTGCGAGGGCACTTTGGCTGCGGTATGGCGTTCGCATGAGCCAGACGATGTTTGCGCACACGCCTGATCCTAATTTACGTCAGACCCTTCTGCACACTATGATGCAAGAAAAAAAAACCAAGGAAATTACATATTTGGGTCGCGAGCCGTAGCGGGTTTTCAAGATGTATTTATACGTCTTGGGAATTGAACGAGATAATACCAGACACATCAGAACCACAACTATATGTATGCAAGCAATTTAAAAGTCAGTAATTTTTTTTTCCCCCTTTATAGGCAGAATTTTTGACACAGCGCGCTCATGCAGGTGTTACCTTATCACGTGGCCCGTGTATGTTTTTGTGTGCCCGGGATTTTTCTTCTCACTCGAGTTTCAAGTGTCATTTTAGCGCATGTAATTAGTGAGCATTAATTACGGCATCATGTGCCTCCCAGGTGCTGCAGTTCCCCCCCGAGGTGTACCGCTACATCACCGGCGAGCTGAAGAAGCACATGGTGCTGGTGCTGAACAAAGTGGACCTTTGTCCGCCGGCTCTGGTGATCGCGTGGAAACACTACATGACTTCGCAGTTCCCGCAGCTGCACATCGTCTGCTTCACCTCCCACCGCGGCCAGGCCTATAGCACAGGTGCGCGTGCATTGTGAAAGAAACCTGCATATTTGGTAGACCCGGGGCAGTATTTCCTAACATGAACTGATCCCAGCTACTCATTTTACAGTACGATATGATTGACAATGATATAGGATCATTCCCTGCGTCAGATCTGATGATCTTTGGCGGCGCAGTTGGGATCGCTGGACGAGGGAACATTTGGCCTCGTTGCTGATGTAACTATTGACTGCTTGTTTGCTGGCTCACAGTGCTCCAGAAAAAGCGCATGAGGCGCAAGGCTGACTGGAGTCACGCCGGGGGTCCCACGGAGATCCTGAAGGCCTGTCAAGATATCACCACTGGAAGAGGTGAGCGAGTTCGGCTTGTCGACGTTGACCCTTTCATGCGACTCTTAACACATCGGCGCGAGCTCATTTAAAAATGTCGTCTTCACGGCATGCAGTCGACCTGTCCAGCTGGGAGCAGAAGATCCAGGCGAATGCCGTTGCCGAGCAACACGACGACGAGGGCCCGGACGAGGAGGCCGCGTCGGTGCTCGTGGAACATCAGAGTGATAGCGCCCTGGAGATGAGTAACCCGACGCAGGAGCTTTACAAAGATGGCGTTCTCACCCTGGGTTGCATTGGTCAGTTTCTCCTTTCTGCGGCATGACACTACACTTGAAGGTGGAACACCACCTGTTCCTTGCTTGCTTAATTTCCAACTTCTAATTTTAAAAAATGGAAAGAAAATACTTGAAATTAGTCCATTCCCGACCGACTCTTCCTTTACAATTGCCGCTACAATGTTTTCAGGAACATTTTGTACCATTATCAACGGTTTAAAGTTTCGAGGGAAGCTACAAGTGTCAAATACAACTAAGATAAATGACAGCGTTCATGAGCAATATGGAAACAGCTGTGAGTGAATGATGCCCCCCGCATCAAAAAAAAAAAAACATTTCTAATTTCTTCCTGCTGCAGCCAGACTTTTGGAAACGCTCTACTTTTGTCTCAATGAAGCTTCTGCTATGGCTTGTCTAAATAAAGCTCCTTCACCTCACTCCAACATCGCTCCTTTCAATACGAAATCCATGACCAGCTGAATTCATCGGTACCCATATGCGGCGGGAACTGGACTGTGTTACTGATATGAAAAATTTGGCATGAGAGCTGCTACTCTTGACTAAAATGTGGCAAAATGAAAACCGAACAGGAGAGAGAACACGCCTGAACGCCCACTGTTTTCTTTTTTTTAGGCTTCCCGAATGTTGGCAAGTCATCCGTCATCAACAGCCTGGTTGGCCGGAAGGTGGTGAGTGTGTCACGGACTCCAGGCCACACCAAATACTTCCAGACCTACTACCTCACCCCCACCGTCAAACTCTGCGACTGCCCCGGCCTCGTCTTCCCCTCGTGTGTGGATAAACAGTTGCAGGTACGAGAGAACTTTTTCCGACACCACCACCACCACCCAAACCTCTCCCTTGTAACAACGTATTTTGTTTCTTTAGATTCTGGCTGGCATCTACCCGGTGTCGCAGCTGCAGGAACCGTACAGCTCAGTGGGTTATCTGTGCGAGAGGACGCCCTTCCTCTCGGTGCTGAAGCTCAAGCATCCTAATTTAGAAGAAGTCAACACCCATCAAGGAGACCAGGTTTCGACGGAGGCCCCCTGGACCGCCTGGGATGTTTGCGAGGGTACGTGCCTCTCGTTTTAAGAAGGGAACTCCTCCTTTAAAGTCACCGAGTAGTCCTTAATGGGAAGGCGTGTCTTAAGTCTAGTATATAAGTGAGGCTGAGTGATTATTTATGTTTATGTGTGTATTTGTTTGTGTTTATAGCGGCTTCAGTAGTGCACTCACGAGCTGGCTGCAAACAGAGGGGAGCGCGTTTTCAAAAGCACAGTCAGGGTTGCCAACATTGGCAAATTTTCCAACCCCTTCAGTAATTAGTTTCCCCAAAAAGCAATTTGCGACTTTAATTCCCGCTGAGAAAGAAACGATATTAACAGAATCATTTTTCCTGAAAGGAAATCACAGTCACTGAACATTTCCAAAGCCGTACGACCCATTGATTCATTGCGAAAGCAGGTATTTATTGACATGGTGGAAAACGTCTGACCGTGCCGTGTGCCGTTCGTAAGTGGGCGTTTCCTTTTCTGAAGCTCATTCTCCCTGAAAAAGTTCATCTTAACTTGAGATGGCTCGACTTTTAGAGGAATACGCCGTATTGATTGCTCTTCTTGATCTCCAGCGTGGGCCGAGAGGAGAGGCTACAAGACGGCAAAAGCGGCCCGTAATGACGTCTACCGTGCGGCGAACAGCCTCCTGAGGTTAGCCACTGACGGCCGCCTGTGCCTCTGCCTCCGACCGCGTGGCTACAGCTGCTTGAGAGGTGAGCGTGATTGTTCATCTCAGTGTTTCCTCTCCCGCACGCTTTAACTGCATTTAACTTTTCGCGCCTCAAACATCTGAACAGCCTTTTTCTCCTGTAAAATACAACAAAGAAAGTGTGTTTTTGGTGGCAAAATAATGTATTTACAATGAATCACCGGTTTAACAAACTTTACAAACTATTTGCACGCTATTTAGTAGACGTAGTAGTATTGAGTAGTGTGTGTGCGTGCATGCTTGCCATGCATGTGCGTGCGTTTGTACGCAGATTACGTCATGGCTTCTACTCCTAAATCTCAGTCATCTTTTCTTTCTTTTTTTTTGACACTCTTTGTAGTAGATTTAATTTCTGGGAATTTCTCCATTGTGAGACACAGAAAGGTTTTCTTATCTTAACGTGACAAACACTTCAATCACAGCCTGCATTTTAGGGTCCACCATGTTTTAGGAGCTTACACATTTTTATGATACACGCTGAGCTCATCCAAGAGCGATCCAATGCTGCCATTTTCCTGCCATAATTAATGTCAAATCCCCACCAGCTAAATGATCATACCAGAATCGGCAAAGACTTTTCTCCCCTCTTTCCTTTTAAAGAAAATAAATATATGCAGTTGACGGTAGGTGATGTCGACGCTGCTCTGAGTTAAAAAGATTGTTTTGAAAGTATTCCTTTGCACCTGATCACACTCGCACGGTTTAGAGTCAATGTCACGGTAATGATTAACCTTCAGACAACTGCGACTGAAACACGCGACGGGAGTTGCAAACGTGCGGAAAATACCTGGAAAGTTTCCAGTAAATTGGATTCACAATTGATATAACGGCGGCACGAAGAATGTTGTACGATCTTGTGGGGGAACACTTCTAGCACAATTCTTCATTAAATAATCTGGAAATTAAATAGTTACAATTTGCCTTCATGTTCAGAGCATTGGGAAAGCCACACCGACATCCCGGAGATCCTGGCGCTGCAAGGACGGACGTCGGAGGAGGACGCCGCGGGCAAGAGGGACGACGAAGAAGACGGCGAGTCCAGCACCGAGCCCGAGGAAGAGCGAGACCGAGACGCGGACGACGATGACGACGGCGACGAAGACGAGGGCTTCGGACAGCCCAGGCGAAAGGAGCAGACGACGACCGGCTTGGCCGCCAACATGTTTCACGTCCTGCGGGAGAACGAATGTGAGTGATGGAAAGGAGTTTTTTTTTCTGACAGTCTCCCGCTCCAACTCCTTCATTCCGGTTTCCTCCTCCCCAACCTCTCAAGATGCCTTCCATCTCATGTGTCGTGATCCTTTCGAATATACACACGATAAGGCTGCCAATGCTCATTGTTTTGGATTTCTGCGGACCTTGAAGCAGAATTAACACCCGAGGAAGCTAGTTGTTAGCATGCCTGCTGAAGAGACCGTGCGACAACACGGCATCTGCGCCTGCACTTTCCTGCACTTCAGCAAAGCCACTAGATGGCAGAAGGTACTGAACAAAATCAACCCCGGGGATTCTCACCTCCCATTATTTCTTCATACATATTGCATAATGGATGCGGAATGGTTGCCGGAGCTCAACGAATCAAATTGAAAGTTCAAGAAAAAGCCGCATCCTTACCTGACATTTGCACACTCGCGTCCGTAATACAGAACATATTTTTCTACTCCATGCTGTGCCTCAGCTCTGCTTGTTAATGCACAATTTTTTTCCTCCTGGTGTCAAGTGGCGTGTACGGGATTCGTTTTTGTGCACGTGTGCATGTTTTCAAAGGAGAGGAAGAAAAAAAAAAGCGTCAAATCTGGTTCAGGGATGGGCATCATCAACTGTCGCCAAAAGGTTGAAGGCAGAGTAGAGTGCCCTGCTTGGCTGCAGTCAGCAGAGGCACTGTCGAGCCACTTTCAGATCGTTGCTGTGTAAAGCTGTGCACACACATATCGGCAATATTGCGATCAAAGTCGGCAGCGCCCAATTGTTGGATGTGAATGATTCGGCTGTGGTGTGGGGTGTCTTAAGAGTGTTTGTTTGTTTTTTTTGTCCCCCCCTGGCCCCACTCTCAAATCTCCTCAGAAAACGACCGAGGTGGACAATCGTACATGGTAAACCTGTTCAGTATTTCTCATCTTGATCCATACACGACAAGACCAGTAAAAATGTACTTGATGATTTTGTTTTTTTCCCTGATCACGTGTGTCGTCTGCCCCTTTTTAAAAATATCACAATTATAGAAAGAACCAATTCCAAATGCAAGTGTGGCACGGACGTCATCTGGAGAAGTTCCAAAACATTGTTTACCCCCCCCCACCCCCCAAAAAACATGGCAAAACTTTTGAAATTTGATTCAATTCATCATACTCACCAGAGAAGAGAGATTTATGAAACGCATTAACTTGTGCAGAGCGCATCAGACTTGATTTGCTATTCAAACTTGGCCTGCTCTGACCAGCCAATCAGGACGGAAAAATGCTGAGATCGCCCTCCGAGGCAAATAAAAAATCTGATTCGTAAAAGAAACAGTCCTGCTGCTGCTGTCGGCGAAGTTCTATTTGCCAGCACGACAGATTTTTGAAGGCTGGAATTTGATGGGGGACAAAAGAAATAAAATAATTCACATCGATGTTCTGGAAACCGAGCAACCCAAAAGAAACACGTTGAAATAGAGAGAATAGAATCTGAATAAATGAAATCACTTCAATGGGAAAAAAAATGAACATTTAGAAGCCTTGTGAAGATAAGAGACTAAACCGCATGTGTTTACCCTTCTGAAAAAAAAATGTGACCTTATCTGTGGAAAGTTGAACTTCATCCACACTTTTGCACAACTTCATCTCAGTATGACACTGGCGTCAAAAACTGATAGATTTTCACTCTCCCACCCAATAACAATAGTTACCCCCCCCCCCCCCAAAAAAAATAAATAAAATAAATGCTCTTCCCTCACGTGGTCCCAATCAATACAATGGCGTGACCCTCGCGGGCAAGATGCCAAATGCACAAATTGCTAGCCGGGCTCAGAAGCTGTCAATCACGGGACATGAGAGCGTCATGCTGCTCCCGGGTCAGCAGAAAGCAGGAGTCGCAATCCGAGGTTCCAGTCCTCCGCTTTGGAAGAGTATCGCCTTTCTGAGAGCGCTGCATTCTTTGGTGCGGCTTTGGATTCCAACGTCGAAACCTGGAGTCTTTTAACTACTTGGCTTCACCATCGCTTTTTAAAATGGGAGTATGCCGCGCTCACTTCAACAAAGCATTTTGACTTTTTGCTTTTTGGGGAAAGATGTTCTTTCATTGCGGTGTGAGGCGGGGTCGCATCGTCGTCATCCTCACCCGACTTTTTTCCAAAGCAAACAAAACTGCAGTTATGAGTGTGGTTTTTTTTTTTTTCTCCCCAAGCGTTCCACGTGTTCCTTTAACCGCACGGGAGGCGGCAAAGGAGATGACGGCTTCCATGTGTCCCGCCTCGATAAGCAACCGCCGTGTTATGTCATTGAAACGTGACTTTGGCGTCACCCGGCGCTTATCTTGTCATGTTCGCCACAGACAGACTTTCCACTCCATCTTGCATATTATCGCGATCTTCTCGGCGTGATAAAAGCCGACTTTTTAAGTGCAGTCTGCCTCTCTCCATCATATGGTATTGACACATATATTTTTTTTCTTTTTTCATTTCTTTTTATTTCCTCATGAGACAGGAAGGTTATAAAGTGTAAATCCTGGATGTGTGTCATGATACTTGCCCCATTCCTTATTTTGTTCCAGAATCTCTTAAGTGGACTGCTTTCCGCAATAAAAAAGATCCTTCAAGCCATCTTAGGGGTTGTTGTATCTGTAAACAAACTTAAACCTGCCTGAAGGGCAGAGGTGGGCGACTCGAGTCGCAGGACGCGACTCTCGTGGCTACTTTTCGACACTGAGACTTAGACTGCAATTGACTTTGACTTGGCACTCATGAATTGATTTGCATGTTTACATTTAACAACCTGCTTTTTCAAGATAGTGTAATGCCACGAGCTCATGGCCACTTCCTGAGGCAAGTATGGATTCAAGGATCGAATTGGGAAAAAGAATGGCAAATATGTGAATATTAGAGACGCAACAAGTCTGACGTCTAAATTCATTGTCACTACAAAAAGATAAATACATTTACACCTCCCGGTAAATAGGTGTTTGAAAACATGAAGTGCTAAAATATTGTACTTAAAAGTAGAATACAACTCAACTAACCCAAACAACGGTGCTGTATTGTATTTAAAAAAACAAAAAAACAAAAAAAATGTTTAAGCCATTCTAACATGATGCACAATTTTAAAAAAATGTAATTAGTGATTCTTTTGCATACCACTAGAGGGAGCCAGTCTAGCATTAATTAGCATTACAAGTACCCCAGTTTTGAGAATCACTTAAGTAGACGGTGTGGCATGATGTGGCACCCCGCGGTAATGTGCTGAGGGCACACAACTCAAAGACTTGGCTTGAGTACTGTGAAAGCCCGTCTCAAAATCTTCGATGTAGTGGGGGTGCGAACAATGAAACGCAAATGCCAGCGATTCGCCACAGTGGCAACTTTTCGGTTGAATATGATATTCCATTCCGTGATGAGAGACGCTCGGTCACAGCGAGCAACTCGGAAAGTTAGCTATCTCGCTAAGCAACTCGGAATTGTACCGGATAAGCACTGATGCTAACAGGTGCTCAATTTTCTATATTGTGGGGAAGTGGAAACCTAAGCCTGACACCGAAGTGCATCACCGGGTGCTCTTTTAATGACACCACCAAATATAAGTGAAAATTTGTTGAATGCCAGACTATGTAGATCTCAGTCTGAGCACGTTTTTGATTTTTCTCAACATTTTTGTCTTTATTCAAAACAAACGCTATTTCGCTTCACACGGTCTTTAAGAGTTTTTAATAGTCTTTGTAGATGCACATAATCAAAAGGGGGAGAACACGTCACCGTGAACTTTTCCTCTTTGCGTGCCTCGACACCGAAACCTCCCGAACAGGCTTATAATCAGTGAGGAAATCTGGGAGAACGTCTCCCTAATTACTGTTGATAATCTCCACGCATAACTCATATCAAACATGTGCGAGCGGGACGTTGTGTTGGAGCAGCTGCGCTCCAACACGCATCCTAAAATGACTTAATGGATCCTTTTCTACACGGATGACGTCCAAAAAAGCAAATTGCACGCAATGAAGACAAATAGACTGTCACTTCGCCGGTTGTAATACACATTAAAACGATTTAGTCAGCAGGTGGGGGGTGGAAAAAAGCGATCGTGCGCACCCAAATTTATTTCACTGTGTGTTATGTTGTGGGTGGGGAGTGGTGGGTTGACTATGAATGATTAATTATCACACAATTGATGAAAAACAAAAGCAAAAAAAAAAAACGTTTTGGGCTAATTGGCCGCCAAGTTAATAAATGCCCTGTTTGCTCTTTCTCATTACATTCAATCAAATATCTGTATATAAATACATCTCAAAGATCGTTCGTCGCTTGAGTTACACTGCTGTTGGCGGAACACGAAAACAATTTTATTTTTTTCAGTGAATAACCTTGTGGTTCCTCACAAAAAAAAAACAACAATTTGCAGTGTCAATCAGTGAATACCGAACTGCAATTTTGCAAGGGTTCAACGAATATTAACGCATATCGTATTGTGATATATTATCAATGACCTGTGACCTCGAATTGATTTTGTGAGGTGTGGTACATTTTCCTAATGTGACAATCACTGCGTAATCTATCCATGGTCATATTTGCCAAATTGCAAATTACTTTAATTTCCTGCCCCTAATGTATTGAACTAGTAAATGGCTCCTTTGCGCCCTTTTCAAACACCTTCAAAGGCTTTGAGGGTTGACAAAAGTCTCTTTTTGAGGATCTGCCGGATCATTTCAACGAGCAAATCCTCACACTCTCGACGCCGAATCGCTCATCTTGTCAATGTGGCCTCACTTATTATGTCATTATGTTAATTGCTCCCCACGCTTACAGCATTCGTGCGGGAGACAGTGCGACGATAATCACCGACGAGTGCCGCCCATAAACGGTATTTACAGTCGGGATGAGGCTGGAAACTCCCTCATCTTTTTTTTTTTTTTGACGCCGAATCGCTCATCTTGTCAATGTGGCCTCACTTATTATGTCATTATGTTAATTGCTCCCCACGCTTACAGCATTCGTGCGGGAGACAGTGCGACGATAATCACCGACGAGTGCCGCCCATAAACGGTATTTACAGTCGGGATGAGGCTGGAAACTCCCTCATCTTTTTTTTTTTTTTTTCTTCTCTCTGCATCATCGTGACGGCTCGCCAGCCCGTATGGTTTTCATCCGTGGCTGACGAGATCATCTTCCGACATCTGGAATTGTTTGGGATTGAACTGCGCTCCAGACGTAGATAGCAAGCACTTTAAAGACATCCAG
>NW_017806170.1:87582-89420 GCF_001891065.2 Hippocampus comes
GGGCAGAGGGGGGCGACTCGAGTCGCAGGACGCGACTCTCGTGGCTACTTTTCGACACTGAGACTTAGACTGCAATTGACTTTGACTTGGCACTCATGAATTGATTTGCATGTTTACATTTAACAACCTGCTTTTTCAAGATAGTGTAATGCCACGAGCTCATGGCCACTTCCTGAGGCAAGTATGGATTCAAGGATCGAATTGGGAAAAAGAATGGCAAATATGTGAATATTAGAGACGCAACAAGTCTGACGTCTAAATTCATTGTCACTACAAAAAGATAAATACATTTACACCTCCCGGTAAATAGGTGTTTGAAAACATGAAGTGCTAAAATATTGTACTTAAAAGTAGAATACAACTCAACTAACCCAAACAACGGTGCTGTATTGTATTTAAAAAAACAAAAAAACAAAAAAAATGTTTAAGCCATTCTAACATGATGCACAATTTTAAAAAAATGTAATTAGTGATTCTTTTGCATACCACTAGAGGGAGCCAGTCTAGCATTAATTAGCATTACAAGTACCCCAGTTTTGAGAATCACTTAAGTAGACGGTGTGGCATGATGTGGCACCCCGCGGTAATGTGCTGAGGGCACACAACTCAAAGACTTGGCTTGAGTACTGTGAAAGCCCGTCTCAAAATCTTCGATGTAGTGGGGGTGCGAACAATGAAACGCAAATGCCAGCGATTCGCCACAGTGGCAACTTTTCGGTTGAATATGATATTCCATTCCGTGATGAGAGACGCTCGGTCACAGCGAGCAACTCGGAAAGTTAGCTATCTCGCTAAGCAACTCGGAATTGTACCGGATAAGCACTGATGCTAACAGGTGCTCAATTTTCTATATTGTGGGGAAGTGGAAACCTAAGCCTGACACCGAAGTGCATCACCGGGTGCTCTTTTAATGACACCACCAAATATAAGTGAAAATTTGTTGAATGCCAGACTATGTAGATCTCAGTCTGAGCACGTTTTTGATTTTTCTCAACATTTTTGTCTTTATTCAAAACAAACGCTATTTCGCTTCACACGGTCTTTAAGAGTTTTTAATAGTCTTTGTAGATGCACATAATCAAAAGGGGGAGAACACGTCACCGTGAACTTTTCCTCTTTGCGTGCCTCGACACCGAAACCTCCCGAACAGGCTTATAATCAGTGAGGAAATCTGGGAGAACGTCTCCCTAATTACTGTTGATAATCTCCACGCATAACTCATATCAAACATGTGCGAGCGGGACGTTGTGTTGGAGCAGCTGCGCTCCAACACGCATCCTAAAATGACTTAATGGATCCTTTTCTACACGGATGACGTCCAAAAAAGCAAATTGCACGCAATGAAGACAAATAGACTGTCACTTCGCCGGTTGTAATACACATTAAAACGATTTAGTCAGCAGGTGGGGGGTGGAAAAAAGCGATCGTGCGCACCCAAATTTATTTCACTGTGTGTTATGTTGTGGGTGGGGAGTGGTGGGTTGACTATGAATGATTAATTATCACACAATTGATGAAAAACAAAAGCAAAAAAAAAAAAACGTTTTGGGCTAATTGGCCGCCAAGTTAATAAATGCCCTGTTTGCTCTTTCTCATTACATTCAATCAAATATCTGTATATAAATACATCTCAAAGATCGTTCGTCGCTTGAGTTACACTGCTGTTGGCGGAACACGAAAACAATTTTATTTTTTTCAGTGAATAACCTTGTGGTTCCTCACAAAAAAAAAAACAACAATTTGCAGTGTCAATCAGTGAATACCGAACTGCAATTTTGCAAGGGTTCAACGAATATTAACCCATATCGTATTGTGATATATTATCAACGCCCTGTGAC
>NW_017806170.1:89775-93851 GCF_001891065.2 Hippocampus comes
GGCCCGCCCATAAACGGTATTTACAGTCGGGATGAGGCTGGAACCTCCCTCATCTTTTTTTTTTTTTTCTTCTTCTCTCTGCATCATCGTGACGGCTCGCCAGCCCGTATGGTTTTCATCCGTGGCTGACGAGATCATCTTCCGACATCTGGAATTGTTTGGGATTGAACTGCGCTCCAGACGTAGATAGCAAGCACTTTAACGACATCCAGACGGATGCTTGACAACGCGCATGTCCACACTGTTGTTACTTTGGTGCGCTCCAGGCTTCGAGACATGCTGTCAAATCTGCGTGCTTTCTCTTTCGCCCGCTTGTCTTGTTTGGCCGGACCTGACGGTACACTTGCCGCTGCGTGTCATGTGTAACTAAGAGATGTTGGCGAAGTGGGTCCCGCCGCTCGATTGAAGGAGAAAAGCTCATTAGGCACAAATGCAGGTCGCGTTTTTGGGGGGTGGGGGGGGGTCCAAGCGGAAAATGTGAGATTTCAGGAATACCGAACTGCAATTTTGCAAGGGTTCAACGAATATTAACGCATATCGTATTGTGATATATTATCAATGACCTGTGACCTCGAATTGATTTTGTGAGGTGTGGTACATTTTCCTAATGTGACAATCACTGCGTAATCTATCCATGGTCATATTTGCCAAATTGCAAATTACTTTAATTTCCTGCCCCTAATGTATTGAACTAGTAAATGGCTCCTTTGCGCCCTTTTCAAACACCTTCAAAGGCTTTGAGGGTTGACAAAAGTCTCTTTTTGAGGATCTGCCGGATCATTTCAACGAGCAAATCCTCACACTCTCGACGCCGAATCGCTCATCTTGTCAATGTGGCCTCACTTATTATGTCATTATGTTAATTGCTCCCCACGCTTACAGCATTCGTGCGGGAGACAGTGCGACGATAATCACCGACGAGTGCCGCCCATAAACGGTATTTACAGTCGGGATGAGGCTGGAAACTCCCTCATCTTTTTTTTTTTTTCTTCTTCTCTCTGCATCATCGTGACGGCTCGCCAGCCCGTATGGTTTTCATCCGTGGCTGACGAGATCATCTTCCGACATCTGGAATTGTTTGGGATTGAACTGCGCTCCAGACGTAGATAGCAAGCACTTTAACGACATCCAGACGGATGCTTGACAACGCGCATGTCCACACTGTTGTTACTTTGGTGCGCTCCAGGCTTCGAGACATGCTGTCAAATCTGCGTGCTTTCTCTTTCGCCCGCTTGTCTTGTTTGGCCGGACCTGACGGTACACTTGCCGCTGCGTGTCATGTGTAACTAAGAGATGTTGGCGAAGTGTGTCCCGCCGCTCGATTGAAGGGGAAAAGCTCATTCGGCACAAATGCAGGTTGCGTTTTTGGGGGTTGGGGGGGGGGTCCAAGCGGAAAATGTGAGATTTCAGGGTGTGGAAGGGACAGCCTTGACGTGAAGGAGTTTGTTACCAAAGGGACAGACACAGACAGACCAATCAAAAAAGTGCATCCAAATGGCGTCGGTCCGTTTTTTTCTATAGTGCTTATCGCCTTCTCCTCATCATGGTGGCAGGAAGGGATGTAACGGAATCGGAAAATTCAACAAAAAAATCACTGCACAGTTTCAAACCCATCCAAGAGACATTTAAAAAAAAAAAATGTAAAAAAACAATGACCGACCAAGGGAGACAGAACGGGGAGGTTCCCATCCGACGCCCAAATTTTTTCTTTTCTTTTTTTATGAAAAAGAAACAAAAAGAAGGGGGAGAGGAAAAGAGACAAGTCCCAAACGATGCTCCCAAAAGGGAGGGAGGGGCACAGTATGAGTTTGGATTTTAATAAAACAACCAAAAAAACACTAAAATATTGAGTAACTTTCCTCGAAAATCGCAATGTCCTATCCCTGGTGAGCTATTTTTCAAGCAGGGCTACTCATGTGGTCCTTGGGGGGGCTACCTGGCACCTGACTTGGCGATAGATCCCTGGTCTGGAACAACAAAGTGGTCACTCTTGGCGGGGGCCATGGACGGCAACATTTGAAATGGCGTTCAGGCGCGGTGATCTCACCGCGTGCTTGTGTGTCTGCTGATGACATCATCGGCCTGTTCCGCTTGAGCCTTTTGTGGAGAACTGGGTCGCAACTCTTGTGAATGTGTCTGTGTACCCTGCTATTCGCTTTGCGCACCTTGAATGAGAGCCAAGTCGTGTTCGCGTTGTGTTCGCAGTCAGGCTTTTTCACACACACACACGCACACACAGATTTATCATCTCAATTATTTTTCAGCGAAGCATACCCATCCTGATGGGGAATATACGCCGGCAACCTCACCTCACCCCCGTAGGTGACGAATGGTTGCCGTTGCGTTGAAAAGTCTGCACTACATGAACCGAGCCCTGGTGGGGGAAAAGGTCAGGGGCCATCGTTCTACTGCAACAAAGTGTCCAAATTGTCAGATGTTTGTTTGCCTCTTTCATACGACTTGAACTCACGATGTCTTTATGATTCGACTTGTCAGTCTAAGTGTCATTTGGGTTGCGAGTTTGTACGCTGTTTGCGAACTGGAGCCTGTGTGTCAGCGGGGTATTTTTAGCACCACCTCTCACTGCATCGCAATGGCACTCGTTGGCACTTCTCCGAGCCGCCTCCCACCACCGTTCCTCACCCGTTCCCGCTGCCTGACAACTAACTCTCCCCGAAGAGCTCAGGAAAGAGAGAGATGGCGATCCGTGGAGGCGGGAAGCCGGTCAGACTGTCGTTGCCGTGGTGACAAAGAGCAACGGGTCAAAGGGCTCGATTGAAAAGGAGCCTCGTTTGTTTCTCCGCTTGGCTCACTCGTGGAATTTTAACGAGGAGCATCTGAGCATTTGTATACGGTGTTTATGAACTCTTCAAGTCACACTTCAAAAATCATCTCGGTTAATGTTCCGTCATACATCCGTCGGTTCATTCTCTGGAGAGCTTGTTGTCAGTAGGGTCATGGTCGATGGAGACAAACGAGCATTCCCCCGTTTAAGAGTTCATTGAACTCGAGTCCGACCGCCCACGGAGAGATGCGGCCGGATGAAACTGACCTGGACAATCGTGAACAGCACACAGCTGGCAATATACCTTCACTCACAGACTAACTCGCTGCAAACAGAAAAACTGCGCCCCCTGGTGTTAGTTTAACTTTGCTGGGCAGTGGCAGTTGTGGCATGACCAGGAACACTAACTGGTCTCGCATCCGTGGCACGCAAGGATCGAGCAGGAGCACAAGTGCAATGCTGCAGCTGAGGAGGTCCACATGGAGTGGAGGACTGTGTGAAGGGTCACCTCGGGGGTGCAGGGGGTTCAACCCCCCCCCCCCCCCCCCCCCCCGAAAATGGTCACATCTTGCTGTGCGGTCAGACTAATCGACAAGTGTGTAAACCAAACGTAGGTTTTTATCCCATACCTGCTGATGAAGATAAAAGACAGCGATGGATAACAGTAATCAACCGGAGGGACTGGCAGACTTCAAAGTCCATCCATCGATCCATTTTCCAATCTGCTTTATCCTCACAAGTGTCGCAGAGGATGCTGGAGCCCATCCCAGCCGTCTTGGGGCACTAGGCGGGGGACACCCTGAACCGGTTGCCAGCCAATCGCAGGGCACACAGAGACGAACAACCATCTGCAATCCCACTCACACCTTGGGACAATTTAGACTATTCAGTTCACCTACCGTGCTTGTTTTTGGAATGTGGGAGTAAACTGGAGTACCCGGAGAAAACCCACGCGGGCCCGGGGAGAACATGCAAACTCCACACAGGAAGGCCGGAGCCGGGATCGAACCGACGACCTCTGCACTGTGAGGTCGATGCGCTAACCACTGGAGCACCGGCCACTGCTCTCAAAGTCTTCGAGGATTTTCCGCAATCATATTTATTTATTTTTAATAGGCTTAGTAGATCACTGGTCAGAGATTTTTACTCATCCTCATGAAATTACTGCAAGTTGTTGGGCACAAACTTAGAACGGAATGTGTAAAAATATAATAAATACGTCAGCATCGTAAAGAAGTTTTACCTTCGCCATTAAAAGGTATCTTGCACCTCCCTCCACCCCCCACCCCCC
>NW_017806170.1:93997-136298 GCF_001891065.2 Hippocampus comes
CCCAGTGTGAGCGTAGCATCTCGTCCCAGGGACCCAGGCAGCGGCAGAAAAAATGGTATGCGTCCAGACTTTTTATCAGCTTTTAAATCTCCTCCAGGCAAAGGGTCTACGGCATTGAAAAAAAATAATGATCAAGGTCGTGCGCTGTGAATTTCGGCAAAGTCGGCGATTTAATTAAATCCGTGAGCTCAGCAGCTGAAGAGGTGGATGTCATGGCTAGATGGGCAAATTTTAAGTTATGCAGTCCCCATGACGCTAATTCGCTGCGTTTTCCGTCCACTTCGATTCGGCAGCCATTAACATTCGACGTCCGTCATGGCGCACTCACGTGGTCACGTGACGGAGCTGTAACGGGTCAATTGAGCAGTGGTTCTCAAGTACCTCTTTAAAAACTATTTCGCTCTCCAACACCTGACCCTCCACTTTCACACCAAAATATCATCTATTCTCTTCTAGCCCCATTTGTTCGGTTTTGTTCCTTCATCCAATTAACAAACAAACTTGAGCGGTGAATCTTCCGAGAGGTTTCGGCAAGCCATAAATTGTTTCACTTTGACAGTATCATATTTCAGATGTCTGGATGTGACTGTCTTATAATTAAATCAGGTGCACCGCTTTTTACTGCCTTCCTTCTAAAATTGGATAACAGAATGGCCGGCACGAAAAAAAGATGCTGATGTCATCGCTTTCCTTCACATCTATGGATATTCTCTGGATTTAACCCAGGGTTGTCCAATTATTATTTTTTTTTTCAGCTGAGTGCTCCATGCAGAACAAGGCGAAGATGCACCGTATCGTTTGATATTTACCACCTGTAGTACATTAAACACAAAAAAAAAAAAAAAACCTGTCGGTCAAATTGGAGAAGTTACAACGCACTCTGATGGAAATAAAACATATCCCGTGTTGATGTGAATTCAAGATATAATTTCATATGTGCAGTATCCGTGGCTACAAAGCGAAGCGTGGAGAGTCTCTGTCACCAAAATGCACGAGCATTTCCGAGTACGTTCATACTTCTAATGTCAATCCAGTGTCCAAGCCTGACACAATAGAGCTTTGGCTTCCGTTGAATTCAAAAATCCGATTGGGAAATTAAATTTTGTTGGATTTTTGTCTTTGCTTGCGCTCCTTGACTCACCAGTTGAGCCACTGACCAGTTATATTCAGTGTCATTCAAGAAAAATCTCTACCGTAAATACTGCAGTGACAAGTTATTGGTCACAAATAGGGCCGAAAAAGTAATCAAATTCAAATTGACATTTTTCCTTTTTTAATTGATTTATATAGTGTCTAGATAAGGTCAGTGCTTAAGAAGTGCAGGCTACGTGTACATATTGTTTCATGAAACATGAAAAGCTGGGTGGGGAGGGGGGGGCTAAAGCACTATTGGATTATTTTTCAAAATCATTCAACCCGAGTCTGGTGAGTATGATGTATTTTATTTAAATCTTTTATGGTTTTGTCATGTTATTAATAAATATTGAGGGGGCTAAAGCACTATTGGATGATTTTTCAAAATCATTCAGCCCGAGTCTAGTGAGTATGATGTACGGTATTTTATTTAAGTCTTTTATGGTTTTGTCATGTTATTAATAAATATTGATTCTGAACAGCTCCAGGTGATGAATGTGGCACGGTTGCGTGCTGTTACGTTGCGCTTTTGTATACTATTGATGTTTGCCATAATTGCAATGTGATGGTGGCATTAGAATTTGATGAAGTCCTCACTGAAGGCCCCGGTAGTAAAACGCACAGCCCGCCGCTGTAAAATGTCCACTTGCATGTTTAATTCAAACAGAGGACGTCCAGTCTCACATCGGTGTGACATAGGAAATGGGAATACATGGTGGGGTTCAACCCGCATCCCAATTTCCTGGTTGCGGATTATTCCCAGTGAAAAGAGGACACATGAGCCGTTTTCAATGCGGCCAGTATGCTCGGTATGTGGTTTTCCGCGGGTTCCCAACATACTGCAAGCTTGGCATTCTGCGAGTGATCTGTGTTGTCTGAATTTTGCAGCCCTGCACAGCTGTCAGGGTGAGACGGGGCGGGGTGGCTGGATATATACAGGCTGACTGTTTGGGCTGCTTGTATTGTCCATTTTTTTTCCATTTAGCCATTTCCACTTTGCTCTGATGTTTTCACTGTTCGTCAAAAGGCGATACTTTGTATTTTCAAAACACTAGGCGGTAAATCACCTGTCAACGCGCTTGAAAAATGTTCAAAGTGAATGCCTGATGCCTTCCCACCATGAGCCAGCGTCTTTTTCATCTTTCCTCAGCGATCAAAAGAGTACCGGTACTCACAATCGGTAATAAGACCTTGTAAATGAATTCTGAGATTTGTTTGTAAATACATTTGTACACGTTTGAAGATCATTTCGAAATCGTTTTTTGATTTATTTCTTTGCGCGGCAGTTTTGCTAATGCTTTCTTCCAATTATGAGGATCCATTTTTTGCAGGTTAATCCCAGAGACCTCAAGCAAAGGTTATATTAAACAATAAAAATACAACAGCACACCGAATGGACAATTATTAAATATATATAAAATGAACGGTGGTAATTTCTTCAATTCAACATTGTGTCAAGCAGCAAACTCTATTTTCCAGAGTGTAGCTTCCGGTTTTGGTCCTGTTAGTCATGTAGCATCGTGAATAAGATTGATTTATATTGCCTATTTTGCTCTTCACAGTTGTGTAGTCTCCACTTTACCGTGATGTGAAAAGTCTACTCAATCACCTCAGCACTTTATTCCGTTATTTCACGATTACATGTCAATTGGTTAGCTTAGCAGTTTGCACTTAGCGAGAGCGAAACTTGTCAGAAGCGTATAGCATATTTGCCGCCATGGAGGCGATGCTTACTGAGTTAGAAATGACTCCGGTCACATGATTAGCCACACTTGGAGCCAGCCAAAGCTCGTTGCTAGCTAGCTTGTATGGCGTAAGTAGCACCCATCCACTGTGTCAGGAAGCCTGTTAGCTCACCAGCTAGTTTGCGACTAGCGGCTCTCGTCACAGCACGGAGGTCTCTGCGACAACCGTATGGGGTATATTCCAGCCACCGGATGCTTTAAGCGGATAGATTTTCGTGGCTCAAACATGTGAGGATGTGTTGGCATCAGACAGATGCTAGACATAGTTGTATTTGATTGGCAGTTAACAGTTGAGTGGGGCGCGGTTTCAGCATATTTAGTGGACATGCCTACATCAATAAAGTTTTCTGAATCTGAATCATCTGAGAGTGGAGACTGTCTTGGTTTTTCAGGAAATTGAAACCTCATTTTTAAACACTTGGTCTTTTTGTGGGGGAGGGGGGTTGTAATCATTCAAATTTGGCACGGTCATTAATGAAACTCTTCTCCGTGGTGTGTCAAAGACATTAAGGTATTTTTATTTGCCCTTAACAGCACAGGTGTCAAACTCAAGCCCCGCGGGGGCCAGATCTGGCCCACCCCATCATTTTGTGAAATGGTAAAAGTTTAAAAAAAAAAAAAAATCTCCAGAAATAAAAATACTCAAGAATAATGCAGATACTTGTGAAAGCTACTGTATAGTAACAAATCTGTTGGTACGGCGCCGGCTCGTGTTACAATGTCCTCGTTCTCCCAGTGAATTCCTCACAGGATCAGACCTGCTCTCTATGCTCCGCTGCTTTATGCTCAAAAACGCTTCGGGAAGAGGAGGGGGGAGGGTTTATGGGAGAAAGTGTGACAAACATTCCTCCCACAAGAAAGTCCCTTTAAAAAAAAAAAAAGGTCTTGGAAATTAAGAGAGAGTGAAACACAATGAAAGAAGAGTGCACAACAAGGAAATAATGGGGGAAAAGGTCAACATTTCTACCATGGGATTGATGGTTGCCTCGGTGACCGACAGAGCGCAGCGGCGACTTGACAAAGTGTTGAAATGTTGCAAACGGGCGCGAGAAAACACAAGCTTTGTCCGCCCTTTCCTGCGTGTAAGATAACATATACAGAAACACCAATCCTCCGCAAAGATTTTTAATTGCATCTTTTATCTTGACTGAAAGTTTTGGGGGAAAAAAAAGCAGGACACATTATCAAGGCCAAACATTCTGAACACTTGAGAGTTGAATATTTGATTGCTTTTCATCAAAGTGTCAGAATGTAAACGACGCACGGAGAGAATGAGGCCAGAAAGAGGTCTTAATTTATACGGTAATCTCGTGCATGTTGCCGCGTTATGTCATGATATTACCTTCAATTAAACTCCCCGCCCCCTCACTTGGTAAAAATATGCGATATCGAGGGCGTACCCTTTGCAATATTTTGTGAACAATCATGTGATAATTGAGAGAGATGTATTTTACAGACATGTCATCACCGTTATTTCCTGACACTTTTTGAACGTCTTGGGGATCAACCACTCGACATCGGCATTTCATGACACAAAAACAGCTGCTGTGACAAAATAAAATTAAAATGTCATACTCAAGTTCATTTTTTTGGAGGATCAAGTGGGGGTGCACGGGCCCTAATGGGCCACCCGTAGGGACGGGCCTGGTGAGAAGTGTCCATCGGTTGTTAATATACCGTATCATGAAAAATATACAGACTATATTTTTGGCGCGTGATCGTGTGGACATTTCTCGGTCCCAACTCATTTGAGGTGTGTGAAAGTACTCTGTATTCATCCTTTCTCCCCGACCCAAACGTGTGACAAACTTGGCTTCGTATTTCATTGAGCATCTTTTGAAGGCATTCATGGCCCGCGAGTGCACCGTAAACATGATATCAACATCCCGGCGTCAATCCGAGGTGGATCCCACTGGGTTAATAACCTTGATTGTCCCTTCCAGCTGAAGCTTTTGTCCGCCTCCCAGTCAAACGGGCATGTAGCAACACATAGGGAAATTGCAGCCGATAAAGCTTTCGCTGCAAAACGGCGTAAACACACACACACGGGCAGCCCTTTTTTTGAAACGCAAATTTCCTCCCAGTCTCTGCTTCTGCCTCGGGGTCCCATATCAACAACTCTCAGCCTTTGCAGCCGCATTGCTGTGCTTTACTGCAAACGCCTTCAATTTGACTCATTATGGCCCAGGGGCCGTAATGCTGCGCTGTTATGCCATCGACGCTCGGTAATAAAGTTTCCTTCACAAGCAGTGGGAATGTATTCAATGGCCGGAACCAGGTGCTTTGTAACGCGAAAAGACAAGGCAGAGTTTATATGTCAGGAAATAAAGGGACAAAAAGTAACAATGATGATAATTAATCGCATCAAATGGGGTAAGCCGTGATGGGTTGTGTCATAAAAGTTCACGGTTCAAATAATGTATGTTGGGATTGCAAATGAGAAACCGTTCTTAATCGCCTACCCGGATAAGTAAAGGTAAACTAAGTAAATGCCAGTACTTCTCAAAGAGTGGCGCAAATAATTACCAAATTAAATGTTCAAACAGTGAATAACGTTGCGCGTTATGCGGCTTTCACATTTTTTTTAATCCATTCCACCATGTTTGTTAAGTACAGTTCAGTTGTATTCAACTTTTAAGTTCAATACATTTGCATGTCATCGTTTAGAACTGTGTGCAAACATTTATTCAGTCTTAACTTCCATTTCACTTTCATGTGGAATACATTTTCATGGAATTTAAAAATCTTATTAACAATCAGCCTGTTAATAATATTGCCCTGTTCTGTTGTATTCTCTTGTTTTGTGTTTATTATTGGGAGCAAAGGGTTAACAAGGCATGCCATCGGAGCTCCTTGGCCAGGCTTTTAAAAGGCTTTTCACACACACACACACACACACACACACACACACACACACACACACACGCACGCACACACAAGTTTCACTCCAAAGTTGTCAGGCACGCAGCCCCGCCCCTCGCAGCTTCTCATTGGACCAGGCCCTCTCTTGAATATCCAATGAGGCACCTTGCGCTCATCCGTGATTGGCCACAGCCTGTGCAGTTATGTAAATGAGCACCTGGTGGCGCCTGCTGCGGGCCGGCTTCCTCGCGTGAGTCGCCACAAACCAGGCGCTCGCCTTCACCGACGGACTCAGACGGTCTCGCTTCTCCTCCGCCACGTTTATCGGAACACTTTCCCCTTACTTTTTGACAAGTGGACGTGTTTTGAGCAAACAAGCTCGCTGACTTCGGTGCGAGCGTTTTTGGATTGTTATTTTGTGCGGACGCTTCCAGAAAGCAGGTCCGAAGCGGAGAGACCAAAAAGTTTGGGGGAGCTGTCACCAAGTAGCGGTTGGGGCTCATTAAGGTAAGTTCCCTTGGCAATTTCCTTCCCGTTCACGGCTGCAGTTCGTGCGCTTGTGTTGGCGTGTGGCTTGGCGTCCGTCAGTCTCGTCCCGAAGCGGTTTTGGACGGCCGCCACGGTGACGGAGCCCCCCCCCTGCCTGCCACACATAGGCCGACCAAGGTGTAACGTTGCGCCGAAATATTAGCCGCGTGTCTGAAATGCTCTGACGGTGTGCATCACGTCCTGGATTTACTGCAAACTCAAGTGAGCAGCCAGCAGAAAGCACGTCTGCAAAGCAAGGTGTCCTGGTTGGTGTGCCAAGTGACTAAAATGAACCAATTAGTCATCATTACTATTTGTTGTCCAGCACATGATTTAGTCAGTTCAAGCACAAATTTGACTCCGTCATACGTTTTTTTTACAACGAGGATGTAGATCGCTCAGAATCCACTGCACAGTGCGCACTGCGAGTTATTCTCTGCTGACTGTAAATCTGTTACAGCAACAATCTACTCAGTTTGACTCTGGAGAGCTTTGTGATTTTTGCCGTAAAAAGGCAACCGTGCGTCACTGTGAACCAATTCGTGTGACAGTTGAAGCCCAATTTGCATATTGATATCTCTCAAGGTTTACAATTGCGCTCTTTGCCTTTTTGACATTTCAACACCCATGGAGACTATTTAATGTACTGCTGACCATAGAAATTTGACAGTTGACACACAAATCTGACTCACTCAGTTTTACAATTACGCATTTTTGTTCCCTCCAGGCCGCTTGATATCGCTTGCTGAGAGTTGCTGTCTGCTGAATATATAAATTGGACGATCGAAGTGCTCGGGTGAATATTGAGAAGTAGCTAAACTTGGGAGAGATTTGCCTCTTTTGTTTTATTTAAGACCACCATAACACGTCTGACTGTATTATCCCGTTGGTTCTATTCATTTGACAGTTGAAACACAATTCCAAATGCTCAGCAGCCGTAAGAAGTTTCACAATGGAGAGCTTTGCCCTTTTGGGCCCTAAAAGGCCACCGTAACTCGCTTGTTACAAGCTGCGGACCATATTAATGTGACAGTTGAAACAGAAATTTGAATATCGAGGAGTCCTAACAAGAGCTCAATGGCAAATTTTGCCCTTTTGTATCTTCGAGGGCACCGTACGCTGCTCGTTATTCACTGATGACCGTATTAATGTGACAGTTAAAACACAACTGTGCATACTGAGAAGTCATACATTTCCCAATGTTGTTTTATTCGCATTTTTTTTCCTTCCTTTCGTGGCCACGGGACACCACTTGTTATTCAGTGCCGACGATATGAATATGACAGTTGAAGCCCGAAGCTGAATGTTGAGAAGTCATAAGTTTTACAACAGACAGCTTTGCTCTTTTTGGTCCCCTGAAGGCCATCATACACTGTAGAAAATTGAATTAGCATCAGTATTTGACAGACACATTTAGAGATGTTTAATGCCGCTTTTTATTTTTTTTCCATTCTGATGCCAGTACAGAGTAGTCACTCTTTCTTCTACTCACCAATACTGATTATCAGTACCTTTAGTACTTTTGATATATAAAATTTCGATGACATGATGAAAAGCTACACAGATGATGATTAGCGAATGTGTCAATCTGCCGCAGCATTGCGCCACCTACTGCGGAGGAGGACTTACTCAATGTCAGATTAGATTTTTTCGCTAAAGTATCAGTGGCTTGGTATCGGCAGCCCTCAAGAGTACTCAATACCTTAAAATAAGGTATTGGCCTGATGATGACCTGATATCAGTACTCGCCCATCCCTAGTGACAATTTGTATTTGTTAGCAGGTGTTTCCTCTGTACTGCACTGCTAACTTGAGGTCTTGTGAAATGTGGCTTACGTCAAGCATACTTTCTGTCAATGTTTTGCAATTTTTTTTTCTTTTGTTTTTAAACTTGCTAACATGTGAATTCAATCGAAGTGCTGCATCCTTGTAATATTAAAATGCTAAAGGCTCTCACTTTATCTTTTGGAGGGGATGGCACCCCTAATTTGGATCGGAGCATTTCTTCTCCGGAGAGTCACATTCCTCCTGCCTTTCTTTACATGGCACCTCCTTCACAAAAACAAAGACAAACAACAGCCATTCTTTCCTGGTTTAACAGCCTCCACAGCCAGTGTTTGGTGGTCACCACCTGCGTACATCCAGGTGCAACAACCCCTGTTACGCTTGCACGTACTCAGCTGACCTCAGATGACATCATCACACGCATGCATGCGCTTTTGCCTTAGGGGAAGCGGACACAAACATGACCTGAAGCTCTGTGGCTTGCTGTGAAAACCTGCTCACGAGTTTCAAAAGAGCAGCAATTACTTTTTTTTGTTGTTGTTAATACCCAAACATGAGAATTGAACTCTTGACAACTCGAACATCTAGTAAATAGCTAACAAAAGTGAGTGCACCCCTCACGGTTTTTGTAAATATTCTATCTATTCATGGCGCAACACTAAACAAATGACCCTGTCATGCAATCTAAAGTAGGAAGTGTGCATCTTCTCAAACTAACTCCAAACACGGCCACTCATGTCTTACCCGCTTGCAACAAATGCGAATTGACTCCGAAGTGAAAATGTTCAAATTGTGGCCAAAGTGTCAATTTTTTTCATCTCAATTACAATTGTGGTCTCGATAACTTGCACTGGCAGCCTGGTGAGTAAGTGGTTAGCGCGTCGGCCTCACAGTGCAGAGGTCGTGGGTTCGATCCTGGCTCCGGCCTTCCCGTGTGGAGTTTGCATGTTCTCCTCGGGCCTCCGTGGGTTTTCTCCGGGTACTCTGTGTACTTTCGCGCAAGAATCTCTGGCTACCTCTCAGGTGACGGTGGCTATAATCTTTGCACAAACTGTCGTGATCCAAAAATGAAACGCAACGTTGCGTTTATTGCAAAGGGGGAAGCGATGAAGAATGGACGGTAGTTGTAATTTCATGCTGCGCTCACCTTTCTTGGCACATAAAACCAGTCGACGTGTTACTGGCTCCTGGCTTGAAATGCCAGGCCCGCCCAAGAAGAGCTTTATTAACTTTATAGGCTTTTTGGAGCCTTTTTGGGCAAAGACGAACTAAAAGAGCGCAAAGGAAAGGAGTATGCAGTGTGGAGGGGCCCCGCCGAGTGTGGTTCCACATCCCCTGGTGGCGTGTTCAGGTCGCCCGGTTGCTTGGTTAATGGCCCTTTGGCTGCTAATTTCTCCCGCCACGTCCCCCCCGGGAGCCCTTGGCCCCGTGTAATTGCAGTTTATGTGCTTGTGCGGTCCAGCCGAGGTAGCGCCGGGATGTGGAACGGCTTGAGAAAATCACTAAATGGGAGTTTGTGTTCTGCTTTTAATATATTTTGAAGCCGCGGGGGTGAATTGCGCTATTATTTTTATTTATTATTATTATTATTATGTTTTTGTGGGGTTCCAAAACATTCAGAATGTAGTCTTGCAGAAGTTTCGTGATGCATTTGTCACCAAAGCATCATTACAAGTTTAAAAAAAAAAAAAAAAAGTCATACTACTCACTTTTTGAAGGCAGAGGTTTGAGGTATTCATGAGCTTCAGCTACAGCACTGTAATGCCCTTGCATGTGGGCAAGGAGAGCCACAGTCGTACATGTACTTTAAAAAAATTATTAAACAGGACAAATAGTCAAAGATAAAAATCCGAAATGTGAACACTCGCACCTGGACGCTCACACGCAGACAAACCAGCCAACCCCATTCCAGCTCATGATGTCACTCACTAGGCCATGCCCCTTAAAGGGACACATTCCACACAGGAAATAACAAATAACATTTTGGAAAGAAACAAACTTGATTTGTATTGATATTTTTTACGATGTTTTCATTCAATACTGTGCTCTTGAGATATATCTGCCCTATTGGGTGCTTCGGAGTATAAAGCGCGCCTTTGATGAATGGCCTCCGTTAAAACTGTTTTCATATAAATGGCGCCTCATATTATAAGGGGCATAGAATAGAAGCTACGATAGAGGCTGATGTTGCATTATGCATCCACTAGATGGAGCTCCGCTAAAGGGAATACAATTCAAGACAATACAGCTTTATTTATATCGCGCTTTCACAACCGCTGCAGCTCTAACGAAGCACTTCACAGAACTTTTAGAGTACCACGTCCAAGAAATCCAAGAATATCGATCCATATGTAAGGCTGAAAATACAATACCCCCAAAAATCAGCAAATATCCGAATTAATGAACGCCCAGCCCTAAGTATGCTGCATTTTAATTAATGATTGGTATAGGATAGAATAGAATACAAGGGGTCTTCATTGTTACGATAACACGTCACCTGGATTTGAAAAGGCGCTCGCTGCAGAACTTGTTTTGAAAAAAAACAAAAAAACAAGAGGGAAGAAGAGCACCGGTTGGTGCGCCCTGGTTGATCATTGACTGCAGCCTGTTTGGCGCTTTATCCGCTTCATTGTCTCACGGAAGGCGACTTATTTCCATTGTGCCCGTTGACCTCTGCCCAAAGACTTGAGCAGGTTGTCGCAGGGCGTTGAAACCTCCCAAGTGAAATCACAGTTTGCACATTTTTAGTTTTGTTTTGTTTTGTTTTTTTAGCACGCCACTGCAGGTTACCCACGCCAGAGCATGATCGTGTTTTCAGTCCCAAAGTTCGCCGATTCATGTGAACTCCCCCCAAGCAGTCAATCGTTAAATAGCATTGGCATTTCAATTTTTTCGGGGCCGGACGTTTCAGGAACACATCAGACTTGTCTTTCTAATGGGGAAAGAAGACAATGCGAGACGGGGAATCCTCTTGTCCTTGTTTCTCAAGCGTGGCCTCATCAAGTCTAGACAGATTCGCCTTTCAATGGAATCGCCTGCTGCGGTCAGGAGAGCACGTTGATTGTGTTAACGGGAGGCGAGACTTCAAAGTGGGCGTCTGCGCCTTCTCGGGGGTTTAATCTTTGCCGGCTTTCCAAATCTCGATTGGATTTTCCTAGCTGTGAATCTTCTCATCCGCTAATTACCTCCGCCAAGGAGATGACGTTCTCGTCACTGTTGGATCAAGCAAATGCGGCGGCTCGTCTGATTTCCATTCCATTTTGGCTTTTCACTGAATTCCGGTTGCGCTTCATCGATTGGCAGCAATTCCTTTTCACACTTTTTGTCTTTGAATTTTCCTTCATTTGTCAGCGAATAATTTCAGCATGTTGCTGCCGTCTGATGACAACCACGTATGTGACAAGTCTGCCACCCCCAATTTCATCAAAACTCAAAAGATTGTTTTGAGACAGCTCGGCCGCACCGGAAACATCAGTTTAGCATTTCACAGCCTCCACCGTACGGCGTCTGTTCAATGATTTGAAACATTGAAGTGGATTGGAATGTCCGTGTCCGAACGAGAGCATGTGTGCAAAAAAAAAAAAAAAAAAAGACGAATCTCCGCTTGCCATCCATTTTCATTCTCGACATGTAGCATACTTGTAAAAACACACTCTTATTGTCACTGCTTGAAAAATGAGGCGTGACCTGATGTTGCTTAGTACAAAGTGACGGATGTCGACATATCTCTCGAATTTGTTGCTAGTCTGAAAAGTGAGAATTGAACAAACGGGCTGCGTCTTGGAAGGACGATTCTGGTGGTACCTTGACTTACGCGTGCCCCAAATGACGACCTGTTGAAAAACTCAGAAAAGCCATTTTTGCTGGAGGGAGCACAAATGCACGGAGCATCCTTTCAGGTTGTCATGGACCCCGAGACGGCAACCCCAATCGCATGATGCGACGACATACAAAGTTGCACATGAATCCATGAAATGAAATAAAGCATTACAGGATTAGTCAGACTTGGCCGCCGCCGCCGCCGCCTGCAGAAAAATCGATCAAAACAACTACTGAGACCGAGGTCTCTTCTTCAAGTGTCACACTTGGTCTCCGCCTTCAGAAAAATCGATCAAAACCTTTTATTTAACCAGGAGAAGAAAAACTATTGAGACAGAGGTCGCTTTTTTCAAGCGCAACGTGGCCATGAAGATGGAAAACACTTCACGTCATAACAGTATAGGCATGAAAGACCACGATACAATTACAAATGGAAAACTACCATTGCTACTTCTTTATTTATCGCTCTCACCCCCCCCCAAAAAAAAAATCATAATAATGATAAAATCCAACACACCTCTGTTCTTCTAGAATCCTGAACAGCAACAGCCACACTTTGCTCATTGCCACCGATTTCCCCCTCTCTGAGCTCGAGGGGCGGGGGTGCAGTGGCAGTAAAACAGGCCGAAATTCAGTTTATATTTGCCTTTATCAGTTTTTCACTATTTTTCCGTATTAAAAACAAATTGTGGTAGTTTGGGGGTGGGGGGGGGGACTAGATGGAAGGGATTTTATGTCAGATATTTTGGGGTGTCTTCTGTCGTATTTTATCCTCATTGTTCCGTAAAGCGCTTTCCGTTACGGCCGCCGCTGTTGTGAAAGCGCTGTATCAATAAAGATGTATTCGATTCGTAAATGATGGGTTTGGCCACAGAACAAATTCCAATCGTGAGTCAAGGTACCACAAAATTCAAATGAAAGTTATTGGGAGCTGATACTTGTCTTTCTGCGACCATCCAGCCTGGCGGCAGACAAGGCCAATGCCTCCCTTTTTGAAGCAACGCTGTATGATTCATCATTCATAACCACCTCTGGTGCTACTAATCCATCTCCTGTGATCTTCCATCAGTCTCCTCGTTTTATCAGCCCCCCAGCCGCCAGTCCCATCAAGGGACGCTGTGATAAGATAAGCGTCGACGCCACCCGCTTGTGCGTGCCGGGGAATAGTCGAATTTTGGTTTCTGAGCCCGACTTCAAAGAATTTCTCATTTGTCTCCGATGGCATTTTGGCACACTGCCTCGTTTTTTTTTTTTTCACTCCCCCCGCCGCCGAAGAGAAACCCCGACCTGCCTCCCGTGCCAGCATATGAAATTTGAGATGAACAAGATGATGTCGCACTCTGCTCGTCATAAACCCGCAGATGAAAACCATGACATATCGGAGATTATTTGCGGGAGTGAGTCTGAGGATTGATATTGTTCGATCGCCACTTGAGGAAAAAAAAAAAAAATGTCGGTACTCTTCCAGTCAAGAAAGTTGACGGCCTGGTAGAGATAATTCCGGCTTCTCTTGTTTTCGAAATGTAGCCTATCAGATAATCCCGTTGCGTAGGGGAAGTGAATTTTTCCTGATAACAGGTTGCGAAATGTTAAACGATGAAAAGTCTTGATGCCGGAGGAAAGTTTCAGATTCCCAAGTCATGCCTCCGCGAACTGTGACCTGAAACGAAACGTAGCCAATCAAGGAGCGACAAACAAAGTCCTACCAGGCCTAAACCACGCTGATCCGTGAAATAACTTGAGATCGATGAGATTGAGTTTGAACAACGGGCATTTTGAGGAGGCGCGAAGCTTCCGCTAGGCCAGCGGTGTCAAACTCATTTTTGTCACGGGCCACATTATAGTTAGCGGTTCCCTTGGAGGGCCATGATGACTCTGAAACCATATAAGGAAGTCAAGAATAATGGTTTATTTAACGATAGTTTAAGTTACTGTAATGAGGGTTTTGGTAACAAGAAAATTACTATATAGCTCTCTTATATATATGACATACGAAATTGTGGTACAAATTTTAGCAAGCGTCATCGAAGTCAACATGTTTAATTTGCTTTTGCGGGCCACATAAAATGATGCCGGGGCCAGATCTGGCCCCCGGGCCTCGAGTTTGACACCTGTGCGCTAGGCCGTTCCAAGCATCTGATGAAAACGCTGCTCATCGTTCAAAACATGGCGGAGGCTCGGTGATGTTGGGCTTTTTTGCCGCATCCGGCACGGGGGCGTCTTGAATCTGCGGGGTGCGATGAAATCGCTGGGCCGCGAGACATTCTGCAGTGAAATGAGTTGCCCCCCCCCCCAAAAAAAAAACCTTGGTCATGCAAAATCAGGAATTTCCTCAGAACAAAAGGCTGCACTATCGCCCCCCCAAAAAAGGGGTTTAAAAAAAATTGCAGCTTGAGCTCATCGCTCATGAACATTTTTCTTTTTTTTTCTTTTTTTTTTTTGTTCATCTGCTCAAGACCTCACACATGCATACAGACCGCTCAGGTGGGGAGTGATGGGGGGGATCTACTAACGCGCGCATCAATCACCAAAGTCTTCTGGCGATGTCGGGGCGGTAGACGACTCGGACTGCGGAGCAAAGTCGTGCTCTGCATCAAAGTTGAAGCAGCCACGCTACGTTTTTTTCCTCTCAGCTGTGAGTTGGCTGATGTGTCTTTGGGTGCCTGCGGGTGGGACGACAGAGTCGGGGGGGCTCACATTAGCATGGGGAGCTTGTCGTGAGCCGTGTAATTTAAGTCGCTTTAGAACTGGAGGAAGGGCTCGGGGGGTGATTGAGGTGTCAGGCTGCGGCCCAAGTTGAGCACTTCTGGCTAAGCTCACACCTTTTATTTATTTTTTTCTTCACGAGCACATTTCTTTGCCTTTCTGTGACCGCTTCTAATGACATGAACGAAGGCTGTCAAGAAAAACGGTTTGCTACTCGATATTGTTGTTGTTTTTTAACACTGCGAATATTACGACAGAGCATTTTAGATTGAGTGTATCCATTTTTATGAGCATTAGCATTGAAATGTGGAAAGATCAAAATATCCTAAATTATTAAAAAAAAAAAAAAAAAAAAAAAAGTTTCATTCATTGACGGCCGCTCGGCGGTTGAGTGGTTAGCGCGTTGACCTCACCGTGCAGAGGTCGTGGCTTCAACCCCGGCCATTCCTGTGTGGAGTTTGCATGTTTTCCCCGTGCCTGCGTGGGTTTTCTCCGGGTAATCCTCCCACATTCCAAAAAACATGCATGGCAGGCTGACTGAACACTCTAAATTGTCCCTAGGTGTGATTGTGAGTGTGGATGGTTGTTTGTCTCTGTGTGCCCTCCGATTGGCTGGCAACCAGTTCAGGGTGTCCCCCGCCTACTACCCATAGACAGCTGGGATAGGCTGACAGGAAAGTCTCAACATAAACCCATCTGGTCTCATTTTTTTTCAGCCAAGGTGGGTAAAAGATCCGTTTAGCACACCGCAGGTCAACCTTCCGTCATCCAATTGACCGACTTTGAATGGAAAGAAAGGGAAAAATGTGGCCGTGTACCTCAATTGAGTTTTCTCAGCATGAATCAGACTGCTGAACTCCACCAAACCGGTTCCCGTTCCACTTTTCTCCCTCGATTCGTCTTTCCATTCCGCTTTCTGTGCTTTTGAAATCACGCTGGCCCTCCTGGCCAGCTGCCCCCCTCCCCAAATAAGTTTCTCCGCTTCATTGCAGTCGGTCAGTCTCGCTGTACCTCAGGACTTTATCAAGTGGCGTTTACCCGTCGCATGCTTCTGCTCGCTCGCAAGCAGGTGCCGGCAAGGCGGTGCAAATTGAATTCGGGGAATTCTCTGCCCAACTCCAACCGAGTCATCCACAAACGCCCACGTGTTAATGTGAGCACATATTTGCTCCTGCCTCATTTGGAGTTGGAACACTGCCGCTTTTCTCATTAGCGGCGAGATGCAAAGGTTGCGGCCGCCTCCCTGGTTGAGTTGCTTCTCGGCGCTAGAAAATTAAAACCTGCAAAAACTTTCAGGAATTAAAGCAACACCGAACACTGATACGGACGTGCGATACAAATTAGAAACACTTCAAATTGATTCGTGGCGTGAGCAAAAAACTCGTCCTTTAATAAATCAATCCGGCATCCTTTAACTGGAGCCGCAGCGCAAATAATTCCTCGGGCCCAAAAAAAAAAAAAAAAAACTGTCGACAAGAGAAGGCCTTTTGGCCCAGGTAAAGCTGTTGTCATGGTAACAGCCAAGAACCGTCGACAGCGCGTTGCGCAACACCTGAGAGTTGATTGTTTGCAAACGGCGTGATTAAATTAATGAAGCCCTCAACCGGGCGAGGCGTGTCGAAATGAAAAGCGCAGAGGCGCACGAGGGCTCGTATTGAGCGCTTGGCCCTCACTTTTTAAGCGTCTGGCCGCGTCGGCACGAAAACGAAGGCGCCGCTCCTCTCATTCCTGCCGGATTATACAAAACAAGTGAGAGGGGAAAGTGAAGTGGCTAGGCTATCGTTTGGCATGTCCCGACTTGACTGTCTGTGTGTGTGTGCGTGTGCGTGTGTGTGTGTGTGTGTGTGTGTGTGTGTGTGTGTGTGTGTGTGAGTGTGAGAACCACAACACTTCCACCTCCGCGTTTTCAGTCCAAACTTGCTCACCCACCCACATGCTGTTGAGGTGGATTTTGGACTCGCTTCAGCCTTGAGAAACAAGCGTGCCGTGAGAAATCAAGCAGGCGTGCCGTGCAAACGGTCCCGTTTCACTTCATTGGGCTGAAAATTATTTATTTCCTCGCAAAACATTGGTTCATCTCTCAGAGACGGACGGGCAGAACAATGAAATGCTCTTCCACTTACTGGCACAACCCTCTGTCAAAGTAAACGTCAAACAAAGAGGATTATACGTGGCGTATTTAAAGCAACCACATAACTTGGCCTGAAAATCAGATAGCTTAATTCTATTACATCATGGGAAATTCTAAAGATAAACTAACAAACATCTGTGTGGTGGTGTTAAATGAAACACACATCTGGTCATACACGCTATGTGGGGGAACCATGATCCGAAAACGATGTTTTGAGAATCCTCGTTTTGTGCCTTTTAATCATTCTTTTGAAACCTGCCTTGCTGCAACAAGAATAGCCTCTCAGAAGCGGCAGAAGGCGTGGCCGTAGCGTGCGTCAGTCATTGCTGTGCGTGCATATGCACGCTCAGTCTGTCCGCAAGGTAAGCAGAGCTGCACTGGAAGCACAGTGATATCAACACTGGCCTCTGATAACCGGCAAATTTCCGATTGTCGGCTGAAGTTATCGGCGTAGGGCAAGGTGACAATTCCGTTGGGCCAAGTGTCCTCTGCATGCGCCACATGCACCGATCCGCGAGGCGAATCGGCAAGGGCAATGCAGCAATGATACTTTATTATTATTTTTTTTTCTGTCCCACTTTGCTCTTGAGATTCTGGGCCGCTTGGGAACAGGCGACCCCTCGCCTCCTCTTGATGCCCTGGCGCTGCCCTGGTTGTCATGGTAACGAAAGCCACGCTTGCCGTTTTACCTTTTGACAGGAACCTGGTGTGTAGATTTAAAAAAAAAACTAATCCCGTATGTCTCCTTTTAATCAAATGTGTAACTTCCAGTGTAGACCACATCTCATTCATCCACTCCAGGGCTCGAGAGATTATACTCATGCAACATACCAGAACGGCTCCTGATGAGGATTAGAGGATTAGCTTTTCCCCCCCTAGTGTCGATTATTTTTGGTCGAGTCATTTGGTGCAAGGGTGCTGCCATGATTGTTCAAAACGTTGTTTTTAATCCACGATCTGATCTTTTTAACGGCGCTTAGCAAGAAATCGTGAAGGTGAATTTGTGTGTGTGCGCGTGTGTCAGAAATACTTGAGCCAACTTTTAGATTTCCGTTGAGTGAGACGGGGACTTAATCGAACTGCGTGACAAAACGTTGCCTGTCGATGGTCTTGCGCATGAAGGTGGTCTGACAATTTTTTTTTTTAACCGTTGAAAAAAAAAAATCCACTGGCAGAAATGGGCTCCTGATGTTTAAAAAAAAAAAAAAAAAACAAAACCAGATGTTTTTGTTGTTGTTGGGTTTTTTTCCCCCCCACAGGGGTAAACGGGCATTTTATAGTGTAAAAATATTAGTTTCTGTCACCTTCCATCGGTGAACCAGAGCACGGCCTGTTGACATTCAGACAATCAAACAACCAACCCCTCTCCAATTCAACCTTGGCAGCCATTTGACTTTTAACGTAAACTACTTGTGTGAGTTATGGATCATATCCTCTGCCAAGGATTGTCATGAACACTAAGTTAGATGAATTTATGGGGTGGTTTTTTTTTTTTTTTTGTGGTCTTTTTATGGAGGGGAGTCATGAAAGAAAATGCGCTTTTGGCCTCCAGCTGGTCATGATGTTTTCTTTCACCTTGTAGCGAATGCGACTGCCGCTGATGAAGCCAGTCTAGGTCTGGCAGCGCGAGCCGTGGTCATCAGTCACCATTTGCCGCCCCCCATAAACTTCCGCCTGCAGTGCTGACATTGAGGGTGCCAGTGAAACTGCGAGTCCTCATTGATTGCACTTGTGTGGAGTTTCGCGCCGGCAAACTCCCAATCTTATTGCCTTCATTTCTTTCTCCACTGCTCGACTCATAGATCTCTGCCAATAAGACCTTGTGAATTTGTGCAGTTATTAAACTGCTTGTGTGCTTCTGATTTTTTTTTGGGGGGGGGGGCGCAAACAGCATAGCTGTCTTAATGGCTCACAAATTATTCCAGGAAATGTTCAAATGTTCCCCTCAGCGTGCTTTCTTCCGCCTTGCATCACTCCTGATTCACCACCTCGCCCGCTCACTTTCTTTTCTTTCTTTCTTTCTTTTGAGGCAAAGTGCTTCACTTTCATTGCCTTGCGCCTCGGTCGTTCTGCTGTTTTCAGAACTCGTGATCTCTCCGTCTGCCAACATCCCCCGCCTCACAACTCATAGTAGTGCGACATACCACGGCGGTGACTCCCATTTCCTTGTATAGAGGATTCGTGTGACACGCGAGTGTAGAATTTGATGACCGATGCTGACCGCTCACGCTCCGCTTTGCTTTGCATCCTGTCGTGTGACTGAGAAAAGCATCTCGACGCCACGCCTGAATCGGCGACTCGAGCAGGCTGTCAGATTGGCGGAGCAGCATGGGCGCCTTTGCGTTAAGATGGCGCGCCCATGACCATCCATAGTTTTTTTAACGTGGTTACCTCAAGATAAGAGAAGATACAGTCACGCAGATTGCCTTCAAATTTGGACTCTCAAAATTCTTGGGAAATAACCTTAGCTCTTCTGATTTTCTGCTGCATGTTGATGACTACCACTCCTAATAAATTACAAATCACGTTTTGTTTTGTTTTATTTTTTGTAAGTCTGACTAAAGGATGCGATGCAAAGCTGTTCATGTAGTGCAACTCTGTCCAATGTTTGACCGTGCCAGGCAAGTCTCATTTTTCACGGGCTACTTGGCACTTTAGCCTGTCGCGTCCCTCATCTTGGAAAGCTGTTCACGCTAGCGTCAGTGCTAATGTTGCTTTCCGCGGTCGTGTCAAGAATCTTTACTCCCACACACTTCTTTTAAGACATGAAAACCGAGTCTGTAAATTAATTTTCCAACCCAGATTTAGTGAATTTTTATTTGCTCCATCTCACCCTTTAGCATCAGTGTTATCATTAATACTCAGAGTCGTCAACAGAACTGAATTCAACTATTGGTCATTGCCTTTAAAGTTTGTCAAGTATTTGATGAATTGAAGTCTTTAAACCCAGATTTAATTGGCTGGACGTTTTAGATCCGGAACATTTTGTGTCACTCGTGTTCCAAAAGGTTCCAACTAGCTTAAATACTAATGTGACGATTCTCAGACCCTGTTCGGTTGTCGACATGGGCCAGTGTTTATTCCAAGGCTTTGCAGATGTACCGCAGACGAGTTGGTTCCGTCAGGCGAAGCAAAGGTGAAATTTGAGTGTTCCCGATTACTGATTCAAAGTTATCCATTAACACATCAACAAACACAGTAGGCAGAGCCGCATGGCCACTTCAAAATGTCCTTGCTGGTGGACTCACACTTTTCTCACTTTGTCTGCGAGTCTCCCAGCAACAAAAAAAGAAACAACAGTTTTCAGGAAAATACACCAAATGACCCGGAGCGGCCGGTTGCCCCGCCCTCCCCATCAACTGAAGCGCTGCGGAGAAATCATTCATACTTCCTTCCCTTCAGCTACAGTGTGTGTCGGAAGGAAGTCTAAAACAAAGAGCTCGGTACTCCTGATGTCCCCTGTGGCCATGAGTCAACTTTTAACAGAGGACGTTGGAGATGGAGCATATGAAGCTCATACCGACTCGGTTTGAGCATTTCCATCCCAGGCAATCAAATATATGATCCGAAATGTTGATGTCCTATGATTGTGACATGAAGCGGAACAATATTTTGGAAGAGACCCGTAGCGCATGCTGTTACTTGAGCAACCGGTGATGTTGAGTTTTGGTAACGTGACTCGTCAAAGTAGAAATGACAAATAGCTCGTCTCTGGAATCTCGTAACCAGATGAGCTACCGTTTGGCCGAGATGATTTAATATCTTCTTCTACGCGTCCACTTTCCTCTTCTTTGTATTTTCCATCAGTGTGGAGTGGCACAGTGTCGCCTCTTACAGGCCATTCATGGTACGACAACAGACATTGCCATGCATGCGGTGTGTTGCAAGCGCGTGTTTCACACTCTATTAAACAGACGCGTTGTTTTTATTTTCTTTTAGTTATTTGTGGGCTCTCGCATTGTAAAAAAAAAAATCAGTCCGCCTGCTCCCCACTTGAAACATTTGGAGCCAAACGCACAGCCAGCCCCGATACTCGAACTGGTCGGCCGTCAAACAATGTCCACACGCCATTTTTGAGGAAACCAAAACAGGGCACGAGGAGACAATCTCCCTTTCATTTTCATTCACGCCGTTGGTTTTGATCAAGAAAATGGAAAGCGGGGTTGGTTGCTGGAGGGAGGCCAGTTGACTTCCAAAATGCTGCCAAGGTGCCCTTAGCAAAGCCCCAAACTTCCAAGTTGATATTAGACACTTACCATGCAGCTCACATTTGTATTAGTAGCAGATGATGTTGAATTTTTTTTTTTTGTCTTGGCACGGCTGACGTGAAATTCATGTTATTGGATAGATTACTTGTGTAAACGTGGTACAGATGTGCCTCGATAAAGAAAGCACTGTGACTCTTTTCCAAGCAAGTACCTTTTCCCTCACTTATATTTCTGAGCGCCGAACATACATCACCTGTTCGTCAACGATAAGCGATGTGATAAACGGGAGCTTGTTTTGAACACACATGCCACTTGTCCTCGTTTCATCAAAAGTTTCTTTCCAATTTCCAATTTTTTTTTTTTTTTTTTTTTACATCTTTCAAAGCCTTTGCGGTTGCAAACCAGCAGAAACTCCGACTGTGAGCACACATGGAGGCCGTCAGCACAGCCTTCAGAAGCCTTTCGCTTCATAGCCGCTGTACACAAACGATTCACGACTTGAGAAGTCTGCTTTCATACATTTATGTGAGTTTGAGTCGTTGTAAAAATTGGCGTCGGGGCTTGTAACATTGGATTTCTGAACAGACTTATTTTATTTGATGCGTACAAGGTGAGCTAACAGAGAAGCGGCAGTTGTGAAACAGTTGCGACGAATTGAAAATTGTTTTTTTTACGGATCAAGGGAGCGGTCCGAGCCTTTGAACCCAAACATGGCGTTTTCACATTAGCACCCTTTAGTTGAGTTGAATCGGCTCATGGCTTGTTTTTCCGCCTTGGTTTTTCCGTTCGTTTGAGCACAGTAGCAAAACGCCGGTGATGTAAAAAACTGGACAAACGTCTTATGTTTGTTTATCCATAACACGCTCATTACTAAGACTCCACCCGAGCTTCACTCTCTGCTCATTTGTGAACGTTTTATTCACCTTGTGCTATGACGTCACTGGAATCACACCGTACAGTTTGTTGTGTACATATTTGTATTTGCTTATTTTGCTTTGTTTGACCCCGCTGTTTGCTGCCAGGTCGGCATGGCACATGAGAATCTGTTCTCGATTGCCTGGCCTGGATGAATAAAGATCACATAAATGGAGAAATACAGCGGTACCTCTACTTACGAAATGAATTGCTTCCGGAAGAAATTTCTTAACTAGAAAATGTTGTAAGTAGAGACGCATTTTCCATGGAGATGCCCTAATCCGTTCCAAGCCCCCCAAAATTCAGACACAAATGTTTTATAAAGCATAAAAATGCATCAAAATATGGAACAAATACATGTTACAAATTAGATTATTGCACCATAAATGAGGGTTGTGCATCATTTAAAAAAATAAGAATAGAGTAAAAATAAAAATGATGGTCATTTTTCTTTTAACTACGTCCTCGTCGTTTTTTTGCCCTCTTAAGTTCATGTTCTCTCTAAGAAGTGGTTTTTGCCTGACGTTGTGTAAAGAACTGAGCGAAGGACGTCTGCTTTTGTCGGCTTTTAACAATCCTTTTTTTCCAAGGCAAACATCAGCAGAGTGAGCGATCGCCCGACTGGTGAACACTTTTTCTGGGCGATTCACATTTCCATAAAACTATCGGAACACCTCATGGCCCGAGAGGCGAATGACGAGGACGCTGAATAAACACACATCCATCTATCTACACACATAGACACATACGGTAAGAGGTCCCTCTGAGCCAATGGGATGCCAGGAAGATGCTTGGTAATAGCCAATGGGAGAGCAGCTAGAAGTATGTTGCGTTCAGGAAAACTCGGAGCTGCGACGAGCAGCCCAGACTGTATTTTTACCTTTCGTTTCTTGAAATGTCTTTCCTAACAAGAGGCAATATTTTCCTGTTGAGGCGTTTTGTAACTTGAAATTTTCGTATGAAGACACGCTCGTAAGTCGAGGTACCACTGAAATCCAAACCGGTGATTTATCAAATTTCTCTTTGGTTTGGCAAGTGTTTGGTTAGCCCGTTAGCATGTTTGGTTGTTGTAGTCTGTCAGTTTTTTTCGCGTATGAATTTGCCCACGAGGAATCCAAGTGACTTAAGTGCTGGTGTATTCTAGCTTGTGTGTTATGTTACGTTATGTTATGTTATAAAATTGAAAAAAAAAATTGCTCCATGCGATGCTTAGTGCTGTCCATACACCAAAGTCTCTCGTTTGCCTGTAAACCGTCCACCTGAGCAGTAAGTCCAAGTGCCACATGCCCTCAGTCCCACCGAGGGACCGTGCTTGAAACTGCAATTAGCGGACGCTTAATCACCCCAACAAATCTTCTCCTGTTTGAATCTCCTATTGAAGTGGTCTCCGGTTCCAAGTTTGGTGCCACTCCAGAAGACAGCTGCCCTTGCTTCTGCCACTACATCTCATCTTAGCAAGTCCTCAATGAAGCAATGATGCAAACTAATAAGTGGCTGATCCGATCCTCGAGTTTTTTTTTTTTTTTCTTTTCATTTCCAGGCAGTAAGAGCAGCTGCTCACATGTGCATTCATGAGCGCAGCGCCCGGATTAGCCAAGACAAAACGTCAGAGCGCAGCGGTCCTTTCTCCCATCGGCCTGAGCGCCAACCACAGCTGTTCGGCACCACTTGACTTTGCCAGCAAAACGTGGTCTCGGATGGCTGCAGACACTTTGGTCCCTGCTCGCCAAAACATTTGTCTTGGCTGTAATTTTTTTTTTTTTTGTGTGGTGATGTCCTCCTCTCCCTGATGTGTGCTGGGATACTTTGAGAAAAAAAACATAGCCGCTGGCCATGTGCGCCGATGACAAGTAACACCCGATCAGTGGAGCTTCTCAGCTCTTAACTGCGGCCCAATCGAAAGCAGCCGTCCTCCAAAAAAAACGGCATACCTTTTTTTTTTTTGTCTTTTTGCAGGACCGACTCGCGACAGCTGAAGCGTCTGTGACGGCCTTTCCGCGCTCTTCGCTAGCCCTTTGCACTTATGTTTTCATTCTTTCCGAGGCCGTAAATCACCAGCCCACCCGACAAGGTCGTCTTTGCTCCTGTTCTTCCGTTCGCCGCACTGCGTTTGTTCACAGGTGTCAAACGCAAGGCCCCGGGGGCCGGATCTGGCCCGCCGCATCATTTTATGTGGCCCCTGAAAGCAGATCATGTGTGTCAATTTAACTGAATAACGTTGAGATTTTGCATTTTTTCGATGGTGCTCGTTGTGATTAATTGCGGGTGAGCTGGAGCGTATCCCAGCTGACCTTGGACAACAGGCAAGGGTGCATACCGGGGTGGTCACTGACACCTGTGGACAGTTTAGATTCTTCAATTAACCCCTTTAGACAAGTTTTTGAAATGCGAGTGGAATCGAAAACATGAGCCTCGAAACATGCGAACCGATACGCCCACCGTGCGGAGCAGTCACCTTCAGTTTCTCCAAACAATTTGTTGCGTCTTCCCCGGCACAAATCATCGGAGACATAAAACGCTCAAACGCTAATCTCTACGAATTACCGTCAGCCAGTTTAAAGAATCAGCCGAAGAATCCCGCGGCGAAGGCCGATGCGTAAATCACAGAGGAGAGGCTCGACTCGGTTTCCACGCGTTTGACTCCGCCCTCTCCTCGTCCCGCTGCCGCTACAGCTGTGCGTCAGCTGTCGGCCGGCTCGGTCTACTCGGGGAGATGAAGTTGAACTCTCGGCGGCTCCGGCGGGAAGAAAGACCGGCCTCTCTTTCGCTCCCAGCTGTCGTTCCCACTTCAGACTTGCAGCGATCGTCTTTCCTCCTCCCCTCGTGCCACCACTGGACTCCTTTCCTCGGACACGTTTCATGAGGAAAATATGCGAGCTGTCAGCTGTCATGTCACTTTGTCAACATTGTTGTGGTATTATCTGACAAAAAGCAGTAGGTGAGACTAAATGATGTTTTGGGATTTTTTTTTTAATGCTTCCATTCAGCGCGGATTGATTGTTGTTTTTGTTTTTAAATCTCTCCAAATCTAATTTGCTTTGTTGTACAACCACCGCCGGCTGGATCAACCCGTCCAATGAAGTGAAAGCCAGTTTGATATCAGCAATTTGGAAAAACGACAGGCCTCACAAGTCCCCGGGGTTGTGGCAAAGCAGCCGCCAGAGTAAATGTCGTGCTAATTGTAACGTCCTCGATCACCGCTGGAGTTCTTTTCTATTGGCGACAAAAGCATCATTGTCACCCAGCAGGCCAAAGACAAAGGAGCAAATTAGCGCCTCAAAGTGGCTTTGGGCACTTTTGGCTTTGTGCTCGCTCTTTGTTTCAAGAGAATTATCAAAAGACGGCGATGCCAGGCACAATTTGTTCCTGGATGAAAAACAAACTCCGCGGACCAGTCTTTTAACATTCTGAGCAGTCAGAATATCGTATCGAGTTTTTTTTCCACTCGACAGGGTGGGACAAATGTAAGGATGCGGTTCACTTTGTATTTTATTCTAGTGACGATGATTAAAGCACAGTTAAGGTGTTACGTTTCACGGTTGAGGCTTTTGATGTGAAAGGAAAAGCCATGCACACTGAGATCGTCAACTGTTTCTGAATGTTTCTTCTTTTTTTTTTTTTGTCTCGTCGACAGGAATGCCTGTGGTCAGCAGTGCGTCTGCGGGCAGGTAACCAGGCGCGCCGCTGCAGTCATGGCCGGGCCGGCCGGGTGGCTCACACCTTCCTCTGTGGTCACCGCCCTGGCGGCGGTGCTGGCGGTGCGGGTGTCGTCGGTCGAAGAGCACGAGTGGCACTTTGACGCAGGTTGGGCACGTTGTCTCCTTTTCGAGTGAACTGCCGAGCCCGTTCGATCGTTGATGTGAACCAAAACAGCGCCACCTACCGAAGCAAGTCAATGGCCTCGAGATTTTTCAATGGATTTTGAAGTGTGTTCCTTCTGCGCCATGAAAGCTGATCTCAGATCTCTGATCTCATCTGCGCTCTGACATTGTGTGGCGCAACGAAACGTCCAACGAACAGGGCGACGTGATCTTGATGCGTCTGCGTGGGCCGAGAGCGTAGCGGTTAGCGTCAGCGGCTAGTCTTCAATTATTCATGCCCGAGGAACGAGGGCAGCGGCACAAATGCGACAAATGTCACCAAATGTAATGCAGACAAGTAGCATGTTCATTTACGAAATGGGCAAGTCCATTCTTAAATACCAAAAAAAAAACCAGTCCGTGGCTCAATGCTAACATTAGCGACCGCTGTTCTGTGCTGAAAAAAATATTCATGTTGTCACTGAATCACTTACTTTGCCTCGACTAGGATCAAGTTATAGTTGACTACCAAAAAAAAGAAAGCTCGAGTTATTCAACTCCCCCCCCCCCCCCCCCCCCCCCCCACCGGCGCCTTAGTTTCTTCCTCCCTTCCAATATTCTCCTCACATCGTCAAATCAGCGAGTCTCATTCCCGTTGTGTTATCAACAGGCTCTGCGCTGTGTTCTCTTCCTGTCTGTCAGCTAGTCGAGTGGAACAGGAGAGTGAAATGCTCCCCGCCCCCTCTCCCCCGTTCTTCAGGACGGCTAATACCCAGCCACATTACCAAGTGTCAGTCGGTGGGGGCAACCAGGTGGAACAGGAGCGCGCGCCGGCTTTCATATCCGACTGCGGCAGCAAGCGCGAGCCGCAACTTCAACGGCGCTTTTGTTGCAAACGGCGACAAGAGTTTCGCCCAAACTCATTACACGGCTTGTTTGTTCCGGGCGCAATGCTTTTTGGATTTACAACTGGAAAGTAGTCTGCGTAGATGATATTGGGACACACGGACGGCTGTGACGGGGGGGGAAAATGTGGTTGATTGATGTGTGGGAGCAAATCTTCGAGAGTTGAAGATTCGAAAGCAGGCCTTGGATAGAAAGCGTGACTCTTGAGCCGACTTTTACGAGTCACAGCCACGACTTCTGTGAAACAAATTTTCACCAGAATGAGGTTTTTGGAGTGCGTTTCCAAAATGTGGATTTCATTTGATCTAATGACAAAAAAAAAAAAAAGACACAGTTATTGAGCGTCATGACGATGATTTAATGACGTGGGCACCTGTTTAATGGGTGTGGATCCAATGTGGGTGCGCGTATGCTCCACCCTCTGGGCTTTTTAACATTTGTCACTCGGCTCCAAATTCCAACGGGGTGACTCAATGACAACGACCCCCCCCCCTCCCACTCCCCCTTCCTGTCCTGTCAGTGCCCTTCTCTACTTTATCGCCACCCAAGCCTCCCCTCGGAGCAGACAAGCTCCTCATCTTTGTATTCGTTTGATAATGCCTGCCGCTGGAATAGAGTCAACGCCGGCACCCGAGAGGCTCGCCTGCAGCCGGCGCCGTGGTTTCTGTCGCTCCTTTTGTTCCCCGTGCCGCAAATCCTCCCCGGCAGGGCTCACGGTAACGGGAGCCGCGCCGGGTCGCACAAAAGGTGCAATGAGAAGGGTGTCGTCTTGGAAGTCGACTCGAATCCGCGCATTTCCCAGCTGCATTCATGTGCAGTGTGAGATGTTCGGGTGTGCTGCGGGAAATTCTGAATTAACGGCAAATATGTGGAGCCGTGTCAACAACGTGTTATGACAGACGGGGCAATCAAGTGTTGAAATGAATGCAAATAGCATTCATCGGCTCTGGCCTCTCCCTCTAAACAACAAAATTGTTGTAGTAGAGAAAAATGACACTCTCTATTATATTTGATCAAGACCTCCAATATGACATAACAGATTAGAATTCAAAATAATTGATCGTTTTCATCCAAGTTTCTCTTTCAGTGGACATTTCGCAACCTGCGGGTAGTATAAGACAGGCAGACAGATGCACGGCACTGTACTGTAGACTCAGCTCCTCTCTCGGGTTCTCGGTACAGCAGTAATACGTTTTCCCAACAATGACATGACAAGGCAAATTCGCCGTGACCAAATGCTCGGGACTGAGAGATTGAGTTTATCCCCCTACTGATGCTCTTTGCTGATAGCACGATGGCTCATGGCTCTTCTCTTTTCTTTTTTTTTTCTTTTCATCTCCGTCGCCTTCCTGTCTGCATCTGCAGCCGCTCAGTGTCGTTACGCCCTGGGGATGGAGGATGGCAGCATCCTAGACTCTGACATCACCGCCTCCAGCGCCTGGTCAGACTCCACCGAGGCCAAACATGCAAGGTCAGTGAGTTGAGCCGTTCAATTATTCGCGTTCGCTGCTTTTGGCTGTACGGGGTGGGCCAAAAGGTTTAAAATGGACCAATTCGTTGGTCCGTATTTTCAAATAACCTAAATTAATTTATTTGAATCAATTAGTGGACTTTAAAGCAGTATTGGATTGGGACCGTCGATTGGAAAGTAGAAAAGTCATTTCAGGCAAATGAAGGAAGGATGCAAAAAAAAAAAAAAGACAAAGGGGGAAAAAATCTTTCAGGAAGGAAAAGATGCCAGGACAAAAAATGTAAATGTCATTCAAACCTTTTTTTCCCCAGTGTCCTTTTAGCGACCTCGAATATTTATTCACTTTTCCACCCACCGCCACTACCAAAACAATGCCAACATATTTCAGATGATGACATGCAACCTTGTGTGTTGATTTCTGCACAACGATGTGTCAAGTGTTTCCGTCTGCTCCGCATCCCTCCGATGTTTTTACTCCAAGCCAATGCCTTGCAGTAAAACAGGATCATGCACGCCCCGCCTCCCCCCTCAGCCCCATCAAAAAGCAATTTGTCCCAAGCCTATTGTGACAGAAGATGACCGAGTGGGCGTTTGTGTTTTGTAATGTCATTAGCTACTTAGCTGTCTGGCAGGAAAGGCGCTGAGAGCAGGGTAGGCCCCGCAAGGCGCTCTCATAACCACGCGTAGGAGCGATACAGCCAGTGTGTATGTGTGTGGGCGAGCGCGTGTTTGGCTGAGAGCCCGACCGTGTGGAAATGATTATTAGCCGCGGCGCTCTCTCAGGAGACACGGGGGGAGCGCAGGGGAGGTTGTCAAACGCAAAGACGGACGGAGCGGCGGACGCATGGCAAAGCAAACAAGCGAGGAGGGATCGGCGCTAAAAGCACGCGAGGAATCGTTTGAAAACGAGCTTACAGCCCGCGAGGGGAGAGAGAGCCTGATTGATGCGGAGATGAGCGCAGCAATGGAGCTCCAAGAAAGTGTGTGTGTGTGTGGGGGGGGGTCAATAATGGCCTTTCCGATTGGAAGCAATTAAGAGTCTTGGACAAAAATGCATCGCGTCTACAGTTAAGTACTTCCACTGTCTGCGAAAATCCGCGTTGCAGAGACACCATGTGAAAAAACCCGCTTCAAGAACGTTTTAGTCATCGCGCGCATTTGAAGCACATTTTAATTTGGGAAACACACAGCGAGCGGGTTTATACGTTGAAACTCAAATTCAGGATTGGAAACCAGATCGGCTGACCGAGAGGCACATGTGCTAAATGCTATCGCTTCTGTCTTGTAACTGTCCAAAATTCAGAAGTATTGGAATTAAATAGAAGACGATTTGGCCAAATGTTTTTGGAATGTGGGAGGAAACCGGAGCACCCGGAGAAAACCCACACAGGCACAGGGAGAACATGCAAAGGAATGCCGGAGTCAGACTAACTAACTAACTAACCAATTGACCACCGTGCCACCCTTGTGTTCCTGTTATTATATGTTTTTTTTTTTTTTTACTTGGGTTTTTTTTTTCATTATTTATAGTAGTACTAATTTTGTGACTTTTCACCTTATTTCGGGTATTAAAAAAAAAGTAGTTAAAATCTGCTGATGCCTTTTTGGTTTATTTATGTATTTATTTGTTTGTTTGTTTATTTGGATAGCGACATCTTTTGATTATCGCCAGGCTCCTGATAATTTATTCATTTTAATTATTATTTTTTTTTTCTCCAGACAATATTTTTCCCAAGTTGTGAAGAAAAAGCACTTTTGGTAGCTTTCCAATACATGGTGACATTGTCTTTATCCCGTACAATCCCCCCCAACCCCCCCTGGAAGTGAAACAATATAACGCACGAACGCAGTGTTGACGGCCGGGCCCCGCTCATCTTCCCATCGCGGCCCTCTAATGGGTGTGAAATCATCCGTCTGTTTCCTGCAGCATGAGCTCACCCTCTGGAGGGAGCAGCAGCGTCACTGTCAGCGTGACACCATCCATGTCATGAATTTGCTTTCAGGTGGTCCGAGCAACACGCTGGGCGTCCTCGGAGGAAAGTCGCACTGGAAGGTCCAGTGACTCCGTGGGGAAATGTGTGTGTGTGTGTGTGTGTGTGTGTGTGTGTGTGTGTGTGTGTGTGTGTGTGTGTGTGTGTGTGCGTCCGCGTGTTCATCCAAGAAAGACTGTTAGAACACAGAGTGCAGCTCACCTCATTTCCTCTTCTTCGATGTGCATGCCCTCCGTACAGTTGTACATTTTCCCAGCTTGTGTGGTTGCAGACAACATTGTCAGCTTATACGTGGGCGTCTTCTCGCTGCGGAATCAATTATGATTTGTTTTGTAGCAAACTCTCGGTTTCACCCGTGCGTGCTGCAGCCGTCGTCGTGGGAACAGTCGAGTTGAGCGTTTTTTTTTTTTGTTTGTTTTGTTTGTTTTTTTTTTTTGTTTTTTTTTTTTAATTCCATCCTCTCCTTTCGCTGTTGGACGGCAAGTGTAAATGAGACCTGTGTCCATCTGCAGGTTGAGCACTGGAGAAGGGGACGGAGCTTGGTGCCCCGCAGGCGCCGTCTTCCCCGATGGATCGGAATACCTCCAGGTTAGCGCCACGCCTCCCCCCACTCATTTTGATTTACAATCGCACTCGTGTCCTTTTGGTCTGCACAAGTCACATGACCTTGGAGGACATACAGTGCAATGTGACCGCGTCTTTCTGGAAGAATACACGGCCAAACCTTTTGAAGTATGTACAGGGTGACATGATGCGAGACTGGAAGTCTCTGAGCACCTACGGTGCATCTAAAAAGTCAACATTGGTTGGTTCAAATGCCCGGATTGGAAGACCTGACCCCAAAAGTGACAGGAAAAGCCTACTAGAACTTTATTTGCGGTTGCTCGGAGGCACTTGAAATGTTGGCAGGTGTGTGCTGACTCCTATTTAATGTAAACTGAATGATGAACATGGCCACATCCTCAGTTATAAGAGGGTGTGCACACTTGTGCAAACACAATATCTCAATTTGCTTTTACTTCCCACCCTCTCAAAAATATTTTTTTCCAATTGAGTTGTAAAGGTGATGAAATCTTGTGCTTTTTTTTTCCCCTTATCACAAAAACCTGGCATTTGACAGGGGTGTGTAGACTTTTGATATCCATTGAATAACAGGGATGGGCAAACTTTTGCGGGCCTCGGTTCATTTTACAACAGAAAGATCAGCCAGGACATTTGTAGATGTCGCAAGAAGTGTCTGTAAAATACTCTATTGAAAAAAGAATTTAAAAAGTACGACATAGCTCACGTGCTATTAGCAAAGTTCCCAAACTCGACATTCGGTGTTTGATAATCAAGCTGACACACTTTTGAATGTCACGAGGGTTCCACTAATACAAGCTCGCCAACAACCTGTGCCGCGCTAGCTAGCATTGTGTGTTTTCCCTCCATCGCTAAGCTAACCTAACTGATTCCCCTTTACCTGCAGGTGGACCTTCGCAAGCTCCACTTCCTGGCCCTGGTGGGTACTCAGGGTCGCCACGCCGACGGGCACGGCCAGGAATTTGCCCGTAGTTATCGCCTGCGCTACTCTCGAGACGGCGTGAAATGGATCACCTGGAAGGACCGCTGGGGCCAGGAAGTAAGGACGGAAATGAAGCGTGTTCATTTAGTGTGGTGTGAGCAGGACTTCATCGTTGTCTTTTTTTTTCTTTTTTTTTTTTTTCTTAATGCGTAAGTCCTCTGTGAGGACTTATGGAGAAGCCGTGCCATGGTGGAACAAAAAGAGCCTAGTGGGCCTTTTTCAGCTCAATCCAATGACACACCTGTGCTGAAAGCAGCCGTTGTGGGGTCCCTCGCCAATATTTTCTTTTGCGATCAGCTCCGGGCGGAGCGTCTGTGCACTACAATGGGACTTAGCAATGTTTTAAGGAGGCCGCCGTTATTCTGAACCTGCCTCAGCGAGAGACTCGAGTCTGCACAATTGCCGCAGCGGCAAAGTTTCGCCTCAGGCTTTGACTCTCAAATCAGTTGGCACGTTCAAGGCTTCTCCTTGGCGCTTTTCTGCGATGAAAATCATCACGCCGCTTGAAGTGAATGCCAGACTTGAGAGGGCGGAGGGCTGTTGAGAATCACTCGCTCTCCTTTTTCGTGAGGGCAGTTGTCGTCTAGCTTAAGAAACGCATGATGAAAACTGCAACTCAGACTTGTAGTTGTTGTCCAGTGTTCCCTCACTTATCGCGGTTAATGGGGACCGGGACCCTGCCGCAACAAGTGACAAACCGCGATGGAGCGTTGGCTCCCCCCGAGGAATTTTTGTGTATGTGGGTCAATCATGCATACAGCCACGTACAAAACTTCAGAGTCATTCGGCATTTTTTTTTTTTTAATACAGTACTTTGGGGGGAAAAAATAGCGATAAATGAATCGCGATATCGTGAGGGATCACTGTAATTAGTGGGCGTCCCACATGTGTTTTTCTTCAACAAACCATACAATCTGTAGTTGTGTTTCATACAGCGACACCGGTAACGCGTTACCCAGCTTGAAACTAGCACAAACAAAACTGCTTGTTCCTCCAAGGTGGTGTCCGGGAATGAGAACACCTACGATGTTGTTCTGAAGGACCTGGGCCCCCCCATAGTGGCCCGCATGGTGCGCTTCTACCCGCTGGCCGACCGGGTCATGAGCGTCTGCCTTCGAGTGGAACTGTACGGCTGCGTGTGGACGGGTAAGCGGCTGTCACGTGACCGGACTTTGCGGATCTCGTGATGAATTGTCATTCGTCAGTCTGAGCGTGCCGTGAAATTTTTGGACTGGATTGTTCGTAGTTGTTCTGTTTATTTATGTTGTGCTAAGGTGGCGGTTGTCATAAATATTGGCCAGAGAAGCAAAAAAAAAAAAAAAAAATGCTGAGTCACCCTCGGGACATCAAGGCAAAGTCAGTAATGTTGTGAGGATGGCAGCGAACTCTACGTAGGGGCTATATCACAGAAAGACCAAAATGATTGGTGGGGGAGAGGGGAAGCGGCTGTAAAACAGGCCGAATCCAGATGTCAAGGGGTGTGGCAGGGTGAGAGATGTTTTTTTTTTTTTGTTTTTTTTGCAAGCTTGCCCTTGATGATGTCATCATTTTTCTGTCCGTAGCTGTCTTTGCTTTGTCAGAGCAAAAAAATTTGAACAAGTCGAACGTTTCTGTCGAGATCTGGGCGCATTTCTGAACCTGAGAAATGCGAGCTATTTGATTGCAAGTTTACATTGCATTGATGTGTCGTGCCGTTGCTTTCAAAAGTTGCTCCGTGAAAGTGGTGGGATCAAGTCAGGTTAAGTCCTGCCGCGCCGCCGACATAAAGAGAAGACTTCACACCTCAAATTAAAGAAATGAAATGTTGGAAGGGCCTCAACAAACGTGCTTGCAGTTGCTTCAACTCAGCTTTTGTGGTCCACCGTGATCGGAATCTACAGAGGAGGGGAAGTGTGCTCATCTTTGGAGAGCCCTCAAAGCAGCCCAAAAATAGCGAACGTTAGGTGTCGAGTAGGTTCAAGCCTGGTTCAAGTGGCCCAGCGTGAACGCGCGTCCTTTTGCAGAAGGTGAAAAATGATCGAGTTGATAAGAATGATTCCAAGTGTGTGTGTGTGTGTGTGTGTGTGTGTGTGTGTGTGTGTGTGTGTGTGTGTGTGTTTTTCCCCCTCCACGCGTCAAACGCATCGCTTTGAGAGATTGCATCAAATTTACAGGCAGGATGCCGTCTGCCAGCTTGGGTGTCTGCCCTCTGATGAATAGCTTTAGCTCTGCGCGATTCCCCCCCCCCCAACCCCCGAGCACTCACTGTATTTATGAGCGCTCGCCTTCTCCGCAGTGGCGTCCCAGCTCCCTCGTTCATCACGCCGCCGCCGCCTCTTGATCAGCGCCGTCCCGCTCTTGTCTTTTAGCAAGAGCGTCTCATTCAAGTTCGCTCCAAAATGGAAGGAGTGAGCAGGGTCACTTCCGATTGTCTGGAGCCGGAGATCAGCCATATTCCGGTTTTATTTTAATATGGCCCCTTTTGCGCCAATCAGCGCCGTTTGAGTGGGTTTGTTTTGGGTCAGTTCTAATTGTCTGGAGCTGGGGATGAGGTTTATTTATAGTCTTAACATGGCCTCTTTTTACGACAATCGGCACCGTTTGAGTGGATTTGTTTGAGGATGCGCTGGCATATGGCTGAAATTGTTTCGTCGCGACGTACTTTCTTTACTTTCACTTGCAAGAGTCATAAACCATGCGGACGAAACTTGAAAGCTGAAATGATCTCTGTTATCCAGCCAGCGGGCACAGCGTCATTCACCCAAATGATGGACTTGATGGAGTAGCTTGCTTGTCACTTGGCTGAATTTGTTGGGTCGCGACCTGGGCAAAGGGTTCCTCTGTCATACACTGCAGGGAAAGGACAGGGAGAGGCGGCATACGACTTTGGCTGCGGAATTGACTCAGATTTTTTTTGGGGGGGGGGGGCGGGGGGGGTTTTAATGAATTGGTAACAAAAATTGGTATTTCAATTCAAAATGCCAAAACCACTTTTCAGAAGCGCACCTAATTTGATTAAAAAATGAATTTCATTCCTCCAGAGGCTATAATCATCAAATGAGAACATAATTTTCTCCACGCATCTCTACACTGTACGCATAAAGTTTTCGAATTGATCACCTGAAATAGTTTTCAACCAAACTTTTAGTACGGAGATGCGACTAGTACACTCGTTTGGCTATTGAATTATCAAGATGTTTATTTTTCTCCACAGTGCCATCTGCTGGATGTGGTGGGGCAGTGCCCTCCTTTGCCCCTCATCCAAAAATTGCCCCACTTTGTCAAAAGTTCTCAAAAGACTTCCGAAAGAGTGAAATGGGAATCCTGGCCGACCAAAAATGAACATGGTGCCAAATGCGCTCGATTTTTTTTCATTTTTTTCTCATGCATCATATACAGTCATGTTAGCCTACTAAAAACCGCGCTTCGATGAGTAAAATGACTCAAAAAAGGCAAATATTATGCCAGGAATGGTTTATTCTGGAAACCAGAGTGCTGCCCACGTCTGCTTTTCCTGATTAACTGATCTGTCGTCCAGGCCGCGTGGACCCGAGTAACGGAGCCCTGGGTTTGTTTGCCTAGTTTGAAGCAAGTGCTCACCGTTTGCCCGCCTCGCTGATTGCAACCGAATCGGCTCCGTCGGATCGGAACACGCCGCACGCGCTCAGGTGACGAAGGGTTGGCATGTTGACTCCTCAATCATTCCCGCTTCTCCGTCACTTCTCTCAGATGGCTTAAAGGCTTACGCGGCTCCAGTTGGTCACGTCATGAATCTGTCGGGCTTGCCCGTCTACCTGAACGACTCCACCTACGATGGCAGCACAGAGCAAGGGTAAGTGCTGTTCGCCGACTCCTCTCGCTGCTGTTAAAAAAAAAATATATATATAAAGTATATATATATATATATATATATATATAGTATACAGGTACAGTATATATAAATAATATCTAAAGTATATATATATATAGTTGAAATTGTAGTTATATGGCAAGAAGGAGCAAGTGTTTCCCAAAGATGGAAGAAAGGTGACCCGCTGTGTTATTGTAGTTGCTGAGGGATTTGGAGGCACGTTTCCTGGCCATAATGTCTTGGCAGGCCGCTAGACGGGCCGCATCAGGATTCGTGGCAGGGTCACGCTCGCTCAGGCTGCGCGGTTAATGGGCCCAAAATGTTTTGCTTATGAGTAAGCGAACACCTCTTGATGCGATCCAGACGCATTCTGGCGCAGATGTGTGTTCGTGGGAGACAAGAGAAGGTGGGGTGACCTCTCTGTGTTTTTTGTGTGGTGCGCCTGGCTTGGGCGATATGGCCTTTAAATAAAAAAATAAAAAATAAAAAAAATTCAATCCATTTTTTTTCCGTCTCGATCTCAGTTCTAATTAGATTTTTTTTTTCCACATTTGCTTTTAGAGGATGCAAATGACAATGTCAATTTCTACGCAGACCATTTTTGTGTTCCGTTGCCCATCAAATATCTGGTCAACAAAAGCCTTCAAATTAGAGGAAAACAGAACAGGATTATTTTGTGCGCGAGCTTGTCCATTTCTTGTCGAAACATGTATGGAAATGAATTAACGTTTTAAACGTTGAACAATTTAACATCCGAAAATGACCGCGCTAAATGAGCGCCTCTCTATTCGAAGCCACGTGAGTCGAACCCGTGCAAGTCAGCCGGAAAAACTCGGGCCGACAACTGAAATCAAACTCGTTCACCGCCATTGACGGCGACAGACGTCAAAGATCCGTTTGACTTGGGCTGGCAGTGAATGATAAAATCAATCACTGGTCGAGCCCTCTCCTCGTACATTGAGGCTCCTCCTACATTTCTGCGCAGGGTGCAGTTTGGCGGCCTGGGTCAGCTGTGCGACGGCGTCCTGGGAGGAGACGATTTCATGGAGAGCAAAGAGCTGCGGGTGTGGCCCGGCTACGACTACCTGGGCTGGAACAGAGATGTCCTCGGGAAGCCCAGCGTGGACATTGAGTTCCACTTCGAGAAGCCTCGCGTGCTCCGTGTCATGCAGGTAGGCAGCGCCACGGCAGCCCGTGGCTGTGTACTCATGTATTATTTTTATTTTTTTGTTCTTACAAAAAAAAAAAATTATGAGATTAACGCTCCATCATGTTATACTTTAAACAAAGAATAATGACATGATTAAACAAACAGTTTGGTCACACTCTTTCAATGCGGATTGTGCTCCTCTTTCCGTCGCGCATAACTTGGCCACCTGGGGGCAGTAGAAGACGGACTTCTCAGTACGGCAGTAATATTAGGCATTCCATGCGGAGGATGAAGAATACACACGTGCGGTGTGTTAAATGGTTGGTCTACATGTGCTGCTGCATCGTTTGTGTTCCTATATCATTTGCTGAAAGGGTAAAACGACCGCTTTAAAGATGCCGGCAGAATTTCTTCAAATATTAATGCAGGTCATGCGGTTCATGAGGTCTTGAACGTGATCATACAGATACGGCGCAAACTCTCTTTTCATAGATTTCTGATGGTGCACAGGCATTTTGGTTATTCTTTTGCTTTTTTGTGCGGTCGGTCGTAAATCTCCCCGTTTTATAGAATGCTGCGTCGTCGCAAGCAAGTATTGAGCTGGCTTTGTCTTGAAAGAGAAAAAGAATTTGAATCCTTTAATGATCCCTCAAGAGGGGGAATTCGGTTTGCCAGCGTTCTCACACTCCCAACGCATCCGTGCAGGGGGAAATGCGTATATACACTCACCGATTTTAAAAAGATCTTATTTGGATTCCGACACATCCGCTGTCTAAAAAAGTCCCTTTTTTTTGCTGTTGTTTGTTTCCACTTGAATGGGATCTTTGTGATCCCGCTGGAACTTCTTTGCGGCATATTTCCGAAGAGTAATCACGCGCCGAAACCACGTTCGCTACCTTGGTGATCACGTGGCTCCCCGTTCAATTTCCTGTCTCCATTCACTTGCATCCCCACTCGAGGCGCAAGTGCCCCCCCGAAATAATGATTTGTCTCCAAGATGTTCTTTGTAGCACCACCAGCTCATTTCCACTTTGGAGCGCATGACCCCAATTGGAATCTGGAGAAACTTGTTGCGTAAATCAAGTGTACTCATGAATAAAAATGAGTATTTATTTTTTTATGAAGGGCTATAAATATGCATTATTTTATTATTTTATTTTATTTAGTTATTAAGCACTCTCAAAACGCTTCCCATGTGTTCAACACAGATAAGGAAGCTGACAAATAGTGTTTTTTTTTTCTCTCTCATTTAATTGAAGGCTTTGATCTGATAAATGAATAACCTCATTAGGCTAAGTCAAGCATCACGGCGGGCTAATAGGTGTAGACGAGGCTAATGCTTTATTTATGGCTTGAATGAAGCACTGCACCCACCCCTGCGGGTCATGTGATCCATGCGACCTTGAAAATACACGACGTCAACACAGCGGGGAAATTATTTTTTTCACTATTGGAGTGAGAAATTTTCCATCACGCGTATCTTCGCTCTGACAAAATGTCGCCAATTTTCACGGTCACTATAAACATCCCAAGCCCCGATTTTCAAAAATGCGTTTCCTTCCCAATGAAAACACTTTTCAGCTAACCCGATAAAATTCTCACCATTTTTTTTTCCTCCCCAACATTTTCCGCGCTATTAAGTCGCACCGAAAAGCATTCAGTTTTCTCAAAAGCCGACAGTGCACCTTATAATCCGGGACGTAGTATTTTAAATCTTCAGTAAAACGCTTTGTTATGGCTGCAGCAGTTGTGAAAGCTCGATGTAAATTAAAAAAAAAAAGCTGTATTGTATTCTCTTTAGTGGAGCTCCATCTAGTGGATGCACAATGCAACCACATCCACGATTGTAGCTTCTATGCTATGCGCCTAATAATGCGGTGCGCCTGTTACATGAAAACAGTTTTCAAACAGTCCATTCATTGAAGGTGCGCCTTATACGCCGAAGCGCCTTACCGTGTGGAAAATACGGTACTGAAACCACGATGAGAACAGTTTGTCTCATCCTGTTGAAACAAGATGGCTTCTGCTGACAAGTTTGGTGTTTTTAAGATTGTCCCATCATGTTAATCATTCACCGCACGTCCACCGTGTTTTAGTAATGAATCCTTAAATTTTACACGCGTTGTTTTGGATGGAGCCTCGAAATCTCCCCTGGTGTTTTACTCGCAGTCTCTTTTTTTTTTTTTTTTTTTTTGTTCGGCTCAGGCTGTTTCCTGGATTTTCACCAGGGGGTTTCCCAACTCTAACCTCAACTGACATGACGCCGTGGATTTGTCAAGAGTGGGAACGCGAGCCCCATTCCAGCAAAGTTACTTAACATGCACCCGTTAACTTGTCACGCAGCCGAGTGTGACCTCACCTCACCAGTGCGTTAACCTGCACTTCCTTGAACACACAATGGATTGCTTTGGTTCCCCTCGGGGGGGGGGGGGGGCGTTGGGGCGAGAGGCTTCGTGGACCTCTAGTCGTGTCCGTTTGGGATTTTATTGAAAGCAACCGGTGCGACCTTGGCTCCAACCCGCACACGTGCAGAGAAAAAATGGCTGGCAGGCAGCTCAACATGTGACGCAGCTGTTGGCCTCACATGTGGCTCCACTTACAGGTGACGGGCTCGGAATCAAGCTCCAGGTTAGCAACGCGTCACCTCCGGCGCCTGCGTTTCGTCATCGCTTCCCCCCCCCCCCCCCAGGGCCGCATTTTGGCGCCTAATTCCGGTCGCCGCCTCGAAGGCACGCCGTGCGTTATCAGCATTGCGGAACCTTGAGCGCAACGTGGTGAATTTTCCCACCGCGACAAATGCAAATGCTAACATGACTCCAAAATGTCCACCCTGTCATTATTTTGGGACATTTTCAGCTTCCACTTACTTTTGTTGAAAATATATTCTCGTCTCCTCCGCAGGTGCACAGCAACAACCGTCACACGCAGGGTGTGCGGGTGTTCAACAAGGTGGAGTGCGTTTTCAAGGGCGGCCTGCTGCAGCCGTGGTCGTCGCCGGCGTTGGCCTTGGCCGTCCCCCTGGACGACCTCAAGGACCCGTCGTCCCGCACGCTCTCCCTGCCCCTGGACGGACGCCTGGCTCACATCCTGCGCTGCAGCTTCTTCTTCACCGACACGTGGCTGCTCCTCAGCGAGATCTCCTTCCTGTCGGGTAACGACGACGACAGTACCTCTTCTTCGACTCCTGCGCCGAACCCGCGCTGCCGTTACTTGCTACGTCTTTTACGCCGATTGCCGACGTCCACTTTTACCGCCATCACGTCCGTTACTGTATTTATTAATCTTTGTACATGTACTGTCAGAGTGCGAATTTCCTTTTCGACCTTGGCGGTTATCGTCTTTGCGGCATCTCACTTCAAGTTCCTCGCCTGAGAGAGAGCGACATCCCCAACAGTTTTGTTGTTTTGTCCCTCGCTGCGTTATTTCCATTGTGATGCGTTATCACGCTCGGCGCGGGTATTTGTATGTGCGCCGCGTTGCAGCGTGGGAAGAAAAGCGGAGTGAAGCTTATTTATACCCAGGTAATGTCACGGATCGCCAAGTCAACTGGCAAATTTTTGTTTTTTTTTTTTATTCGGCTTGATCGACTTCAACAGAGCCTTGGTGGGAGGCGTTTACTCTCCCTCCGCACATTATGCGCTGTATCAACTCTTTGGGTTTATGGACTAAAACGTACTCAGGCCACGCACAAATGGAAGCGAACGGGATCCTCTGCAAATTGGGAGGAGTCACGCTGCTTGCCACTTTAAACTGTCTTCCCTCCAAAACTGTGGGGGGAGGAAAAAAAAAAAAGGGCCATCAGTCATCGTAAAGTACCTCGTAATCACACCTAACCTCGGAAAGCGAAAAGAAAACTCCAAACGGCTGCTCATAAATAATGCATTGTTTGGCAGTAAACAAAACTTTTGACTGACAACTTCAGCAACCCGGCGCGCTTGACTTGACAAACTTACAACTGCACTTTCTAATGAGATCCAATGGGACGACTTTACCATCGACTCTGCATTACAAAGATGATCATGCTTTTTTTAGAATTTTGTGTGTGTGTGTGTGTGTGTATATAGATATAAATAGATAATTTTTTTTTTTTTTGCCCTTTGACACCTACTGGACATTACCATGTTTGAATGTTTTGTTTGCCAAGGTTACTTCATGCCAGTCATGATCTGGAAAAGCAATTTGAGCTTGCAATTGCTATTTTAAATCATTTCAGTGCGAAGCTGTCGCTCCCTTTTCGATTTCTAAGTTTAATTTCCTGTTCATGTTTTTTTTTTTTCATCGTCATAAGCATAATGTAAAAACTCATAATAAATGAAAAATGAAAAAAAGACATTTTTAAAAATGCCTCCATCACCCACGACCTTAATGAAGTCAAGCATGATAGAGAATGGATGTTGTGATGTTTTTCTGAAAACTCTCTCTGGTTCCCCCTTCCCTCCAGACACTTTTGAAAATGACATGACACAAGCGAACGGTCGCAAGACTCCCTCCACCAGCTCCTCACCATCCGTCAAGCGCACCTCCGCCTCTTCTGCCCCGAGCGACGGCACCTCCAGCGCCGGCACCGTTGCCTCCGGTGAGTTCTGCTCTTCAAGCTCCGCCTCCCGGTAAACCACCCCCCCACCCCACCCCGCACCTCCTCCTGCTCCTCTGCCAGCTCGTCATTACCCATCATGCTTCACTCCTCCACATCTACCAGCCTGTCTTTATCTTTGTCTCAAACTCACTTTGATGGTACACCTGTTGGCCAGCCCCCTTTTAAGCTCTAAATCTGATCGCACGTTGCATTAGCCAAAATGGCCCGCCTTTGTCGGGTATCTTATTTTTTATTTTTTTAACTCCCTGTACGAGTAATAGGAGTGAGTTTTTTTTTTTTTTTTTTTTTTTTTTTTTTTTTTTTTTTTTTTTTACTTTTTAGTATAGAATTAAGAAAACATGAACTGTAGCTACATTGCGTTTATGCTAACATGTTGACACGAAGCACATTGCAGTGCGTCAACAGAAAATATATTTTTGAAATAATCCAATAGCCTTAAAAAAAATTCTAATGTTGAAATGTCATCGACGATGCAGAAAAATCAATCGCTGTACTTCCTACGGTGTAGATTTGAACTGAACTGAGTTGCGATAAGGAGCAACGCAAGTACGCTGGGAAAAAAACAAATTATAAAGGATTTTGTAAGGTTCTTTCACCGTAAAATAAAATTTTGGGAAGCAAGGACACTCAGCAAATGCCACTTTTGTCAAGGTTTAAGGTCGTTAAAATTAATCTTCAATTTTTTTTTAATTAAATATTCAATCAGATCAATGAGGAGGACACTTTGCTTCGAAAATAAATGGTTTTCTGTTGATTGGCTTATATCTATTTTATTTTCCGGGGATGCAAGTGGCACGGATTCAGTCAAATGGTTGAGCAGAAAATCAAACAACCCAAAAATGTTTGCACTACCTGCCTTAAGGCCTGTGTACTTGTACGCTCTGTCGACATTTGAGCGCAAGAGTACAAAGATGATGTCCTCCCCCCATTATTATATATATATTATATATACAGTATGGGGGGGCAGGGGGGGGACGATTTGCGTCAGGACTCGGAATCCTTTGCGCCCTGCCGGGGGGTCCTCACGCCCCCTCATTCGCTGTCTTCTTCCATCGCCACCTCCGCTCATTCACACCCTCCTCCGTTGTCCGTCCGTCTCCTCCTCGTCCTCCCTCTCCAGCGCCTCCTCCCGCCGCCGGCTCCACCTTCACCACGGACACC
>NW_017806170.1:136377-215135 GCF_001891065.2 Hippocampus comes
CCGCCTCCTCGCCTCTGTTCACTCCGCCGGAGCCTCTAAAGTTGGAGCACAAGGCACATTCCTTTGGCTGAAGAGTTTCATTCAGTCAGTGAGAAAAATCGAAAGGTTGGAAGGCCCATGAGCAACGGGACGAATCATCAACCAAATTTTTTTTCACTTTTTCACACTTTCTCAGTCCGTTAGGGCCCGAAGTCTGGAACGTGTCAATGACATCACGAGATGCTGGTTTTCGTCCCCTGTTCATGGTCGGCCAGGCCTCGACCGCGGCCTTCCGCACTTCCTACTTGTTGCTTTCACTTTGGTGTTCAGCACCTCAAATTTGCATTCAGGTCAGGCGGTTGAGTGATTCCACTCCTTTGCCACCTTCCGCAGCCCTTTGCTTGCCTTTGCAGTAGGCTTCAGGTCGCACTGTGAAGCGCCGTCAAATGAGTTCCGAAGCAACAGATAATATTTCCCGGAACGCTTGAGAATTCATCCTGAATCTCAGGTCATGGATAAATGTCATGATTTAAAGACCAACAGCCGAGCAGACAATAGTCCCAGCATCTCCTGATCATTTTCCTCATTGTCAGGACTTTTTTTTTGACGGTTTCATTCCGACTTTAGAGGTTCCAGTGTGTACAGGAAAAACGCTAGCGCGCAACATGTTCGTGGACAATAACAAAATGGCTTCCCCTGGTGTTTTGTGCGCATGACCTGGACGGATTGAAGTCTGGAAAAGTCTAAAAACTAAGATGGAAGGAGACTATGTGGCATGCTTTGTTCACATGTTGGTGGCGGGGTGGGGGGGGTTAATCTGAGGATTTATTACCGAGATTGTGCTGACAGGCCGATGTGTGTGTGGAGGGGGTCCGGGGGGGAGGGGTCTTGTCATTCTTGGCGCTGGTGTTTGTTCTCGCATACCTGCATGCCTCATACGACCTTCAGAGGGGATTGAATGACCTTCAAGTTTGATACATTGTGTGTAGAAAAGGAGAGGCGGAATTTTCACATTCTTTTCTCCGAGCGGAGGCCTGTGTGGTATGAATCAGTCACCCCCGGTCACGTGTGTGTGTGTGTGTGTGTGTGTGTGTGTGTGTGTGTGTGTGTGTGTGTGTGTGTGCGCGCGCGCGCGCATGCGTGTGTGTGTGCGCGTGCGGCCGCCAACGGAAACGTTACACTGCGCGCATCCCGACCGGAGGTCCGCTCACCCGCTTGCTGGCGCCCTCCGTCGCAGGTTCCGAGTTTCCCGCCGTGTCTCCAAGGGCGGGGCTTCCCGTGGCCAAAGACGACAGCAGCAATACGGCAATCCTGATCGGCTGCCTGGTGGGCATCATCCTGCTCCTGCTGGCCGTCATCGCCGTCATTCTGTGGCGGCAGTACTGGAAGAAGTTACTGGGGAAGGTGAGCTTCCGAGCGCCCGCGTCGTCGTGGCTTTGCGACGTCGCCAAAGCCAAGACGCGTTTGGCAACGGCGCAAGTCGGGCCAACTCTTGGAAATTTGCTTTTGTGCCGATCATGTAGCATGATGCGGCATCGCGACAGCCAGTCGGTGTGTGGAATCGAGAGTGCGTTTCCAATACCCGCAGAACGTCCCGGAGTTGTTTAGCACAACATTGTGAACTTTGGCCTCTCGTTACGCGCACCAGTTTGATTTCAGGAGTTCTGTACGAAGGTTAGAATACTTTGGCATGTTTTATTGTGGTTGGTTTTGAATTTAGGGTTGTTGTTTTTTTTTTTTGTTTTGTTTTTTTAATGCAGGTAGGTTTTTTTGTTTGTTCGTTGTTTTAGGGCAGGTTGGTTTGATCATTATTTTTAAAAGTATGATTTTTTTTTTTAATGCTTCATTTAGTTTTTAGTTTGAGCATTGGTTTTAGATTTTTTTTTTTTTAATGTGGAGCCTGTCAAGTGCAACCAGTTACGACTAACTGAATTACAAAAAAACAAAACGTCAAAATGAAATAAAAGTAACTATAATGGAAAATCCAAAACTATTATCACATATATAAAGACCAGACGAGTGTTAGCCACCCTTTATTGAGCCAAAGCACATATTTCACACATTCGGGGCACATTCGGCTAGCCCACCCTTCGGCCGCAAGAATGCAAGTGTCAAAATGGCGGCACTTTGTCATTGCCTTTTTCGATTCGTCACAAACTTCGTTCTTTGTGTACCAAAATGCCACCAGATGGCACCAAAGCACTACTTTTACATGACATGAGTTTTTCCAGCAAATAAGGGAGAGCGTCAGCAGGTGAGCTTCACCTTGTAGCTCTCGTGCGGTCATTCAAATGACGACGAGAGAATTCATCCCCGTTTGCCGCAGGCTCAGGGCGGCCTGTCGAGCGAGGAGCTGCGCGTGCACCTGTCGGTTCCCTCCGACAACGTGGTTATCAACAACACGCACAGCTACTCCAGCCGCTACCAGCGCATACACACCTTCCCCGACGACCCCGAGCGGGAGGCTGAAAGCGAGTACCAGGAGCCCAGCGCCTTGCTGCACCCGCGGGACCGCCGCGACAGCACAGGTGGGTTCGATGCACTTTGTCCTTTTCGGAAATCTTCAAGCATGCAAAAGCGTTTTTTGGCCTGCGATGTCGCTCGAAACCCTGTCAGCCTGTGTGGACAAAAGTATTGGGACGCCTGGCCATGACAGCGACTGCGAGTAAAAGCAGAAGAAAATAAGGTGGTAAGCTTGACCTAATTTGTTCTGCGACCAAATTTGTCACATTTTTGACTTGGGTCCCCCCCAAAAAAAAAAAAAAAAATCACCTTTGAAATGAATTGAAATGACAGTTTCTGTTTCAGTTCATCAGTTTCGACACTTTTTTTTTTTTGCTGTGTTTAAAGAAATATACTGTGTAATCACCGTACATACTGTAGTATTTGTGTGTTGGATGCGTGTCTTAAACGGGCGTAGCCTCATGAGTGAGTTCAAGAGTCAGGTTAGCCGATGATTTCAGTGTGATTTCAGTGCTCCTTGTCAGTGTCGTCATTTTGTATTTTTGTTTTGGTCAGTTTGTCCCGTTGGCCAAATGCTTGGGAGCGGGAATACAAATGTGGAAATTGTGATGATGTCGAATCGTGCGTCACGGCTTCACGTCCGTTGCGTCTTCAGACGTTCAGATAATGCGAGCCACCGGTGTCTGGAACATGTGCTTTGTTTACATTCGCTCAAATCCTTTTTGTCCAAAATGTCTCCATAAATTGATTGAAGAGGTGTGCGTCCCAATACGATAGAACAGGGGTGTCAAGCTCATTTTTGTTGTGGGCCACTTTGGAGTGACGTCGTCCCTCGGAGGGCCTTGACGACAGAAACCGAATTCACGTTTCATCATCACATCGTATTATTACTTGGACACAATTTTTTTTACCAAGCATCATGATAGTTGACACCCACAATTTGCTTTAGAGGGACACATAAAATGACATTTTTGGCGGGCCAAACCTGGCCCCCGGGCCTTGAGTTTGACACGCGTGACATAGAACATGTGAAGTCAACTTTTTTTGTTGTTGTTGTTACTGTGAAGTGTTTCAGCACAGTGTGCACAAGTAAGCCAAATCCGCATGGAAGAACGCCTGTGTGAGGATGCGCCGCTCAAGAGGGGCACAAAACCGCTTTTGTTCCGAGGAGAGAAAAAAAAAAGGAGGAAGGCAGAATGAGGAAAGAAGGGAAAAGCGGGGCGGGGGGGTGTACGCTTGCAGTTGTTGTGCACCACAGGAGGTTGGCATGCCGTCTCCGCCAGATCCCTCCGCTTTGGAATAACTCAACTCCAAAAGATGCTTTCAGCCAATTGGCCTTGTTTTTGCGCTCACCCGCCTTGCCGTCGCACGTGCTTGCCGTGTGCTCCACCTTGCATCTCATCCTCTTGTTTGATCAGTCACCACATGCTAACAGGACCTTATTTTGTTTTGTTCTGTCTACTTTATGCCGTGGCCCACCTCGTCTTGTGTCGATGGTGTGTGTGTGTGTGTATCTGTGTGTGTGTGTGCGTTTGTGCTCTCCCAGCCTTGCTGTTAAACAACCCGGCCTATCACCTGCTCCTGTCAGATCACAGGAAAGGCTCGAGGCCCAGCACCTGTCAGGCTCAGGAAAAGAGTCTCAATGTGCCCCATGGTAAGACACCTCGGATTGGGCCGACCGCAGCCCAAAAAGTGACCCCCCCCCCCCCCGCCCACTCCGTGCCCCACAACCCTATCAGGTCTCCTCTTACTTTGGTCGCCGTCGCCCTGTCAGGGTCGGGTGTAGTAGTATAGTGTAGTCAGTAGTAGCTCTTCTTCTAGTCATGCATGAGACTGACTTCACTCCCTTTTTAACTCTTGCCTTGTGTGGTGGGTTATTCATTCATTCATTCATTCATTCATTCATTTGCGAATAAGACAAGGTCTGACATTCTGAGTCAGATGCCTTTGGGAACCTTTTTCTCGGGAAACTCTCACTATCCCGTTAATCCAGGCTCACGCTCGTCTGGAAGGATTTTTATTGCCGGCAGCAGGTTTTTGTGCCTTTTTATTACTTTGTAGTTTGAGCGGAGCTGGGGAAAAAAAACAATCCTTATCAAGAAAAATAACACGATGATATTGTACTTTATGGAACCGTATCGTAATGGCATTATTAAATAGAATAAAATAGTTTTTGCTTTTTTTTTTGCTTCCATTCAATGGACATTGGTGCTGCTCTTTCTCTTGTGGGCATCTTGGCCACCTTGGGGCAGTATAATACCAACATGGATGTACGGAGCAGGGTTATGAGAGTTTGGGATTTTTCATTCTATTTGTTTTTATTTCTGTGTGATTTTAGTTTTTTTTTTTTTTAAATGTCCTTAAAATATATAAATATGTGCTGCGCCACATAAATATTAACTGGTGTGTCAACTGAATTTCCCTTGAGGGATTACTGTGATATATATATTTTTTTAAATGTTACCTCAATATGTTGTTAGTATTATTATTATTTTATTTATTTATTTTTTGCATAATTTCTTCCTCAAATGAAAATGGATAATCGATTAGCGGTCACGTTTTTTACATTTTGCATTTTCACTCCAAGTAAAGTTACACACTACCATCTAGCGGCACGAGCTGTCACTGTGGGGTAAAAGGACACGCCAACTGAGGCCTGCTGTGTTTGTTTACCGGGGTCGCAGGTGACCCGGGGCCCGTCCCAGCAAAAGGTGGGGCACACTCCACGACAGACCGCTCGCCGGGGGCACATACGGACAAACATTTTGCCGAGTGTCACTCTCTTTCCATATCCTGAAGTGTTTTTCATCTTGGTGATTGGTTTCGCATTCCAGACTTCTCCTGTCGCCACACATGTTTGTCCTCTTTTCTCAAACATGTGTCACCATCTTGCGCGCCTCCTTGGCAGAACAGCTGACATGTCCTATCCGCTCGGTTCCTTCACATTTCACCCTCAACGTCCGCCTCTTCCCCAGCGTGCGGCTTGGAGCCGGCCCCGGAGAAGGGATTCCCCCCAGCGCAGGATGAGCCTCCGCCCTACCCGGGCTCGCCGCCGTACCCGGCCCTGTCGCCGCCCGTGTCTCCCCCGCTGCCTCCCAGCGTGCCGCACTACGCCGAGGCCGACATTGTGAGCCTGCAGGGTGTCAGCGGCAACAACATGTACGCTGTGCCCGCCCTGGCCTCGTCCAGCCCGGGCGCCGACGCCGGCCCCTTGCCCGAGCTGCAGCGCCAGTGTCTTGTCTTCAAGGAGAAGCTTGGGGAAGGACAGTTTGGAGAGGTAAGCCTCTGCCAACGTGAACGTAGTATAAGGCTTAGGGCCCGGACAAGTTTTTTTTTTTTTGGGGGGGGGGGGGGAGATGCCAATTCCCATATTTGGCTGAATAAAAGTCTGATTAATATTTATATCTATTTATTTCGTATTAATAAAATGACCTTTTTTTTTTTTAAATCTCATAATGCTTTAAAAAAAGGAGGATGTGTACCGGGTATATATATTGACAATTACAACTATCGTTCAAGCCAATGCAAGAAATTTGCTGGGAAAAAAATGCTTGTAATATTTGCTGAAGTACAAGTTAGTCACCGTGGAGAAGATTACTCAAGTAAAAGTCTTCCATGTATCTGACCTTTGCCTTGCTGAGTAACTTCTGCCCTCACTTTGAACTTCGCTGCGAATGTGCCAGCGGAGCGCTGACAAGCGATGAGGGAGTGGGTGGATTTTTCGGAGGAGTCTGTCGGTCTCGCAACAGGTGGCTTAACAGTGTCTCCATTGTTCTCGCGAAAGGTGCACCTGTGCGAGATTGAAAACCCTCAGGACCTTCCCAACCTGGAGTTCCCCTTCAATGTGAGGAAAGGTCGCCCTCTGCTGGTGGCTGTCAAGATACTGCGGCCTGATGCTTCCAAAAATGCCAGGTTGGCGTCCTTCAGTTTAGGCAGATTTCAAATTCTTTTTTTTTTGAGTTGAGAACTTATATTATTTTAGTGACCATCTCTTGCATTATACTGCCCCCAGGTGACCAAGGCGCGCACAGCGGAAGGATCAGCAGGACAATTACAATGCATTAATCACAATGCACAAAATATTGAATTGTTTACATTGTATTGAATCGTGTTCTTATTGTATTTCATTTTCTAGTGTGAATCATGTTTCTTTTTAGGTCAGTCAACCTTTTGTATCCTCCAAAGGATGTTTCCACAAAATGTCAATAATCCGGGCTTTAATAACATCATTCAAAAGAAAGATTCGAAAAAGTGTTCCCTTTTCTTTTGAAAGCTGAGATGAGCATCCTCCTCCAGTCTGTAATTGTATACCTGAATGTTTTTTTTTGTTTGTTTTGTATTGCTTGTTAGGAACGACTTCCTGAAGGAGGTGAAGATCCTGTCCCGCCTGAAGGACCCCAACATCATCCGTCTGCTGGGCGTGTGCGTGAGCAGCGATCCCCTCTGCATGGTCACTGAGTACATGGAATGTGGCGACCTCAACCAGTACCTGTCCCACCGAGTGCTGCTGGACAAGAGCGGGCCTTCGCACACCACGCCCACAATCAGGTGACACAAGCATTCAAGTTACGGTGACCGATTTTGAAAAAAAAGATTGAGATGATTCGTTAAATGTCATCTTTCAATGCATTTTATTCTACATTAAGATAAGGCTATTCTATTTTAGTCTTACACTCACTCTATTCTGAACACTTTGACTCACTGTCTTTTAAGCATTCACGTCAACAACGTCCCCAAATTCCACCAAACAAGAGTGGCATAAAAACACGGAAGTCCTAAATGAGATGACGAGAATAATGCAAGCAAACTTTTGCCGGCAGCTACCCGGCCCTCATCTCTATGGCCAGCCAGATCGCCTCGGGAATGAAGTTTCTCTCCTCGCTCAACTTCGTGCACCGCGACCTGGCCACGCGCAACTGCCTGGTGGGCGGCGGTGGTGGCGGCGGCGCCACCGAGGACCCCGGCGGAGAGCGCCACATCAAGATCGCCGACTTCGGCATGAGCAGGAACCTGTACGCCGGGGACTACTACAGGATCCAAGGCCGAGCCGTGCTGCCCATCCGCTGGATGGCCTGGGAGTGCATCCTCATGGTGAGATGACCAGAATTGGGAGCGCCCTCTGGTGGCCTTAGCCCGCTAGCTTAATGCTAGCATAAATTAGCATCTCTGTTGCGGTGCCTGAACATTTTCAGCAATAGACTGAATGATGCGCTGACTCAGTCACATTCTTTATCCTTGTGTATAGAACGACAAATATTAGTGCTCTGCTGATGAGCTGAGAGTAGTATCGTGACAAAAACATGGATCAAGCAGGCCTAATTTTGGTCCACAAGTGCTAATTAGTTGATGTTTTCTAATGGAAACTCGTCACCCAGTCAGCAAAGGGCTTCCCCGAGTAACAGAAGAAGCAAAATGGTTGAGGAGAATTGTTGAGTAATCATCACGTTGTCCTGTTCGAATTCAAATGTTATTTTCTATAGAAAATGTCACACACAAAAACTTCTCCCCAAAAGCGCCCCTCCCCCCACACTTTCAAAAAAACCCATTGTCTGATTTTCAAAATTATTAAAACGAACTTTGGATTTTCTGAAAATCTTGAAACTTCTCAATGAAGCGTGATGATGAATCCCACTCCTCCTGCTTCATATTTGGAAATTTTGTGATCCAACATGGCAAATTATGATGGGCCGTGATTTCCGCGACATTGCGGTTCAGATTCTGAACTGCGGTAAAAGCGGCAACCGACATTTGGCCACACACAAAAACCAGTTGACGAACCTTGCACACAGCGTTTGATGCGCGGCGGGTCATGAACAGACTTAAAATATATATATATATATTGCGGGACAGGGTAAATTCACCACGGCCAGCGACGTGTGGGCCTTTGGCGTGACTCTGTGGGAGATGCTGAGCGTATGCCAGGAGCAGCCGTACTCCAACCTGACGGACGAGCAAGTCATCGACAACGCCGGAGAGTTCTTCCGAGACCAGGGCAGACAGGTAGCGCTGGCTATTTGGACAATTCTGTAGCCTCCACGCAAGCCCCTCCCCTAACTTGCTTCCTCCTCCCCCTCCCTCGCCAGGTGTACCTGGGCAAGCCCGCCGTGTGCCCTCAAGGTCTCTACGAGCTCATGTTGAGCTGCTGGAACCGAGACTGCAAGCTGCGGCCGTCCTTCGGCCACATCCACGCCTTCCTCGCCGAGGACGCTATGAACATGGTGTAAGGCCGCGCAGCGCTTCAACGGCCCGGCCCGCCTTGGTCGTTACGGATTTTTATTTTTTTTTCCCCTACTACAATCTTTTGTACTTTTTGGGTGGACGGGGCTGCTGGAGACGCTGCTGGTTCAGTTTTTTTCCCCGCACCCCCTTAAGCCACAGTAACTGAAGCTTGATCGGTGTAGCTATGAGGCTGAGCTAACATTGTGTAGCGTAGTGGTGGCGGGTGCAATCTGCATTAGGAGCCTTTTCTTCTTTTTTTTACAAGGACAGGAAATGACGTAAGAGGAAGTTGATGCAGCTTCACCAGCATCTGAAGATTTCACGGCTTCGGCTCCTCTGAACTGTCTGAGTAGTGGTTCACATAGTTGACTTTATTCATCTTGCCACTTTGCAACCCCATACAAGAAAAGCTGTGTAGAAAGAAGGTGCATGGATGTCGTGGTTCACAGAGATGCAAAGCTAACCAGGTTGGGTATTAGAAATAGACTGTATCCCGTATGACAGTAAATAGTAATAAATCACCCACACAGACGGTTCATTTATTACGCGCTACAAAAACGTGCTGTTATCTTGAGTAAACATCTCCATGAAATGAGATTGAAAAGCCCTGCCTCACTTCCCCAAAATACTTCTACCTGCTATCGCATCACTCATCTGTAGATGGGAGACGATAAAAGGATGAGCTCCGGCACACTGAACCATCTTTCCTTCCTGTTGTGGTTCGCGTAGCTGCTTTGGATTCAGTTCTTGGTCTATCACTCAGTGCTGTACCAACACGTCCTGCAACAGTGAAGTGGACAAGCGGGATAGAAAACAAATGGCTGTTGTAGTGTAGTGGTTCACTCATCCTCAAATCAGCTCCCTCAAACAACTCTGAACAGCAGAAGCAAAATACTGTGTTAAATAACCAGTATAGTGATTCACATAGCTGCCTTTCATTATGTCGGCCAAGCCTCAATTCTTGGTTGATGGTAGTCGAGTCCAGAGGGACAGCCCGCCTGGTGTCCGACGTCAACTGGGAATGGGAGCCGGCTCCCCCTGCAACATTTGTCAGTGTAGCGATTCATATATTGGCCAATGGCATAGGATCCAGGCTCAAATGGGAAGACTCCTCATTCTCCTACCGCACTCAACAGGACCCGTGGTGTACATTGGACAGTGTAGTGGTTCACATAGCTGCCTTGGGTTCAATTCCAGGGCGCGCCCTGCCTTGAATGGCCTCCAACTCGCCATGAAACGTATTTATTATTTTTTTTTTCAAGCTGGTGAACCTTATCCCAAACTTTCTCCAGTGGACCACGTGACTCGGGGTATGCAATCATGCAGACGCAAAGTACTTCTTCTTTCACTCCTATTAGTGATGCAGTAACATGACTATCATATTAGTCCTTTTTTTTAGCATAAAAAATATGACGTTGTCCAAATATCACTTAAAAACTGCGACTATGGTGACTGACATGCTAATATTAGCATGTCAGTGACGTTGCTAATATTAGCATGTTGATGACGTTTCGCTTCAATCTTTAACATTAAGCTAATTGGGCTTTGCAAAAGCAATACTAGTCTGTTTGAAATACACAAAGTGTAATTCACTTTGTTTGTTTAGTTTGACAGTATACTTCAACCGGGACGGGCGTTAAAACCGTTCGTTTGAAGGAAGGATGGTTCCGTTTTTGTCAAACTGTCGCTTATTGTGAAGTAACTTGAGTTGGCGCTTGCAACTGAAAGCCCCCCCAAATGTCCGAATGACGGCTCGTATCTCAAGGCACCACTGTACTGCCTTCAGCTACTGTATGAGAGTTCCGCAGACGAGTAGGACAACTCCAGTTTTACTCGTCAGGCAAAAATGGACACCGTTTGACTTCTAGCGCTCCACTAGTAGAATGCAGAGATATCGGATAAATGCTTTCTAGTGTGTGTGTGTGTGTGTGTTGGGGGTGGGGTATGGTTGTTTACCGATTGCAAACGGCCGCGGTGCCGTTGGAGTCTCTTTTGATACACTGTAGTTCAACTAAACCTGTATTTTTATAGTACGTGCTTTGTTTAGTTTGTACATATTTTCAATACAAATCTTGTATTTTTCCTGTACTAATACAGAAAACTCTCTCCTTTTGGAGCCTTCTGTATTTCTGTAGAAACGCTTGCTACCTTGATGCCGTTGTCATCCATTTGTGCTGTTTATTTTTGTAGATGTTTCAATAAAGTTAACCACTTTTCAAAAAAAAAAAACCAAAGGCTCCAGTAATTAAATTGAAACTTTATTTGTCACTTTAATACAGATAAATGCTCAACACTTAAGACTAACATAAAGGCTACACATGCTTTGTTTTTCTTGAACAAAAAAAATTGACCATTGGTCAAGAAGATGTTTAATAATAAGGGTTCCGCTGAAAATAAAAGAGGCATCTGTAGTGGCAGCATTATGGCTTGTATCAGTTGGAAACTTTCCATGGGAATTCCCGAGAATCAAGCAAACAGTTTTGAGTTATGCTGACTTGCAAAATTTCAGTATCTTAACTTCCCATGGAAATTTACCGTAAATTTTCCACTCCTATTCCGAGATAAGGTGATTTTCATTTTATTTATTTTTTCATCCCTGACGCGTAACAGGCTGAGCGCACGAGCGCTGAGGTTTGACCGGGAGGAGTTGAACCATGTTGAAGCAGGCAGGCACTTAACGGTGACAACACGCGTCCAGCTTTGGGTGATTAGTATAGTGTTCAAAAGCTTAAAAACAAACAAATGGTACTACAAAAACTTCAAAGTCAGTCCTACAGCATCCTTCTAAACGTGGACGATTAGTCAAAAAAGCAGCAGCGCGGCCGAGTTAGTATCACTGACGTGTATGAACATTCCAAAACACTTTCTTTCGCTTTCAGTAGGTGACACTCAGCGTCTCGCTCCCAACAACCGCTTTCTTTCAAATGGAACCTCCAAATTAAATCCTTTAGTTGCGGCAGTCGCCATGTTAAAGAGAAGCCGGGCCACACTGAAAAGAAAGGGGGGGGGAATCTTTGTGTGGATAAATGAGCAATTTCACGCATATTCTTGGGGACTTTTTACAAGACCCTCAAAATTTTTTAAAACATTAAAATCTCCCAATTTTCCAAGAATACACGTTAATTTATACATACTAAAAGGTAAAAGACAATCAAGGAATAAATGAGTCCAGTTTGAATGGAGGGTGGGGTGGGGGGGCATTCGAACTGGAAGAATAAATTACTGGTAGTCATTTTCCACTTTTCTAAGAGTTCAGATTTTCAAAGAATAAAAGGTGTAACGTGTTTAAGAAGGGGGAAAAAAATCCTACTTTGCTGAGCATTAATTTAAGTTTATGTGAGGAAGAAAAATCTACATGTACAGTATTACTTTTATCATGTGACCAAGTCCCCACACAACCAACTGAAAATTCCCACTCAAACCCAATATTGTCCGAGACTCTGAAATGACTTTACTTCTGCAATATGATTGTCATTTCTTTCGATGAAATGTTGATTTGACTTTTGTCCTTGGCCGAACTGGCGATATTGCCGTAATGTAACCACAACAGCTTTCTCTTCTGTGTGTGTGTATTCTGAAACGATCCACATCACGTTCTGCTCAGTTAAAAAAAATTCCCCAACTTTTCAGACTTTTACATGCTAAAATTATTCTCTTAACGTTACGTTATATTTTGCAAAATTCACTTTGTTTCCTTTTAATCGCGTCATGATTTGTTGAACTCTCGCAAGGATGACATTTTACGCCTTGAAATGACAAGGACGATTCATTTCATTTTTTTTTTTTTCTCTCAAAGTGACCACTTGTTCTTTTCAGTGAGTCCCAGCCACTCTTTGGGACGCATTTGGAGCTCAGCTGGGCATAACGACGCGGCGCAGTGCAAAACGCTAACTTGATTTCACAGACCAACAGAGCGGACATGAAGCGAGGCTGCCTCATCCAATAGACAAACATATGATTGACTCTTTTAAACACATCGAAAAGGCTTTCTGGCGCCACCGCGGCAGCTGAACGGATCTTCGCCGGTGGCCAAAAAAGCACCTGTCAGAGATATGAAGAGGAGACGACGGACACACGCGGTTGGATGAGGCCCACATGCACGAAGGGAGATGGCGTCGCAGGACTGGTCAACAAGGCACCGGGGAGGAAGCAGGAAGGGGGCGTGATGTCATCTTAATGCACACGGAGGGACTGGCCCGTAACCTGTCCACGGGACGAATGGCGTCACGCATCAAATCCAACGGCAGGATGGTAACGGGGGTGTGTCTGAAGTGAGCCAGCGGGGGATCAACTCATGAAGCGTACCTGGGAGATGTCCACTCCGGTGAGCTTCTCCACAGCCGAGGGCACGCGGGTCATGATCTCCAGGACCTCGCCGGCCAGCTTGGCGGCGCCGTCCTCGGCCATCTGCGGCACCGCGCGGAGAAAGAGAACAAGTCAAGACACGTGTAGCGGGTCTGCTTTTCAAGGTAGAGTTTGCAGTGAAGAGGGGAAAAAAGTGATTTGCTCACCTTCCTACAATAATGGCCCATGTCCATTTTTTAATATTTTTTTTCTCCCCCAGGCAGCAGTTTTTTTAACTCTGGTTAGCCACAAAAGTTAAAAAGTAGGAATCTGAAAGCTCTCTGCTTGACATCAAGGCTTATCGAGGTGTGACAACCACCGGCGCCAACGTGAACGTTCCCATTGGGTCATCAAGTAAGCTGATCACCTCGTCACCATCATCAAACAGGTAACGTTTCGCTTTTGCTTCTGCTCATCATGATCGTGGCGTGCTGCCCGGGAGCGCGCATCGGTAACCTGGGGGTGTTCCTTTGGGGGGGTCGGATGCAGTAGGGCTACATTCCAATGTTGCCAGCTGCTTCAAGACTAAATGAACGAAACTCTGGCACTGCACGGTTGGTAACTCATTCTGCTATAACGGAGTGAGATCCGGCGCGCAGATCCGCCTCTGCTCAAGGCCGTACGGGGCCCGGCGCCTTTCGTTCGCCCGTGACACGCGCATTAAGTGTTGCTGCAAAAGAGGAACTGACCAGAGGGAGCTTCTCCAGCAGCATGTCCACCATGGCTCCTTCTCCGTACTGCTTGAAGGCTTCGGCCTTCTTCGACATCTGCTCAGCCTCGGCGCGGCCTTTGGCCTCCAGGGCGATGGCCTCCGCCTCGCCCTTCATCTACACACACACACATAGAAGAGAAAGCGGATTGTTGTCAGGCTAGTCAAAATTGCATTTCTCTCCGTTATAATTCCCCATCCCCCAAAAAAATACTCACTCTGATGGACTCGGCCTCGGCCTCAGCCTCCATGATGAGCGTTGCATTTCTCTCCGTTAGTAATTCCCCACCCCCAAAAAAAAAAAGCCTCACTCTAATGGACTCGGCCTCGGCCTCAGCCTCCATGATGAGCTGCAGGCTGTCGGCAGAAGAAAAACAAACGTTACTTTGACGACTCAAAGCAAATCCTAGTTTGGGAGTCGTCGGATGCCTGCCGAGATTGACTGTCGGGTGCTTTTACCGCTGGGCCTCGGCCAGCCTTTCCAGACGATACTTCTCGGCCTCGGCCGGCTTCTTGACCTTGGCCTCCAGCTCCTTCTCCTTGCGCGTGATCTCCTGCTCTTGCAGCGTGATCTGCTGGCTGCGCTCCACCACCTGCACTTGCATCTTCTCCTCCTCAATGCGCTGCTTGGTCTTGGCCACCTGCCAGGATGAGAGGGCGGCGCTCGGAGATGAGCTCCCGCAGTGCCGTCGGGAGGCTTGGCGGAACGAGCAGGGAGTTACGTACCTGAAGCTGATAGGCCATTTCCGACTCCGCCTTTTTAGTGTTGACCTCCACGTCATAGGCGGACTTTTTCAGCTCGTAGTCCCGCTGGGATTTGGCCATGTCGATCTCGTTCTTGTATTGAGCAGACACCTTCTCCTGCATGGCCTGGGCCTCCTACGCGGACGAGAAGAAGACGTCGAGCATGGAAGGTTTGCTCGTTTGGAAGACGACTCTCTCACCTTGATGACGGCGTCCCGCTTGTACTGAGCCTCTCCGATCCGGGCATCCTTCTGCACCTGGGCTGTCCTGGCCTTGCCCAATGAGTGGAGGTAGTCCTAAACCAAACACAAGAGACAGCCGGATGTGATTATTCCACCTTAAGATGTATTGACTGAACAATATAATTATTTTTTTAGTATACAACTGCGCTGTAGACATTATTGCCAGCTAGTCATAATATTTTGGCTGTCTTAAGTCGACATTACAGGGTACCCTAAAATCATCCATCTGTCTGACGGCGCATGGTTGCCATGGTAGCACTCAGCACTAATTTGCCGCTAATGTACAGAGCGGTTGAGGGAGTCAATACGGGCCACTTAAGTGTATTAGTGGCCACGGCTACTAAAAGCTTCATGAAAAGATGAGAAAGATGCACGTAGAGTCCACAGCGACTAAATATCCTTGCAGACGGACTGTTAAAAAGTTGTACGTCCGCAGTCGGGGATGATTACGTCACCAACTGCTTGCTGTGTGTTTATTAATATATCCCCTGACTGGATTGGTGCCGAGGCGCCAGGCACTTTCCTGTGATGAAATATCATCCATTTTCTGTCGTCGGAGTATCATCCCATGTTTGAATGTGAACCGATAGCCAAGTTGGCGGTGTGTCGTGAAACTTTTTTCTGTGTAGCTGCAGCTGCATTCGGCATTGTTGTTTTACAGAGAGCGTCTACCGATGGTTTGATAATATCCCATTTAAAAACATGGAGACCGGCAGTCATTGGTCCAAAGTGGCTCATGGATGTACAAATTTTTTTTTTGGCTAAATTTAGCTGTTGCGGCTTTTAATCACGTGTGGTTTGTAGTCTGGAAATTACAGTACACACAGTAACCGGGCTGCTGCTAGTGTGGATGCATTGGCCACCAGGGTCCAGTCTAGTACAAACATGAAGACAAATTGCACAAATAAGTGACTTAGGAAGCTGCAGTCATATTCATGATTTTTGAAGAGGATTAGGAATATATACCCGAGTGTTTAATTTTTTTTTTTGTCTATCTACATGTGATGCGGCACCGTTTGTGTTCAAACATCCGTTGCTTATAACAATGACAGCATTGATGATAGCTCCACAAACCTAATGCATTTGTGGCGTTTTGCATTGAGTGCCGGCGTTACGCTAACGGACCATCCTAAATTGTTCCTATTCACTACATGTGGAATTCTTTGCATTGATGTAAAAACGTCCACTGCGAGCAGCAATCAACAGCAGGAAGCAACCTGTTAGCCCCTTCGGCTGAGGAAATGTTCACGATGTGCCGCTCGGTGTGATGTTTGCTGACGCCATTTAGTGCACAGATGTCAAACCGTGGTCATCGAGGGCCACTATCCTGCATGTTTTCAATGTTTCCCTCCTCCATCACGCCTGATCCAAATGATCTGCTCATCAGCAAGCTCTGCAGTAGCATGGTAACGATCCCGAGTGTTAGAATCGGGTGTGCTGGAGGAGGGGAATCATTCGGGGTAGTGGCCCTTGCGGACTCGCGTTTGACATCTGTGATTTTTTTTAATGCGGCGGTGCCGAATTTGACTGCCGGGCTGTGTTTCTCTGAAGTGCCTGCCTGATCATCGTGGACATCTTTGAGGGTGTAGCTGACCACTCCAATCCCCATGTTGACCAGGTCTGAGGAAGCCACCTTGAAGACCTGCTCCGAAAACTTCTTGCGGTCCTGGTAGATCTCCTGCGGCAGGTGAGAAACGCATTTTAGTCACTCGTCCTAGCGGGTGGTTGGCCGAGGTGCCAATGATCCGAAATCATAGCATTACCTCCACGGTGAGGTGAGCGATGATGGCCCTCTGATGGCCCTCCAGCGTCTCCAGGGCAATCTGGGCGATCTCGGGCTCCGACTTGCCCATGAACATCTGGCAGGCGGTAGCTAGCATCTCCTTGTTTTGGCCCTGGATCTTCACCTGCGAGGTAAAAAGGTATGACCGCACGGGGAAAGACGCGTCAATGTTATTACAAGATGGCACTAAAGCACTACTTTTATTAGACAAGGTTTGGGCTTGAGTACAAAAACAACGAGACATATGCGGCAGAGCATTGTGATCAAAATGTCATCATCAGTGAGGACAATCAGGGAGGAAGTGAGAAACCTCCAAAAAAAAACTTCCCATCAGGTTTAAGGAACTTTCCAACTGTTTGCATGTTGCTCATGTCAACTATGCCCCTGAAAGAGCAAACTCCAGGGTATTAATCATATTTTGCAAATACAACATACCACAAGAAGATCATTATAATGTTTTGACACTTGTCCAGAAAGGCACTGTAACATTTTGAGAGTTGTTTCGACTACTTTATACAAAAATCAGTTTCAGGATGATGCAATGCAGTTCTACAGCCTCACAACTCTAAACGTACCGTCGAACTGTTACGTCATTGTCATTTTCTCGAGTAATAGATGTCATTGGACCATGAGTTGCTAACTTGGTGGTCAGTCTGTGTTTGAAACTGCGACGGCATGAGATAGAGTTCAGATAAGCGCTGACATTGTTGACATTGAAAAGACACGCCTCCTCTTGGCTGTGATTGGTCAGACAGAGTGGGTTTTCCCAGTGTAGAATTTTTTTTTTTTTGGATAACATTTAATTTGTCAGTCTGTAGCAGTTGACACTGAGCACCCCCAAATCAAGGTAGGTTTAAAAACCCTTTCATTGTACATGATCTCATTTAAAATGTGACATTTCTCCTTGTCCAGCCTCTCAAACGTTACCTGAGCGATGCCCGTGACAGAGATGGGCACACCGTGGCGGGTGTACACTTTGTCGCTCTTCACATTTAGCGTCAGCGTGTTCAGCGTGATCCTAAAACGGAAAAGGGGGCAAATCAAGAACCGGATCTTACAGACTACCGCGGAAGTTGAAGTCAAGCTCTAAAACGCTACAATGTTCAAGCTCAAAAGGGAAGCAGAGCCGCAATGGGTTATGTTGGATGAACAGATGAAACACAATTGCTTGTAAAGTTAATCAAGATTTTAGGATGCAAACCGTTTGACTCTGGAACATTTTTTTCCCAGTTTCCATTATTTTAATAGGCCAATAGCTAAAAAATATTTTCAAACAAATTGACTGTGAGGGGTTGCACCGTAAGTATATGCCAACAAAAAACACAAATGTAATAACAAGGTTGAGTTATTATACAAGAGGATCTGAGAGGCAGAGCCAGGGACAAGTAAATCAATTAGCAACCACTCCCCCGGGCCCGTAATGACCAGCAAGACCAAGAACGGCATTTTACACTCGTCTCCTACCAACAAGCTGGATGTTTCAAGACCAACATTTCGAGGGCAGCCCAACCTCAAAAAAAAAAAAAAGAAAGAAAGAAAACCAGTGTGATCACCTCTGGATTTGCTGAATACATGGGAAGACAAACACTCGTCCTCCGGCGATCATCAGAGGAGGAGAGCGGCCAAAGCCTGCACGGAAAGCGGAGGACGCACAACACAAACAATGACTTTCACAAATGTGGAACTGGCTGCATTCAAATTGCAACCTTTCACACACACATACACAAAAAAATACCTCTGTTAATCCATAATGTCTTTACACAGGATTCCCCTGCTAAACTTGATAAAAAGCTAAACATAGGTTTATGCTGTAATAAGCTTCCACGTGCATGATAGTAAACAATCTAATATCGATACAAATGTCAATCATGTATTATCTCAATGCCACAACTGGGATTCTGTCAATTGGGTCATCTGTTTTTTTTCTGATCCAATTATTGTTTTTATCTTGTTTTTGGATAATTTGGTAATCGAATCTGTGCCCTTAATCGTTATGCAACGTCATCGGCACACGTGATCGCTCAAATCAGTCACATGACACAGTTGACGTAAATGGTGGTAAATAAAGCCGTTTCTCCTTTCACGCAACAAAAACGACAGCCCACTGCGAAACTGAACAAAACAATTATCAAATTATGGATTCACATCCCGTTTGCAAAGACAGAATAAAAACAAGAGAATCTGGTAGAAGTTAGAAAAAAAAAACATTTTATATACAAGATTAAAAAATGTAAATATAGTAATCACACAGTTTACCTGAGACCACCATGGCTTCATTGGGTCCACACGTGTAAAACATTTTGGCTGCTTTGACTTAAAAACACAAACGGAAAACCTTGTCAGAAATAAAAACACAACGATTTCTTTTCTCGGGTGTTTGTAAACAATTTCACTAAATATTGGTGGGGATTAACGGGTTTTATATGGAGAACGTTCGGTGCCCAATAAATTTGATTACAACAATGCGCAGTACCGACACGACCCCGCCCCCACGACCGAGAAATTAACCAAGAAAACGACACGAAGCTCGATACATCCTGTCAATATTTAAATTCAAGACATTTATCGACAAGTTTTACACAAATAAAGACGGCCAAATGACAGTGTTTGGTGGTGAAATCCCGCATGATATGCTCCACCCCTTTAGCCCCCGCCTCCACATTCCGAGGAGTTTAACGGGTAACGCTGCGACGACGTTGAAAAGAAAAACGTATGAATAAATCGTTGGGGCGGAGGTTTGCCTTACCGTTATTCGTCGGGGAACGATTAAAAGGAGCTTTCTTCGCGTTGGGGCGGCTCGAGTGGGAGAGGTGCTGTTTACCGTCAATCGGAACGACAAAAATGTCTGCTCGACCGGAAGTGCAACATGGCCACGCCCATTTCATTCACTCTATTACCATCTAGTGGCCAAGCGTGAACCTACACGTTAAATGCCAACATTGTGACGTGAAAGTCATGACGAAATTGAACTTTTCTTCGACTTTATAGCTTCCAAAATTCATATTATTACATAAATCAACATTTAAAATATCTGGTCGACAATTATTGAAATTCCACAAATGCTCACTTATCCAGTGGCCCACATTTCCTGCACAAAATCCCGTCCAATTTATGGGAGGAAAAAAAACAACACTGTTCTAACATCGGTATCGTTAGCTTAATAGCATATTTCCATAAATCATTTTTTTACAATTTCGGAAAACAAGAAAATGACAGAAAATCTACGTGAATAAATTTTTTTTATCAATATTGTAACAGTGAATTAAAAATTAATTACGCAATTATGCTCCTCGACGTAACAATATGCTGAACCCCCCCCAACATAATATACTATTAAAAAAAAAATCGACATTTTACATTTACCAAAAAAAAAAAAAAATCTCAAATTCATTGAGAAAATTTATTTTGAATTCACAATTTCTCAACCGTCTCAAAATGTTTCACTCTGCAGTGGCGAAATAAATTATTCTGTCCAATTTAAACTATTTTGGCAATGGGGCTGTTTTTTTGAGCCAATCTGGTTTCAAATTCATTCTCTGGCCCTCAAGGACATCAGCAGTTTTCCCGCCCTCTGATTGGTTTGTCAACGCAATGTTCGACTGCAAGCACATCTGTAGCAAATTATGCACATTTATATATTTATTAATCAGCATCTCTGGTGAATATGATTTATTTTATTTGAATCTTTTGGTGTGTTTGCCAAGTTATTAGGGTTAGGGGTTACATATTGATTCTGATTGCCTCAGATTATGATGCACACACAGTTCGGTGCTTTTTTTCCCCCTCAAATTTGGGAATGATATTGATGGTTTGTATGACTACAACGTGGACAAGGGGTGGTATTAAGAGGTTAATTAATATAAAATACATAGATGATTTTTCAACCTGAAAACAAATCTGTGTCTGAAAAACAGCTGCGTTCTGTCTGCCTGCTTTATCTCCTTGCCACTCCCAACTCTGCAGCAGCAGCAGCAGCAGCGACGACGCTCCTGCAACAGGGCCCCAGCCAGCTCCGCAACAAACCCAGCCAATCCTGCACGTCAAGCAGGCCTGGCTTCCCACAAGCCACGCCCCCTACTCCCAGCCTGCCTTTCCCTGGAGGTCCTCCAGCATTATAAAGCCATTGTCCAGCCGCCTCGCCTCGTCTCTCCTCGTCTCATCTCTGCTCGTTCAACGAACTCTCCCCTTTTTTTGTCCCCGACTTTTTGGCAGCCACTATGAGGGAGATCGTGCACATCCAGGCCGGCCAGTGCGGCAACCAGATCGGTGCCAAGGTAGGAAACAATGAGGAGAGAGGGAAAAAAAACCTTCAACAAAACAGATATTCGATCAAGTTTCGACTTGAGTGTGGGAAAACGGTCTTAATTTATGCAGGTGGGCTAGGCAGGCAGTGTTTCCTAGTTGGTGGACAAAAGGCTCACCCAACAAAAGGAATGAAAATGAAATTCTCATTTGCATGCAAGAAGAAGAGTGGCTGGCTGGCAGTGGCACGCAGTGGCACGCAGTCTTTTGTTTTAATAATACCATTGTGCAGTGCGGTGTCATGGAGGGTGGGTGTGGAACGCCGGAATAACGGTACATTTGTCTCCTCGGGGTCACTATTCGGGCGTGTCTGCTCTTTGTCTGCCTGCCTGCCTGCCTGTGTGGAAATGAGAGAAATACTGAAGAAGTGTAAAGTCCATTCAACGTCGATTCCTCTCTTTGTCCAGCCGTGCGTTTAAATATCCCGCACAAAGGTGTTAATGTTGTTTTTTTTCCTGCCTTTCCCAATTTCTAGGACTAATCAATAATTGCCATCGATTAGATTTTTATTTCTGAGGGCTGGCGCAGATGGTTCAGACTATCAGCTGCTGGGTGTGGCATAGATAATTGACAGACAAAGCATGAAAAAAATATTTTAAAATGACTCACAAACTCACAATGTTTTTGAGGGGTGTTATCTATTGATCTAATGATTAAAAAAAGCATTTTCATTTTATTTTGCTTTCATTGGCACTTATCTTATAATTGAGCATATGACATCATTGTGCTTGAGGGCCACACATCTGCTTGGCAAACAAGGCTACAAACGCTTAAAACAACAACCCACTTGCCACATGATTGCACTTTTTTTTCTTAGCAACATCATTTTGGTGCTATTTTCAATATATTTCCATAAACCGTGCTTTTATAAGTCTCGATTTGGTTTTAAATAGAAAGGAGATTAATTCAAATCTCAATAAAATACTCTGACAACATAGACAAATTACAACTGAAATCAAATAAATATGGTACATAATTTGAATCAACATTTTTGATGTGGCTTTGATTATAGTTTGAGGCCTATTTAAAAATTAAAAATGAATTAATTGTAGGTCAAATTAAATATTTTTAAAAGGATAGCAAATGCACAATGTTTCATAATAAAAATCTAAATGGTACATGATGCCCTCTTTAATTAAATAATAATAAAATAGTCTAATATAAATTAAAAAAAAAACGTTAAGTCTTTAAAGCCTTTTAAATTTAAAATTTAAAAAATAATGAATGAAAACAAGTACAAGATGCTCTGTTGAGTTAAAAAAATACTAAGATGTGTACTGTATATATTTTTTGAGTCAATTGTGGGTCCATATGAATAAAGACAACTGAAAATTAACAATTTAAAAAACAAATCCAAAAAACAATATAAGATGCCCTATAATTACTGTAATGCACTGTAGAATAAAAAATATACACAGTATTTCATTTGAGAACAATGCATGCATTAGTTTTTTTCCCCCTCCATTAATAACAAATACAAAATTTCATAAAAATCAAAATACATTGTACAATATGGTACAGGGTGTGTTTCAATCGATGTAAAAAAAAAAAAAAGATTTAATTATTTGTTCCGATGTGTGTCTTGTCTTTTGTCTTTGTGATCGATGTGGATTGTTCCTCCCTGAAACCAAATGAAGGCGAGGGTGGGGGAAGGAATGAAGGAAACAGCTGACGCTCATTGCATCCCGGGTGAACCCACAAATTGAATTTTCTCCCTGCTAATCTGCTCATGGCCAGCCTATGAAAGAATAGCATCAATTATACGGCTACATTTGACATTATTCTCCTGTCAGATTTGGCTCTTTTGTAGCATTTGCTGTCCCTGCGGACCCACTCGGGTGCCCAGTCCGGCTTTGATTGACACAATGGCTGAGCGGGCGTCATCGTGGCTCAAGTGGGTCAGGGTGTGGCATCATCACTCTTTGATGCTTATTGTCCTCATTCTTTCACCGTCAATGTTTTGATGATCGCTGTCAGTCCTCATATTAAGGTCACTTTTTTTTTGTTTTAAATAATAGTCCACAGATCTCCCAATCTTTTAAGTACTGTGACCCGTTTATCCAGATTGCTCTAAACCCTGCGTCTGCTGCAAAAAAAAAAAAAAATGAGGCTGCATGACACATGGAAGAAAAGTTGGAAGATCTCTTCTTGCAAATAGCTACTTGCTTGCATCAACGGTTCCACTGGCTTAGAGGGGTTTAAATCTCACAAGTGTGGTCTTTTAAAGGGAAAAAAGAGGGAGGGGGGTGATCTTAATACACTCAGCTTTTTCAGTGTGACGTTTATTTTTAGTTCGAAGCAGATGAGTGGCGTCTTTGTGCCTTGTTCTTTGCATGTTTAAATGTCAAAGAAGTGCCCAGTCATCAGTCTGTGACTCCAAGGGAAGTCATCGCAGCTGCATCATGTTCAATGGCTCAGTCAAAGGAGGGATCATCCCGCACTGCAAAGCCAACCCTGCAAACGTGCACACTCCTGTTTTTCTCATTCAGACTCCCCCTCTCCCTTCCCCCTACGACTTGAACACCACTGCTTGTTGAACATTCATGTGATGCTGTGTGTGGGTGTGTGTGTGTTTGTGTGCGTGTGTGCGTGCGCGTGCGCGCAGTTCTGGGAAGTGATCAGCGATGAGCATGGCATCGACCCAACGGGGACCTACCACGGAGACAGCGACCTCCAGCTGGACAGGATCAGCGTCTATTACAATGAGGCCACAGGTTACACGACATTCTCTTGAAGTCATTCTTACTACAATATGTGCAGAGAAATGAATGAAACTGTTCCCTAGGTTGCACAATGTGAAAGATGTTTAACAAATGTAAAGGAAAAATAAATAAAATGCATAAGGAGTGAAAGAAAGCAGTTAAGGCGTAACATTTGAGGTACATTTTTCTGGATATTTTGGTTCAAAATTCGACCATTAAACAAGATTTTTTTTTTTTTAAAGAAATGTAAATAAATATAAATTATATTATAATATTTTAAGAAATAACAAAACCAGCAGAAATGTCTCTTCCAACCCACTGTCATGTTACAAAAAAAAAGGATCAAGCATAAAGTAGCCAAAAGGTTAATGATCCCTGATTTAAAGTATAAAAGAAATATTTTGTGAATGTGTATACATTGTAGATAATTCAAACAATGGCTTGATTTCAATTTATTTATTGACTTATTTTTTAACTTGCAGATAAGATTTTTTAACTTGCAGATAAGCCCGGCATTGTCTAAGTAAATCTAGGTTAGCTTAGCAGCAGATTTGCTTCTGGGAGAGTTGGACATGGAAAGATTGAGGACAGAGGGTGGATTCACAGCATGGGAGAAGAGGGGAGGGACTTCAGCATCCTTTTGTGTTTGTCTTGTTATTTTTTTTCACTGTTTTGTTTTCCATTACTGTGCTCTTTTGGACTGTATCCTTATGTGGGCCTCCTTCTTGTCTTCCTGCTGTAAGGAGGGAAATATGTCCCCCGTGCCATCCTGGTGGACTTGGAACCCGGCACCATGGACTCCGTAAGGTCCGGACCTTTCGGACAGATCTTCAGACCTGACAATTTTGTCTTTGGTGGGTGTGTTGATAAACCCTGTTTTCAACAGTACTCACACTCCATAACGAAAGGGGGAATTGGCAGTGGTAAAACTGCGAGCAAGATTTGCAATTAATGTAGTGTCCCTTCACTAACACCCCTCGGACCCCCCCCCCCTTCAGTTTGTGAGTCAAAACCATGCCCCCCCCCCACACACACACTAATGTGCATGACTGCACTTCTCAAATCGGCAGAGAAGACACATCTAACTTGAACAAAATAGCAATACTAAGCTAGCATTAGCACTGTCAACAAGTAGACATAACCCACCACTGCTACATTGGTAGCATGACTTATTTGGTAAGGAGTGTTACTTTGACATTAAATGTTACTGGTTTTAAGTTTTATTTATCGGAATGAACACTGAATTAAAAATCAAAAAGATGCTAGAAACATAGATGTGGCAAGAAATGTTTTAGTGGCAGAGTGTAGTTCGAAAGGGAACAAGCCTATTTTAACAAGACTAAACAGTACAAATTCCGCATGAAAGAAGAAAGAAAGTAAAAGTGAGAATCATGAGCAAAATAAATGCTCAAAGAAATCTCTGTTTGTACACTGGTGCTAGTGACCCGGTTGCGTTTTTCAAAGTGCAAGTCATTATTCACTTTTTTGTTGTTGCTTGAACTTGCAAGCACAGACTTGAGATATTAATCAACTCGCTTCACAAGAACGAACTTGAAAAATTCCTCTTAAAATGAGGTTTCAAGCTGTTAGATGCCACTCCCAGTTGCAGTGTTCTGTCAAAGTAAACAAAATTAGGAGAATTACATATTGTGTAAAACGGTCTTTAGTCTGCTAGCTTAATGCTAATGCTAACACAAATTGGGTAACCTATATACAGTATAACCATTTAATCAGATATTTGAACACAAACGGTACACCAAGACATTCAGGCATTCACGACCGACTAGCCTTTCGTGAACAGAATGGCTAAATTGTGTTGTCGTGTAGGTCAAAGCGGTGCTGGAAACAACTGGGCCAAGGGTCACTACACGGAGGGCGCCGAGCTGGTGGACTCGGTCCTGGATGTGGTGCGCAAAGAGTCAGAGAGCTGCGACTGCCTACAGGGCTTCCAGCTCACACACTCCCTGGGCGGAGGAACCGGGTCAGGGATGGGAACTCTGCTCATCAGCAAGATCCGAGAGGAATACCCTGATAGGATCATGAACACCTTCAGCGTGGTGCCTTCCCCCAAGGTGAGATCACTTTATTCGTCCATTTTCTCTAGTCATTGTAAAGCTCTTCTCAAATTCTTCTTCTCTTAGCATCTGTAATGTATTTGAAAAATGCTGATAGCCATGCAATATACCGTTTCCTTGGAAAACGGGGGTAAAATGGGTGGTGTGGGGGGGTGACTGAAAACTGATGGAAAAAAAAAACACAAACCCTTGGAAAAAAATCTGTGAATATGCGAATCCGTGGGTGCCATTGTAATGTCAACGGGGTTCCACTTGTAACAGTGTCTGGAGTAGTGTTACAGTTTTGTCATTAGCATGGTGCCAGTATCTCTCTGGGCTTGTTTCAACTTCGGGCCCGAAGCGATTCCATGGCTTGACTTCCCTGTTGCGTCGTCTCTATTCAAACATGCCATCCAAACAGGATCATGATGCATTTTTTTTTTTTGTACTAAGGTGTCCGACACAGTGGTGGAGCCCTACAACGCCACTCTGTCCGTCCACCAGCTGGTGGAGAACACAGACGAAACCTACTGCATCGACAACGAGGCGCTGTACGACATCTGCTTCCGCACACTCAAGCTGACCACGCCCACTTACGGAGACCTCAACCACCTCGTCTCCGCCACCATGAGCGGTGTCACCACGTGCCTGCGCTTCCCGGGCCAGCTCAACGCCGACCTGCGCAAGCTAGCCGTCAACATGGTGCCTTTCCCCCGTCTGCACTTCTTCATGCCCGGCTTCGCCCCCCTCACCAGCCGCGGCAGCCAGCAGTACCGCGCCCTCACTGTCCCCGAGCTCACGCAGCAAGTGTTCGACGCCAAGAACATGATGGCGGCATGCGACCCACGCCACGGCCGCTATCTGACCGTGGCTGCCGTTTTCCGCGGCCGCATGTCCATGAAGGAGGTGGACGAGCAGATGCTGAGCGTGCAGAACAAGAACAGCAGCTACTTCGTGGAGTGGATCCCCAACAACGTGAAGACGGCCGTATGTGACATTCCACCCCGCGGCCTCAAGATGGCCGTCACCTTCATCGGCAACAGCACGGCCATCCAGGAGCTGTTCAAGCGCATCTCCGAGCAGTTCACCGCCATGTTCCGCCGCAAGGCCTTCTTGCATTGGTACACAGGCGAGGGCATGGATGAGATGGAGTTCACCGAGGCCGAGAGCAACATGAACGACCTGGTGTCTGAGTACCAGCAGTACCAGGACGCCACGGCCGAGGAAGAGGGCGAGTTCGAGGAGGACGCCGAGGAAGACGCTTAAGAGAAGAGGATTGACGAGGAAGTCAAAGGGCCCACCGCTTATGTAACAGGAGACCACATAGTATCAAGCTGTGCTAGAATCCGATTCTTTTAGACAATGTTAGTGTCCCCATGTCATTCATCTCCAATAAAATCTGTCAAATGAGAAGCTGCTGTCTCTTTATCATTGCTCACCCTGGCGATTCACTTTTCAATCTGCAAAACATGATTTAGTTCAGGTTCCAAAATGGCACCAAGGGCTACTTCATATTAAATCGGGATTTGGCGCCATCTTGTGGGCATTTACACTAAATGAATAAATTCCCTCAAATATCAGTAAATTAACAAGTACCTGTAGTCACAATATAGATTAGGCTGGGGGAATAAATTAATAAATTCGTCTCAGTTACTCACAAATAGATTTCAGTGTGAAATCTAGCGTTGGTTAAATACAAAGCCCCCATTTTGTAATATATATAATATATTTCTTGTGAGTAAAGAATTTTTGTGGGAATTAATGGACCTCAGGGCCTGCAACCACGAGGAATAAGAAAGTAATTCAGCACACTCAGGCATAGTTTCCAGTGGCAACAGACCAGGATAATAGCGCTGTATTAAGTCATGTAATATCTGCTTTGTAAGCAATATTATGGTTAAGGCTGCATAACCAACATGACAAGATGGCCAAGCGGGCATTAGGAATAATAAGCCACACGTAAAAAATACCTCGCTCGAACATCGCTGCATTTATTCAGGCACTGATAAGAGGTATGGATGTTATACAAATTTTATAAATGTTTAAGTGTATACATTGAAGGAGAGTAAGGCTCTTCATTAGCAATTCATAGCAAGGCCGAATGGCCAAAACATAGGCTACTTTTTAAATTTATCTAACCACAGGAATACTTACATAGTTTAGTCAAAAATAACTACAGTGTGTATGGCAGCAACCTAATCTTCCCTTTCAGGAAATAACACAAACCATTTTTTTAAAATTCCGCGTACCCTTTAAGAGACACGTGGCGCGAAACAACTCCATAATTTTGATCCAATCAGAGACTTGACAATCCAGAAGAGAAGTGCAAATAGCCAATGGGTGTGTAGTACATATGAAATACCCTCACCATGACCAATTACGCGAGGTCTTGACATTATTGTAGGCGTGATCTAGCGCCACCCGGAAAAACGTTAAAGTTGTTTATCTTTTCTTTGAGTGAAGTGGTGTTCCGCGAGGCAAGTCTACACTAGTTACTTTCACCATGTTCTAGGTTCATACTTATGATATCAAATAGGAAAATGTACAACATTTAGCCATCAGAATGATCAACAACCCGGTTGCTTTGAACTTGCCTTGTTACTTTTGTGCTGGATGTATGCAGTTACGTTTGAGTCCTAAACTCATCTTATCAGTTTGTTCGCTAACGCGATGAAAGCACAAGATTTGGTGGCGGATTCGGTCAGGGCAGCTGCTATGCGAACGTTCTCGCAGGAGCACATAACCGTTCACGCTAACGTTAGCCTCGTAGCATCTGATGGTGGCTTAGAAGAAGGCTACAACAATTGCATATGAAATGTGTGATTATGATTGGCAGACTGCCTCCTTCCTGGCGAGGAATGGACGCTACTCAGGCCGTCAACGACTCCTTGTTTGAGTCAGATGAGGAGGAAAAGGAAGAGAAGCCAAACAAGGCACGGCAACCTTTAGCCAAGCTCTGCATCTTGAAGAATGACCACGTTCCTGAAAGAGGTGAGAGGCAGGCCTGTAGCGGCTGTGTAGCCATCAGAGGCAGTGGAACCCGAGGCCAAGTGGGCCACGTACTAAACCCAAGCACACATACCATCCACTACAATGTTGTATTTGCGATACAGTGCGAGTGTCTTTTTCTTTAGAAACTTAAACAATGATTTGTGTTTTTTGGGGTTAATTGGACTAATGGCATTTCAGCGGGTGATATTGATCAGATACACTGGCACGAGTGTGTATGAGTTAGGAGCTTAGACAGAACGAATTAAAATTTGCAAGTCAAGTTACCGCTGTGTGTGCAAACAGTAAACGCAATTTCTGAGCGGACACTAAGGAGTGGTTTTTTTAAGTCAAGTTACCGCTGTGTGTGCAAAAAGTAAACGCAATTTCTGAGCGGACACTAAGGAGTGGATTCGTTTCTAGCATTCAAATGGCAAGTGAATAAACCAACGTTCTGTAGGTCATGATATGAGTCTCAACATAAGGGCTTTGATGCACACCCAATGCTGATACCAATTATTAGTAATCAAGGTGACCAATCACCAGTATTTCGAGCCAATATTCATTTTCATAAAAAGGGAAGATAAAGGCATCAATAAATTAAAAACTCCAACTCTTACCTTTGTTGAGATGTCTTTTAGCATGCTTATTGAATAACTATTCCCCTAATTTGGCTGACATTGCATTTTCTGTCCACAGAATTTCCCCTTTTTATGGGTGATAACGTCCTCGGTCGTGACGTTAGCACCTGCACGCTGCCCTTGCTGGCGCCCTCCGTGTCTAAACAGCACGCCGCCATCCGCATCTCCCTCCATCAGAGGCGAGGATCCCGCAGCGGAGTGGAGATTGAGGCCGTGGTGCGGGACTTGGGCAGCATGAACGGCACCCGCATTGGCCGCATCAAGTTGATCCCCAACATACCTTACCCCCTCAGCGAGGGGAACCGTCTGTTCATGGCGGACATGCCGTGTCAGTACCTCGGCATTGGCGATGCACACCAAAACATCGGGGGTCAGCCGTCGGGTGTTGGTATCAGTTTAGCGAGGGATTCTGTCGAGAAGAGAGATGGCCTCAAGGAGATGTCGCAGGCTTGGGCTAAGGTTTCGCCTCTGGGTAAAGCGGAGAAGAAGCCTGCAAAGAACAGCTGTGTGTCGTTTGAGGCCACGCCAGTCCAGTTGCAGCGGACTCTGGTCCCAGAATCAGAGTCGGACTCTGACGGGGAGAGGCCAAGGAACAGAGAGAGCCGGCGTAAGCTTCAAGGTATGTGTATGATTTGTCGCGGTACAGAAAACGGTTTAGCAAGTAGGGATGGGCGATGTAGCTCAACTTCCCGTCATTTTCCTTCCTCTCGGGCAAGTAGTGCACTGAATTTATCCTCCGTCCATTTATCATTTTGGCCTCCATGTTGTGGTGTCTGCCTTCCTAATTTTCTTGGATACTTACAGGATCAGATTCCAGCCCCACCTGCTCAACCTTCTTGAGTCCCACAAACAAAATAGTCCCTGAAAGGTATGTTTTACTTTTTTTTTTTTTTTTTTTTAACCGATCCCTCAAATCAGCGTGTACCAAACAAAATCTAAAGTTGAAAAAAGAATTACGTGAACATCAAATGAAAACGAAAATGCTTACCAAAAAAAAAAACAACGAACTGAAACTACAATAAACATTGACAAAATGTCATCTTTGGTAATTAAATTGAATATATGAGCTTTTGGGGTTGATTACAAATGTATGTTTGGGGTATTACAGCACTGCCGGATGAAGGAAGGTCGAACAGTTGTCAGGGAGTTGTGGTCCTTGCTGTGTGTCACCTAGAATAAATAAATAACATGCCTGCCACCGGATGATGTTGCCCTGAGGCGACAGCAATGCTTGTGGCTTGTCTGTTTGGAGTGGCTGTCACACTCAGCCCAAAACGTGACGTAAAAAAAAACAAAGAAGTCATACTAAAACCAATAAAAAGTAAACTAAAAGAAAGTATTTTTGAAAAACTAAAAACACTCGTGGCAGGTTGATGAGGCACTCTTAAATTGTCCTTAGGTGTGATTGTGAGGGCAAATGGTTGTCTGACTTTGTGCGCCCTGCGATTGCTGGCAACCAGTGTAGGGTATACCTCGCCCACTGCCCGAAGACAGCTGGGATAGCCCCCAGTATGCCCGCGAGCCTCCTGAGGATAAAGCGGTTCAAAAAATGGATGGATAAAACTAATCCGAACTAACAAACCCATTCTGAAATCTAATTAAAACAAACCATGTTAAAAAAAAACTCAAAATGAAATAAAAACTAACTATAATTAAAATTCCCAAAACTATTCTCACCCTGGTACGAGCTAACTCGCGACCCCAACGAGCGCAAGTGTTGAAGGAAGTGGATGGATAGCTACCAAAACACCAATGATGGCCTCGCGATTATATACGGAAAGTTGAAGCTGCTTGTACATCTGAGCAATAATCTCGGTCTTTTCCATAGCCCCGACTGTGCAGATGGAACACCCATCACGTCGTCATCATCTACCAGAGAGACGTCTCACGGTCATGTCAGTTTCAGCAAAGAAGAGTCGGACGTGGATGCTGGGGGCCAGCAGAAAAAGGACACGCTAGCGTTTGTGGACGACAGTGACGAGGAGCAGGCGGGGGCGGCAGAAAATGGCCCTACGCCGGGAACGGCACACTCTGTGCTCGAGCAGCTGAAAACCCCGGCCAGCTTTACGGAGGAGGAGTTGCCGCAACTGTCCACAAGCACCGAGTCCCCACATGCCATCTCTAAATTTAACATGGACAGTGACACTGATGTGGAGGAGGACGCTGGCGAGCCCAAAGCGGTACCTGACCAGAGGTCGGACGTCGATTGCTTTCGTATGGACAGTGATACAGATGTGGACGACGATGACACAGGAGCCCCAACGGCACCTCCCGCACAGCCCGAGGAAGGTGAAGGTCATCTTGACGCGAAAGCCGAGGGTAAAAAAGGTGATGCGGCTCCTCCGTTGCTGCCAGATGACTTCCAGCTCGACAGCGACACAGATGTGGACGAGGAGGCTGACGACAACAGCGGGGATACGGCACCTTCCGGGCTAGCCTTGTTCGGGGACGTTTCAGAGCCAGAAGACGACCAGGCCCTCCTCGGTCTTAATACGCAAGCAAATGTCAGTGATTCAGCTGCAGGATCACATAACAGCAATGCGGTCCAAGATCCTCCCCGCTCGTCACCTGTCGCCACCGCGCCCTCCTCAGCCACTCCCGGTATCGCCGCAGCAGCTGCTCAGTCAGAGTCTGACAAAGACACTGATGTGGATGAGTCCAGTGCGCCCCCTGCTGAGCGGGACAGTGATACAGATGCGGAAGAAGAGAAAAATGCAATAACTCTTCCACGGACAGAAGGTCTACAGTTTCCAGAAGTGCAAAATTGCTCGACCCCTGTGCAACTGTCAGGTAAAAACAAGATGAGTTACATCTGTGCAATTGACGAAGAGCTGCCTCAAAAATGTGTTCGTTGTTGTGATTGTTTCTCTGTCATCAAGCCAAATACACAACTCATCAGTCAGAACTGAGAATTCTTACCTTTGTACCGTGAACCTCTGTTTCTCGAGAGGATACGCACCAGTGAAAGACAATCTGCGATAGAGACCGTATCAAATCCCCCCCCCAAAAAAAAAATAGTTTTACCCCTCCTATGCGCTTGAAACGCAATCAAACGTATCAAAACAGACGTAAATCTTCCTAAAACACTTTTAAACGTGTTAAAAACACACTTCAACCTACACTTTTAACTTCGATGTCTGCATCACAGTTTTGAGGTTTGGGTTTTAAAAACGGTGCTGTTTGCATGTTCTGCCGTGGGACTCTGGCTTCTTGTCTCATTCCCGAAACAGTTATACTTGGTTCATTGAAGACTCGGTGAGTGCTTCTTCTGATTGGCCGATGATCGGTGCAGGTTGTACGCAAGGTTTAGCCAAAGTCAGCCGGCATAGACTCCAGCTCACCCTGGCCCTGACCTTAAATTAGAACAAGCGCATTTGAAAATGCATGCAGATTCGGGATGTACTTCAGTAGATTTTTCTCACATTTCTTTTGGCTATGCAGCTAAGAAAGTTTTGGTAAGATGATGATGCTCTGAGTTAAGGATGTTGTTGTTATTTTGACCTGAATGTTTTCAGAAGGAGACGTGGAACAGATGGCGACCCAAGCTTTCCTCCCACCCTCTCTGGATCCATTTGAACGTAAGTTAGTGTTGAGCAACTCACGATTTGAAGCGGTTTTGTGGTTTCGGCTCAAATGGCTGCCCAGCTTCTGTCATTTAACTCAGCCCGAAATGCAACGCGAGGTAAAACGTACTTCCCTTTTTTATTTCATATATATGAAAAAAAGATGTACAGTATACCCCCCCCCAAAAAAAAGTAAAAATTAAGCCCACAAATCATGTTGAGACGAAACAAGACATCCAAGCTCTATTTAATTTTGCACACAAGTAAAACACCAAATTTCATGACTAGTATTTGTGAAAAAACTAAAACAAGTAAAAAAAATCATAAAACTGCCCTGAAAACGAATTAAAACAAACTACATAAAAAAATTCCAACCCAAATAAAAACTAACTAACTATAATTAGAACTCCAAAGTTAGAATATCCCTGACACAGGCCTGATTGGGGTTTACCTGATCCGAACCAAACTGTAGCCCCGGGGTGGGAAATAGCTTTATTTGGTAACTTTTTCCATATTTCAAAGACAATGCTTAAAGCCCCCCCCCAAATTTTCCCTTGCCTTACCTTAGGTGTCTTCAACGGTGCGGGAAGAGCTGCAGCCTCAAACGGCCAGGAGGAGGAAGAGGACTTTGCTGTGGCCGAGACGCAGTCGTTCATCCTTCAGCCCCAAGGGCAGATCCGGAGTTGCGACGATGGCGCCAACCGAGCCTCGGGCTGTGAGTCATCCGGCGAGGACACGGACGAACTGGCTAGCGGGGCAGTGTCCTTCCAGCTGGGGTTGTCTGACAGCAGCCACCTTCAGAGTGCAGCCCAAGCTCTGGCTATGGAGAGCACCCAGGCCTTTGACTCTGATCCGCAAGCGTATACAAAGCCACCAAATGCAGACACGACGGCCTCGCTTGGCAATGACTTCAACATCGAGGCCACCCAGGCCTACGAGGCCTGCGAGGCGCCCGACAGTAGTCCAGCCATGCCCGCGGGGAGTCCGAAGGTAAATCTTGCTTTTCAAGAAACGCAGGCCTATATTTCAGAGCCTTGCAGTGAGTCTGAAGAAGAGCCGAAGGAAGATACAGAGACCCAACCTCCTTTTGACTTGCCCACCTCTTCTTCCCTCGCTTTGGCTGAAACCAAACTCGTGGTTGCTTGCCAGGAAGAGGAGCGTCCAACCCCAGACAATCCTGTTGCCCCTTTGAAGCGAAAGCAGATTGCTAAAAAAAGAAATCTGAGCAAAGAACACGCGGAGGCACAAACTCCATTTGTCGCTCCCACCATTGGCAAATTCAGGCTTGGGTGTGCAAGAGAAGCCGAGGGCGCGAGCGCAGAGCAGCCGCAGCTTGAAGAAGCAACTCAACTTTTTACCGACGTGGACATCATGGAAAAGCAGCCCACAGCTGCAAGTCAAACGGAAGACAGTCATGGAGAGGACCCGATCGGAGTCTTATCCGAAACAAACGTACAACTCGATGAAGTCGCGCAGCCCATTGAGAGTTCTTCTGCTTTGGCTGTGAATTGTCAGCTTATGAGTATCGCCGCAACCCAGCCCATGGCTACAAGTGAATTTGAAGAAAGCGACGATGAAGACCCCATTCCTGTCTGGGCTCAAGGAAAAGTCCAGCTTGATAAAGAAAGGAAAGCCGATATGAGTTCTTCTGCTTTGCCTGCTAATCATCAACCTTGGGGTTTAGCCGCAACCCAGCCCATGGCTGCGACTGAAATTGAAGAAAGCGACGACGAGGACTCGAGTCCAGGTTTGGCTGAAGGAAACATACAACTTGATGAAGAAATGAAACCCAAAGGAAGTTCTTGCGGTTTGCCTGCTAATCATCAGCCTTGCCGTATAACTTCGAGTAAACGTGCGGAAACTGTCAGCAAAAACTCAACTGAAGTCTCGCATGAAAGTAAAATGCAGTCAAATAACGAGGAGCAGCCCAGTACGAGTTCCAACGTCTTGGCTGTCGCAACCCAGCCTGTGACCACCAATGAGCAAAGCGGAGATGAAGACTCGATTGCAGTCTTACATGAAAGAAAAATACAGCTTGATAAAGACCCACAACGTCACACAAATTCTTGCAGTTTAGCGGGTAATCATCTGTCTATGAGTATAGCCCCGACCCAGCCCATGACTCCAAGTGAAAATGAGGAAACGGATGTCGAAGACTCAGTCGAGGTTTTGCACGTGAGCAAAGTGCGGCTCAATAAAGAGACGCAAGCCACTACAAGTTCTTGCGCAGTTACAACCCCACCTGTAAGTATAGCAGCGACCCAGCCTTTGGCTACAAGTGAGGAAAGCGATGAGGATGAGGACTCCATTCCAGTCTTGCGTGGTAAAAGAAAAGCAAGGCCGCTGCAAATCATCGAGGACACGCAGTCCCTCAGCAGTACTCTTGAAATCCCATCAGACAGTTGGAATGAGAAAAGTCCGTCAAAGAACGGAGCCGAAGTCCCAGGGAGCAGTAATGAGCCCCCATCGGTAACTCCGATACAACCAGAAGATGAGGAGACTCAGACTAATTTTGACACCTTCCCTAACAATGATGAAGATGAACTGGGTCCTGGTCAAGAAGAAAAAGCCAAAGTTTCTTCAGCTGGAACTCCACCCATGGACACGTGTAAAGAGGAAGAGGCCGACAGCGAGATCTTCATCCCCGGCTCGAGGAAAAGAAAAGCCAAGCCGCTGCAAATTGAAGATGAGACTCAGTCGCTCGTATCTTCTCAAGGCGAGGACGAGAGATGTGAGATCCCAAATTCTGCACCTTCTGCGGTTGACTGTCAGCCAAGGAGCGCAAACGAACCAAGCCCACGGGCCCAACAGAGTCAATCTGAAGTCGGAACGAGTGTCACTGTCAAACACTCAAAAGGAACGCGGTCACAATTGAGAGAAAAGGAGGAGCCCGGGGAAAAAAGACAAACAAGAAGCAAGATGGGGAAGCCGGGGCCTGCTGGGAGTGCGCTTGAGGAAGAGGCCACGAGGCGGCAGAGCGATCCCCTCGGGGTTCGAGGCGGGAAGCCAGAGAGACGACAAGGTCCAAATGCACGCAGGGGAAAGAAGGAAGGAGAAGAAACGGAAGCGGCGGAGGATCGACAAAGACACGAGAGACTGGAAACGGAAACGAAAGAGCAACCGAGACGGGATCAAGCAGACAAAGCGCCTCAACACAACCAAGAAGGAAAACCCGAGGCCACCCCGAGAGCCCGAAGAGGAACCAGAAGAACCGTTGCCGCTCTTCCTGTCGCAGCTGCAGATCAAGACGATGTCCCGGCCAAGAGGACCAGATTACGCTCCAACTCTGTCAGCTCTGAGGTGTCCACTTCAAGCGCCCAAGGGAATCGAGGCCGAGGGCAGGACAGTCACGGCCCTCCTGCCATGGGTACACTTTCCAGATCCAGCTCCTCCAACTCCCTCGCTTCGGACATGTCTTGCAGCAGCCTCGGCTCTCAGAGAGGGAGAGGAGGGAGGCAACGGGGAAGCGGGCGCAAAACCGAACCCGGGCCCAGCCCAATCCCGCCTATCTCCAGTCAGAGTCCCGCTCCTACACCTCGGTCGCGGGGCCAAAGGGGCAAGAAGGCAGACGTTTCCCCCACTGCGCTTTATGATGAAAATGACAAAGGGAAGCCCGGTTCAAAACAGGCGCCTGTCACGAGGGGGAGAAGGCGAGCAACTGTAAAAGAACCCTCAAATGCATGTGAGGGGAACAACTCCGCCGGTGAATCTCGCCTCCCTCAAAGAAACATCAGGGGTAGAGCTCAGAGGACGGTAAAAGGCGAAGCCTTCGAGGTGCTGGTCACTCCCTCGGGCAGCAATGAGGCGGAGGCCAAAGACGTGGTAGAAGGAAGGAAGCGAGTGATGAAGACAGAAGCGCAAGATGAGAAGCCAGCTCCTGTCCAAGCCAAGAGAAGAGCCAAAGCGTCCTGTGCTCAGGGGGGCAGGAATGCGAGGGACTCTACCCCCGACGTAGCCACCGAGCATGGAAATGCGACATCTGTCCGCGGTTCTGGTGAAGGCGCCCAGGTAAGTCGGTCTACACTTTTTCTTCAATTGGATTTTGGACTGATATGAACTCTGAAATATTGGTGGTTGCCCACGTGCTAACGAGATTTTCACTTGATGATGACGGTCGAGGCGCCATACTTTGGCTCGTGCCTTTCAGACAGAATCGGTCAAAGCAGAATACGGGGCCATTCGGACATTGAGGTGGATGCTATGTGCGCCAGGGACTCCAGGGGGCGCCAAGATGGGAATGAGGAGGGGGGAAAAAATCACCTTGAATATTCGTTTATATTAACTCTTCAAATGGGAAAGATAGTAGGCCTGTAGTTTAAAAAAAAATCCAAATAAGTCCCAACGACAATGCACTTTTTATTACTTTATGGCCAAATGTAGCATTTGTTGATGAGCATTTACATCTGACAGGCGAACATTTATTCCTGCTTTTAATTGTCTCTCGTGAATGATTACGTGGGTACTGCCTGCTGATGATTGATACTGCAGAACATCATCTTGAGTGCTGCCGCTGCTGCTGCTTGTCTCCCTTCTGATTCACCCTTTTTCAGTGATGAAAGTCTTTCAAATTTTCATGAAAATTCCTCCGGAAAAATTGCCTACAATTAATCCGGATATTAGTTGGCAACATTGAACGAACACGCGTTTGAGTTTGTTGTTTTGCTTTCGCGAGCGTAGCCATGTGGAGGCACTAACGCTAGTAACAGTCACACCCCTCCCCTCGCATGGCCTTTCTAAATTTCGCCGAGAGCAGAAGCCGGAAAGGGTGCACCTGTGCACACAAAATCCAGATGAATCATTGAATGTTGGGTATTTGAGCGTTTTGTGTAAAGTAATTCATGCGTAATGTTCAAACAGGTAGACAGGCAAGCTGACATACGCGCAATAGACGCGAGTGTGAAGAACGCGTTCAAGTGGTCATGGCTTGAAGAAAAGGACTTGAACGGAGATTTTTTGTCCGACTACATTCGAAAGGTCGACAAACCTGGTAAGTCACTTAAAATCATATATATATATTATGTATATCTCAAAATATTAAAGGCAACTCATAATACTATTAGTATTACTAGATCCATATCTATATCTCAGATAGTGAGCAATCTGGTTGAGTGTATCAGTACAACGCGACGTAACAAGTTTGAGACTTAAAAGTTAATAGTAATTACTACAGATCAACTTCTTGAACATGTTTTGCTGCATGGTATAGAAATTCTAGGATATAGTTTCGTGGACATTCTGTGTCTATACTATAATATGTATAATGTGACGAAAAGGACAATTTTAGATGTCTTTTTACTGAATACTTCACTTAATTCATTTGTCTTGAGATAAGCAGGCATATTTTAATGACAAATGTGATTTTGTGGCAAAAAAAATCTGGGCTTGGGCCTTGGGGAACTTCCGCCCACTTTTTTTTTTTAGGTTCAAGACTTTTTGGAGGCTTCTAATGTCTTCAGTGTGCTAAAATATATAGTAATGAATACACAGATATGTTATGCTTCATATCTATTTAAATATGTGGAGATACCTGTTTGAAGTGTCTCTGTAATGTCAATTTTAAGAAAAATATGTAGTAAATTTCAAGTACCAATGAATGATATGGTCCAGACTTAAATCGCTGTAGTCTTACATAGGTCCGTAAACTTAGTGTATTGATATTTTATTTTATGTGTCTGTGTGATTTCATTTCAGAAATAAAACCTGCATTATTTTTTTCACTCATTCTTATCATATTCTTTCAGGGCTTGCCTTCTGTATTTGGTGCAATGCTACCCTAAAGTACGGATCATCGGGGAAGAAAGATTTGAAAATCCACTCAAAGAAAGCGAAGCACAATGCTGTGAGGAAGTCCATGGGAAGAAAGCAGTCCCTTCCCGCAGTCTTCAGTGCAACCAAAGCCACGAACGAAGGAACAACTACCAAGCCTTTCTCCAGTCTGCCAAACGGAGCTGCGCCTAATATACTTGACAGTAGCAGCTGCTCTGAGCTGGTTCAGCCACCGCGTCCAGACATCAGTATTCAGGACAGAAAAGCTCACTTAGAAGCAATGACACTAGCATTCATCTCCGAACACTCACTGCCACTGACTTTAATACCTCGCCTCATCAATTTTGCACAGGAGTTTGGAAGAGATCCCAAAGCAAGCCAAGGAATGAAAATGGAGAGGACCACAGCTTCATATAAGCTCAAAGACGGTCTCGCAGAAGTTGTGCATCAACGACTCGTCAAAGATTTGCAGATCCACAAGTTTTCAATGAACATTGATGAATGCACGAGCACAAACAACGAAAAAGTATTGAGTATTTTGGTGAGCTACTACAGAGATGCGCAGAATGAGTGTGTTGTCCAACATTACCTTTCAACAACATTAACTGTAGTTAATGCAGCCGCGATCCACTCGATCATATTGGAAAATTTTGAGAAAGATTCCATACCACTGGAGAACTTAATTTCTAATCTGTCGCCTTCTGCCAATGACACGAGCGGCGAGAAGGGAGGCGTTGAAACTCTTCTGCGATCTAGTGCGCCACACCTGCTGGATATCGATGGAGACACCTGTCACCACATTCAGAATGCTGTAAGGAAATTCTGCAGTGGTTTTGAATCTCAAGTGGAAAAACTTTGTGATGATCTTTTCACGGACGCAAAGAGCAGCGCCGATATCAAAGAGTACCTGCAAGAGCTTTGCACGATATTAGGAGTGAGGTACCTGGCACCGACACGGAGAGTATCACACCGCTGGGTGTCCACCTATGATGTCACGGAGAGGAATCTATCCATCATTGAGCCACTAACGTTGCTGTATGCTTCCTGGATTCCTAACGATCTTCAGCCAGTTTATGCCATCCACACTGACCATCTTCTGGAAAAGCTGTCTGAACAGTCTACAAAAAGGGTCCAGGCCATACAAATGGAGTGTGCCACCAAAGGTCTCACCGACAATGGACGAAAACGAAAACTCAGACTTGTGGACAAACTGTTCTATCAAAGAGACAAAACCATTTTGACCATGAACGTGTATGTATCTGTCCTACTCACGTTCAAGTCTTTTGTCCTGACGTTCGAACGGAAGGAACCAATGGTGCACAGGCTTCACGACGAGCAGACAGATTTGTTTCGTCATTTCCTCGCCTGTTTCATGCAACAAGAGAAAGTACGGGACATTTCTGCTTCTCAGTTGCAAACGATAGACGTCAGTGATGCATCCGTGCATCTGCCCGCAAAAGATATTTTCATCGGAGAGACTGCAGAAAACATTCTGAAAGGATTGTCAAGCGACAACAGCTTGCGGCAACAATTCAGAAAGAGGGTCAGAGAAGCATATGTTGCTGCGGCGCAGTATCTCCAGGGAAAGCTTCCTCTCAGCAATCAACTTTTGAAGTGTTTGTCAGCTATTGACCCGAAAGCACAAGGGCACTCTGTGACACACAGTCATCTCAAGAAGCTCGTGGAGTATTTCCCCACTGTTATGAGCTCCAGCAGTGACACAGACTTGTATCTCGGAGAAATTTCAAGAATCCAAGTTGACTCTACCCTTCCAGATTGTGCCATAGTCGTCGATGGAGAGTCAAAGGTCAAGCGTCTGGACCACTGGTGGGCTGAGGTCATGCCAAGCTATCCAGCTCTGGGTAAAGTAGTGAAGGCCTGTCTCAGCATCTTTTCTGGGCCACGAATAGAGCAGTCATTCAGTGTCATGAATGATATTATCGACCCCAAGTCAAATAGGCTAGCTATCAGGACATATTCAGCCATACAAACCGTCAAATATGACCTGAAGGCAGCCTTAAGGGATTTCCACCGAGATGATATACATCATGAGATTTCCACCGAGATGACATACATCATGATCCAGTGGACCAGAGTATGGTAAATCATATGCAGACAGCTTATGGCAGATACAAGAGGAAACTGCAGGCTGAAAAAGAAATAGGAGAGCTAAACAATTGAAAGTGACTGATACAACGCAGCGGAATCCTGCCTCAAAAGTGACTGTTCATCAACGAGCTAAGAAGTTGAAGAAGACGATGATGAAGCATTCCCAGGAGAGGAAAAGGAACAAGCCGAGTCTGACTGCAGTGGCTCTTCAAAGAAAAATGCACAAAAAAAAAAAAAATCAAAACATGTTTCAATCGCAGAACTGATGGAAGTGATTATTAAGTTTTACTTTCTATTATTATCAGGAGTAAGAAATAAAAAGTGGAAATTTTACTTTCAAGTTTTGTCTGAATTTTGTTTACAGATATCACCAGAATGCACCACAGCCATCCATTTTTTCAAAAATTTTGTATCTATGTGTGTGTGTGTGTGTGTGTGTATATACTGTATATATATGTATACTGTATATGTGTGTGTGTTTGTGTATATATATATATATATTTCTTTTTTTCAGGAAAGTCCACTTTCACCTCTCCTTTTTCAACCAATGCGCTTCAAGTCATCATCACTGAAAGCATGACACATTCTTTCCCCTCACCAAGCCCGCCGGAGTACCCCTCACTCACCGCTAACGTCACTGTTGATGCACTAGTCAACGACGTGGGAAATGAATGGCTTCCCAACACTGATTTAATGTGTTGATCTTTCAAAGGGAAATCCTTTCGTGAAATCCTCCCCCGTGACCACCAGCAACTCTTCCGCTTCCCTGTCACCGAGTTGCCGACCACGTGACGCCAGCCACTCTTACAAGGTTCGTGTGTTGCTGAACGTTGTTCAAGTGTGCTGCTCTGTTGTTCAGAGTGCCCCCAAAAAACGGAGACCAGTGCAGGCAGTACATAGAAAGTAAATCAAATGCAAATGAATGCGAGCAAAGCGCGCTCTGTGTTTGAAAGCACATGAGGACAATGAGATGTCCACTTTATAACTACTTTTTTCTTTTTACCTTAAAATGGCTGACCTTAACCTGAATCTCCATTGGAGCCAAAGACACAATCCTGGTGGATTAAATGTGCTTCCGGCAGAAGTTGCTCCTTCTTTGTCTTCTTTAGAAGATAAGATAAGATAAGATAAGAAAACCTTTATTAGTCTCGCAATGGAGAAATTCCCAATTCACAGCAGCAAAGTTATGAATGGAAGAAGTAGAACAACAAAATATAGGAGCTGCTGGAAAGGCAGCCAAGATGACGAAGAAGTCATCATGGCACCTTGGTTTTGGTTTTGTTGCAGTAACCGTTGTCTCCTGCTCAGGTGCTGTTCACAGGCGTGGTGGACGAAACCGGGGAGAGAGTGCTGGCCCGTCTTGGAGGCTCTGTGGCTAATGGCACCGCAGACATGAACTGCCTCGTGGCCGACAAGGTGCGCCGGACTGTCAAGTTCATGTGCGCGGTGGCCAAGGGGATCCCCATCGTCAACATACACTGGCTGGACAAGGTCGGTCACGGAACGATCACTGAAAATGAAAAAGTTCTAGCATACGTCTGCAAGGTCTGAGAGTTTTTGTTGCAGAGCGGCAAAGCCGGGAGCTTGCTGCCACCCGACGCCTTCATCCTGAGCGATCCAGAGCAGGAGAAGAAGTTCAATTTCCGGCTGCAGGAGTCTCTGAGGCTGGCCAGCAGCCAGCCTCTCTTACAGGTGCGCTCACGCGTTCATTCCGTTTATTACCGAGAGGATTTCTGTTCTTCCGCCCCACGTGGCGGTCGGATTAATGTTGATGATGACTTAGCCGGCATGCTAACACAGGATCTAAACAGAGTCAGTGCTGGGCCAGGCCACTGTGCTGAGTCACTTAAAAGATTGTTCAATATAACAAACAAAGAAAGCCGCAAGAACATGAGAACCGCCCGGAACAACAATGTATTGATCATTTCTGTGCAGGCATTTAAAAATAACAAAACAAAATCATGGTTTTGCTTTGTGTTCTTTTCCAGGGCTACAAGATCCACATCACCAAGTCGGTGAAGCCCGAGCCACACCAGATGAGAGACATCATTTCCTGCAGCGGAGCCACGTTTCTCCCAAAGATGCCTTCTTCACACAAGGTGCGAAGTGCGATCACATCGAGTGTATTTTCTAATACGGCTGGGCAATTGAAATCTAATCGGGATTCCAATTTTGGCTTCCTGAATGCTCTGTGTCGCTTTTGCAGCAAGCATGTGACGTGTATGTTTTTATACCCTTGCTGAACATGCTTGAAGTTGTTGATTGACACTCCGAGTTGGAGTTTACTGTAAAACTAAAGATACAAGAAAAAAAAAGACACATTGTATATATTTCCCACATGACAAGACATGCTTTATTTTAGACACATCGACAGTGCTAATGCTAGCAGTCAATGTAAATTTCTATTCACGTGCTAATACTAAATTAGAGTTGACTTACGGTGGTGATATTCCTTCAAAAAATTAATGTTGACACACAAATGCTGTAGGAACACCTACAGACCGGTAACAAAACAACACTCAAAGGCACAAACTAAAAACGCAAAATCACAACTTTTTTTCCTACTCTTTATCTTCCCATTTGTACTCCATGCATGCTCCACACTGCCCCTTAGAGGCCATGGTTTGCACAGCAAAAACGGCCAGCACTTATTTGTATTGCTTGTTTTTAATTGATATGATTTGAATCTACTATTGGTTTACTTTGTAACTCATTTATTTTCTGTTTGTTCAAGTTATATATTTGCATTTATAATTTGGTATTTGTATAAATACAACACAAACTTCCTGGTAAAATAAGCTGCTAAAGTTTCCCATCTAAATGCCTTCATGAAATGTTGCCATTCTTGACAAGAGTTATGCATTTGAATTAATTTAAGTTAGCGTGGCAAATGTGTCTTCCCCTAATCTCGAAAGTGACAAAAACAAACGTGTGTCTGTGTGTTTGTTTTGTGTCCTCCCTCATCAGCCTCACACGGTGGTGATCTCCTGCCCGGAGGATTGGCCGCTGTGCCGCGCAGCCGTCTCGGCGTCGCTCCCGGTCGTCTCGGCCGAGTTCGTTCTCTCCGGGATCCTGCAACACAAATTGGACTTTGATGCTCACAAACTGTCCGCCCCCCCACCGCCCCCGCCGAAGCCTGACGACGGCAGAAGGCGAAGCAGGCGGCTGATGTAGCATCCGGAAGAGCTTTTTGACAGTAACAAAATCGACTCTTTTGAGAAGATGTCCCAAAGAATTTACAGCTTCAGAGCTGCAACAGTTTTAATGTCCAACATGTGTAGATAATTACTCACAAAAAGTTGTGGGTTTTCCCAGAAATTTCATGGAAAAGCCACGTGTTATGACACCTGTAAAATAGTTGTCGGACAGCAACAACTGCTTTCAACACAACAGGAGAGTGTCAGGTGTTAAACGTCACACTCCTGCCAGTAGGGCATACCTCTATACACACTTGTGGGTCTCAGACTACCCAGAACAACTAACAAGTGTAGGGCCTAATCAATATTTAGCTGTTTAAACCCTCCCCCCCCAAAAAAAAATTAATAAATAATGAACAAAATACACATTAACATAAGACAAGTAATGACGTTTAAACACCCCAGCCCATATTTTTTTTTTTATGTTGTGAAGTGAAAGAAATACCATAGAACAAAATATTGTAAAACATTTAAATATTCTGCTAATAATTCATTTCTTTATCATTATTGTAAGTGTTGAGGGACCAAAAAAGAAGCCATTTTAGTCAATATATGTATATTTTTTACAATTAATCAGGCTACTGTTTGGGCGATTAATCAGTCATCAAAATTTTATTCTGCTCAATATCGGGCTGAAAAAAATCCTGATCAGTCGGGCCATAGACGATTGCGTCATCAGTTTCCTTTCCATTTTGTCCACTTTTTTACATAAATCTCCCAGCTTTTACAAGCAGGATGAAAGGGGCTAATGACTCAGCTTGACATGGCAACCTCCTGCCGCGTGCTTGTTGACTCCATCGGTACATCTAGGAACGAGTGCATCCCTCAACCGCTCACATTCGGTTGCCATGTACTTACCGTCAGTACTTTTTAAATCAAGCATTATTTAAAGCGTGCCGGAAGGGAAGGGAATAATGACCCGTTCATTATCTCCGTCACCTCCCCGCTGCCACTGAAAGCGCTCGTGGACGGTTCTTGGTAATCAGCTGTTTGTCAAAGCGGGGAAATCATGTTTGTGCGGCCAAACAACCCCCCCCCCAAAAAAAAAAGGTGGAGGCTCGTGTTTCCTGGTATGAGAAGTGCATGAGTGCCTATCCTTTTAATACAGTGAGATGAAAATGAACATACCAGAGTTTCCTCCCGTCTCCATTAACAGACGCTGAATGTTCCATTAGGGCCTCATGCCCTCCTCCTATTAGCTACTTGGCTGCTTCTGTTTTTTTTTAAAGAGTTCGTTTTCACTCGTCAAGAATATCTAATGTGCTTCGTCCTTGCCGCACAATTAGTCAGAAGTCCCCCACGTACGTGTGCAGATGTGGCGGCAATGTAAAATATTTCCCTTGGCTTGTTACCGGCAGGGGGAATACACTTGGACTGTTTTATCTTGGAGCAAAATTAACCTTGAACGGGATATGAAGCATATCGAATAAATGGCGTGCCATCATTTTCTGTCTGTGGGGGAAAATATATCATGTGGGAGAAGGAGGATGCTGGCTCAAGGAATATTTATACTGGCCGAGGTGAAGTTATTAATGCTCATGTCTTGATTGAGGTGTTGATTTTTTATACCTGATTTAGTGCCCTGAGAGGGACACGGTTACAAAGTCCGAAGTGCAATTCTTCATGATCATGATATCAAAACAATACCTCTCAGGCATGGGAAAAAAAAAAGTTCTTTGTTGCTCCAGCTCTCGTATGGGATCCAATGAGATGTTTTGCCTTTTTGTGAAACAAAAACAGGACGTTCTATGAAAGTTGTTTTAAAAAAAAAAAAGTCATGAATAAAGAGGGGAAATAGACAAGAAAGAAAATGCCGTCACCTTCTCTTTGTCATTTTTCATTGAGGATAAAGAATATATACCTGTGGGTAGTGCTACAGTACAATTTCATGTGGTGCTGCATTGTTTGTGTACTTTGCAACTGCACACTACTACAGTAATTTCTGTATTAGTTTTCAAATTAGTTTTCTTTTTCTGCGTGGCTTTTCTCCGGGTAAATTGCCCCTAGGTGTGAGTGTGAGCGCAAATGGTCGTCTATGTGTGCCCTGCGATTGGCTGGCAACCAGGTGCAGGTTTTTAAAACCCAAAGGAGCTGTTCAAAAGTCCCATTGAGATTAGATAAATTTAGCATCTGTCGCTTCTCAACGGAGCAAAATAGACCAAGCTGACACAAAGCTCATTCGTGAGACTCTTTGCCGACCATCGATTCAATTCGGCTGTCCCGCCGTGGATCGAGTGGGGGGAAACAGGCGCCGTGTGGGGTCGCTGCGTGTGCGTGTGTGCGCATGTCCTGTTTCCCGACAGGAGTCGAGTACTTCCGAGTGGCCGAAACATTTTTGAACCTCTTCCAAATGTGGAGCCGGAGTCGCCGAGTGCAGCAGCAGCAGCAGCAGCAGAAGCAGTAAAGCATCTCTGGAGGAGGGAGAAGACGGTAGGAGGGACCCCACCCTGGCAACATTCACGCACATCTGCACCGCCGACAAACCTAGTGACGGACGGACACTTGCCGGATCATCGGACGCAGGTAGGCGCCCCCCGGCCCCCGCTCGTCTCGCTTCCCCGTTCGTCGACGCTCACGTACAGGCGAGTTGTCCGCATGTGGCCGGCGCGTGACGGGTTAAATTCTGCAGCTTTTTCACGGCTCGTGCGTGCCGCGTCTGCTGTCCCGGGCCCTGCGGGGTACCGTTTGGACTTCAGAGCCTTGTCACACTCCATTTGCTTGATCGTGGAATATTTAGGGTTGTTTTCATTCATTCATTCTTTTTTTCTTTTTCTCTTTATTTTTTTTCTTTCTTGGGCTGAGTGCTGAGTGGCATGTTCACTTGTCAGCCTCTGGGGAAATAAAATGCTAGAATATTGATTTTAATTACAATCATGGTCACCTCAATAGGTACAATTGAGCAGTCTAATAATGACGATTTCCATGGTGACAGCTGAGGTACACGTTTATGATGTGATGCATGTTTTGGACTGGCAGTCTGCAGTAGTGTTTCCAATGTTTTGGTGAAATCGTTTATAGTTACATTTCAACTTGTAACTGATGATTGTAATTTCATTTATTTCGTAGTGCTATTTTTACCGATAATTAATGTGTTTCCAATATGTTATTATTATTATGCTGTAGAGTTTACTTCTTTTCAAAAAAATATTTTAGCCATGTTTTTAATTTATGCTTCAATTTTCTTCAAATATAATTATTGTATGAGTCATTTTAAAATTGTTTTACTAAAATAAATTTAAAACATAGTTTTAATAATTACATTTTTGATTTGAAAAAATGACAAATTGCAAAATGTTTTCCTAAAATAAAATAAGAAAGACCCTGTTCAGTATGTCCAGACAAATTATTTTCCACGTTCCACGCTGACAACTTGATTTCTTTTTCGCAAAACGTGTTTACAAAGGCAGCCTCGACGATGCGGTACCTAATAAAGTGACAGGTGAGAGCCCTAACACTCAAGGCTAGCGTTCATAAGAGGAATACATTAAGCATCATGTAACTTCATCTCAAGGGGCGCCTATACTATATGTATCTGATTTTCTATAGTGAACAGTTAAAAGGCTCAACAGCATCCATTAGCTGACCGGAGGCTCCAACGTAGCTTCCAACAACACCGCCGCCGCCACTACAGAAACGCAGCCTGCGAAAGCACTACAAGAGCTAGTGGTTGTCAAACTTTCATACCGATCAGCACCTAAACAAATATTTTCCTCCCCGATTGTGACCAAGATTAATAAAACAGCAGCCTACTATGCCGAGTAAGTGTTCGTCGAAATCTATGCTAATTTCTGTTACTTATTCGAGTTTATTATTCGTTTTATATGTTAGTATTCTTAGTATCAAGCTAACGGACTTACATTTCAATTAAATATGTTTTGATTTTAACATATACAATGTTTAATTGTATTTTGTTGTTTGTGACACTGCTGCATTTGCGCTAAAGTCAAAGTTCTTTGAAGGTTTGTAATTGCTGTAACTTATGTGCTCATGTTTGTTAGCCCCTCTATGGAGTGCTCCATTATATGTTAGCATAAAGGTAGTGGACTTAAAGTAGAAGTTGTCATTTCTGTAATATGAACGCTAATTCCCATTAACCTCCATGACGTTTTCCTCATTCTCGTTAGCGTTAAGATCGTAAACTGTCATTAAATTTATTAGCCTTGGTTGAACATTTTGTTGTTAAACGTATAACATTTAATATGATGTTGTATGTGGTGCTGCTACATTCATGTTAAAATTGCAGGTGTTTGAAAATGTATAATTGCTATAGTATGCTTATTCTCACAAGTCTGTCATTTTTCATGATATATTTGCTTTCAGCCAGCAGAGGATAAAAAGCGTAGTGCAGGCCAAAAGTATGGAGACACGTCACTATTCAATAGCATCAGAAAGTGTTCAGAAATTTGTGACTGGTTGTATATATTTAATATGACTCAAATCCACTGGAACATAAAGCTGTCCTTAAATATAGGGAACTAAAAGTGGACCTAAACAATGATTCCATTCAAATCTAATGAATATACGAAGTAAATACAAGCCGGTGTTGAATAAAAGCTTAGAAACAAACAATTGTTGAAGTTTAAATGCATATATCGTAAAAAGTTAAATAAAACTGAACTTTCCTGGCAGTGATTCTTTTCAATGCCATGTGAGGGAGCCCACACTTTGCGAATCACTGACATTGACGATTCGCAGAGCAGCAGATGACACGTTTGTCACCTCCGCATGCTTTGTCAATAACGTGATGTGTTAACCCAGCCGCCTTCATTTTCCTCCTCATCCTCCTCGATGATTTGAGAGAATGTGACAGGTGCAAGGAGCCTGTCTCATCCTTTAGTTCATCACTTTCACAGCCGGCCTGCTCTCCGGACTCGTTTGCTTGCCACAAATGAACCTTTTAGTCCTCTGTTCCTTTCCTTTCCTTCCTTTCGGAATTGTTCACTCATTCCCCACGACAACAACATAGATTACTAATCAGTCAAATCAACAAATTCATTGAGAATGCTACTTGGGCGTGCCGTGACTGACGTCATTCTGTCGCGTAATTATAATGTACGGGATCCACCTCAACTGGTGAAACGTACATTTCTTTTTCTTCCCTCTGGTCTGCAAAAGCGGATTAAGAAAATTGAATAGTCCTTTGCAAAGAAGGGTTAGAAAAGATTTGAAACCATGATGATTTATGGAGCACTGTCATGTGATTTCCAGCATGTGAATTAAGACTAAAACAATAATTGGTTTAAAATCTACAAAAACCTTAATTGTTTTTTAATGACACGTTTGACATGGAAGTACTACAAGTGGTTCTTTGGCTATTCGATTAATCAGTTCAAATCCTACCCTCTTTTTGGATAGGGAGCGATTCCAAAAACAACCTCTGCTCTGCGCTAGTTACCTCTCTTGCTTCAAGACACGAGCAATCAATCAAATCAACCCAAAAGGCAAGATCCTTAACGATGGATTAATCAATGAATTGATTAGTCAGCCAATCCCTTGTGCTGATTAATCAGAACGGCAATGTCCCCCTCACCCACTTTCCTTTTCCATGCCGCATTGACTCATAAATATCTTGAGCGGTGCAGTGAAGGGAGCGCACAACAATACGTGCAGTTGTTCCCGTTTTGTTGCATGCTGGTGCGGTGGCGAGAAGCAAAAGTGAAAGATGAGGACTCCAGACACAGCCGGGCTTTGTGTGGCCACGCGCGCACTCATCTGCAGTCACTAAATGGTATTTCCGTCTCTTTAAAAAGCCACGCACAAAGACCTGCTTGACCTTGTCGAGTGCGAAGGCGCACCGGAGATGGCTTTGACAACACCGCGAGAAGCAGTGGCTGATGTTACGTAAGGGGGGGAAGAATTCACTGAGAGAGCGAGCAAGAAGAACGCAGGGCAGGTGACGCAGAGGAGAGGGAGAAGAAGAAGTGTGCTGGAAAGGATGGAGGGCAATGAGTGCATACGTGCATGTGGGAGAGGGAGGCAAAGGGGGCAGATGGTTGATGTGTATGCGTTCTGCAGCTTCACGGCCCAAAGGGCGGCGCGGCACCTCGGTGGATGCTTTGGTGCGCTTCGCATGTTCCGTGCTCGCTGAAGTGTCACCGCACAGCCTCGGCAGCTGGACAGTAAACGATGACACGAGGTGCTGTGTGCTTGTCGCGGAGCAGAGTACGGAAACATAAATGTGAGGAGACGAATTGTCGACATATAAATGGAACATTTTGATTTTTTACCCCTATTTGGCATGAGCTGTACCTGTAACGTTTGCAATATCTCCGTGTCATGAAGGATGACATATGACAATCTTAAATTTTGGTTCAGACTTTTGCAAGCATCATGGAAAAATTGACATGCTTGATTTGCTCTCACGGGCCACACAAAATGATATGGCGGGCCAGATGTGGCCCCCGGACCTTGAGTTTGACACCTGTGTTTTCGATCTTTTGAGTTCAGCTCATGAAAACCGGGGGAAAAAATGTTGATTGTATTTTTGTTCAGTGTGTCAATACTGTTTATTAAATACACTTAATGGTGACGCGAAAAGGAACACCTCTACAAGTGTATCCAAAATTTGCTTATGCCAAAATTAGCACCCCCTCCAAAAACGTTCCTATTGCTTATAGTTACCACAAGATTGTGCCAAAGTACTCCTTTTTTTTTCACAAAATACACAAAGGCCATAGAAGCTCATCTCTCCTCTTCCTCACTTCAACATCTTCATTGTAAATTTCCCCAGTGTGAGACAAATAAAGGATCTTATCACAAAACGGTGCCTAAGCACTACTATTTTTTTTTTAATTATACCACGCTTTGGCGCCATCCTGTGGCACTGTTGGGTGATTTTTTTCTGTGCAAAACAGAAGACCCCGATCAGCATAGATGCCTTTCGTATTTTCAATTTTTTTTTTTTTTTGTCCAATCGAATTGCAGCTTCTCTGTGTTGCCATGTCAACCTAATCTGTCCCGGGTCGTGCTGGTCCAATGTCAACTCTAATTGCAATGAGACTGTTTTTTTTAACCAACCAGATTTCACGTTCGCCTCACAAGGGTCAGCTCGCCGACCCACCATAACGTCAATGTATTTATTTATTTGTTTCGTTTCGTTTTATTTGCTTGCTTGGTCAGAGCAACACTGTTACAGACACGCTCGACTGTGTTGATTGGCACTCATGAATTTGAATCGATCTGTTCTCGGACATGGTTAGAAATCTGTCTTGAAGGTGCACTTTTCGAGACATCATTTTTTTGCATGTCTGTTATTATGACGTCGTTAGTGGTATTAGGAGATGGATTAAGTCGCTTTACTGCCTTCTGACGGCTCAGGTACCAAACGCACGGACGGCCCTCCGCTGCCGGCGAGCATTATAAAAAGGATGCTTTGTCATGTCCTGCGCAAATAGGCCTGGTTGGCCTGGCGACATCACATTCAATGGCTGCCGAGTTTCCTCCTGGGCCTTTTTTTTTTTTTTTTTAATGAGGTTAAAACTGCAGCAAAATCTCTTTTTGCTCACACGCGCACATCTTGTGATGTCTTTGGCCTCGTGCGCGTCAGCGCTGCAGAGGAAAGCGGCTCACATCACCCTAATACTTCCCCGGTGGCGCCTTTTAATCGGGCGTCGTCTGCGAGGCTGTCACCGTAATGGCTTTGACAGATTACGCTGGCTTCCTATAGGAGAACAAGACGAGTCCCGGTTATGAATTATTGTGTTTTGAATCAGGTTGGTGCGATCGGTGCGGCGCTCAGGGAATTGTGCCGATTTACGGATTGGCCTTCTTTGGAAGAAATTCTTGAAGAGTGACGGGAGATGTCGCTTTGGGACGACGAGTACAAAGCTGGATCGGAAGAATAGTAAATAAATGCTCAAGCGGCTTTATCCAGTATCAGTGATATCTGATATCCATTTTTGAGTCAATGTGTTGGCTTTGTCCTTGCTAGTGTGACAACTTAAACATTTTTGGGATGCAGAACTGTGTCATCGTTGAGAAGTGTGTGTTATTACTAGGACCCTCGGTAGCATGATGAAGTTACACTCGTTCGAATCTCGTGCTACACTACTCGTACTAGTCGTGCGCAGTTGTCAGCAAGTGCACACTTTCGTCTCACTACAAGGCCCTAGTTTTCCCACGTGATTGAGTAAATGTCGGTTTTCCTTGAAAGCTCAATCATCAAACTTTGTCTGGATGAAAACCTCCCTGGGCATGAGTAGCTTCATAAAGGCAATGTTTTTTTTTTTTTTTAATCGATTTTGTTTCTCCAGGTGCTACAAAACAGCCACGATGAGCGCAACCTGTGTGGTCACGCTCACCCTTCTGCTTGCCACAGGTAGGAAAGTCACACAATTCACACGGCGGCCAAACTTTCAATATATGGCAGAATAAAACTTTGAGAACCGATAACAATGATCACATATGAATGAATGAAATCACATGTTGGATTCTAACAATGCAAATTACGAATTACAGGCTGAACATTTGTCCGAGACAACAGAGAAAAATCTGCAAAAAATCGGCAGACTTAAAAAAAAAAAAAAAAAGGCATTATCTTTGTCAACTTTGTCTAAATTCTAACAAAGGTCAAGCGGATTTTTTTTTTTTTGGGCGGGGGCACGCAGTTACAGCCTGCTTTAGGATTTTCATTTTGTAATATTAGGTGAGTGTGTGTGTGTGTGTGTGTGTGTGTGTGTGTGTGTGTGTGTGTGTGTGTGTTTTTCAAAATCAGCAATTTATCTGCCCATTTTGAAAGACTTGAAATTAACTAAGCCTTTTGAAATTTGTTGTTGAATCTGTTCTGTTTACACAAAAGACAAGCAGTTTTTTTTCATTTTGTTTCCTTACTCTGGGCGACCCGAAAGACAAATTACATGCCAAACTATGATTTTTGCCATCGCGTTACACAGCGATGGCATATTTATGTGATTTGAGAGCAACCGTGACCTGCAACGTAAACAGGTTTGACAACCCATTCTTTTTCTTTTCTTGTATCGAAGAAGTGTCATGTAAAATAACCGAGAGAAAAAGCTCAACAGAGGTTGTCTAAAACCCAGCACTAATCGAGTCATCTTTTCTTTTCTTTGTATCTGCAGTTCTGTCAGTGTCTGGCAAGGGTGAGTATGGAATGAATGATGGCGGCACCCTCCTTGAGGCCTTCCGTACTGTTCCGGTAATATGACCCCAAACCCTTCCACTCCCACGCAGTCAACGAGGAATCCTTGATGTTATACCTCAGCGAAGACTTCCACATCCTGCTGCACGCGCCCGGGCTGGAGGTGACGTTTCGCCCGACCCCGCGATCGCCCGAAGTGGTCCTGATGCGGGGCGGCCTGGTGGTGGGGAGCCGGGCCAAGAAAAACATTTACCTGAGCCACCTGGTTGTCGACTCGCTGGTCGAGGGAGACGAGGGCGTGTACACGGTGAAGAACCCCGAAGACCCCGAGGACGTCCGACGCATCAGGCTCTTCGTTCGAGGTACGGGATGCACGTGCATTGCGTCGTCGTGATTTAAACGTGTTGCGATTGAATGTATTTTCACCCAAAAACTCAAGGATCAATTGGTTTGGATCAAAATTTGCAGATCGACGCTATTTTTTTGTACAGTTGTTCATTAGCTTGCTGCCAGAGCAACAAACAGAAAAAGTTTTCAGGTACAGTATACAACAAAAGCGCAAAAGCTGAAATGTTGTGTGAATTTAAAAACTTGAAAAATCCAAATCGCAAATAAGAAGTCATTAAAAAAAAGACATTTGACATCATTGAAACAAAGAAAAGCGCTTGCGATAAAATATGTCATTTTTGAATTTTATTTTTATTTTTTATAGAAATGTCTAAAACTATTTGATGATGGAATTACAGAGAGATGTGTGCTTTTCATTAGTGATTAATAATGGTCCTCAGAGTATGACTGTATGCATGTGTATAATGTAAAAAAAAAAATGTTGCAATGGTACATAAACTTTGTGATTTGGGTATAAAAACTTCACAAAGTCTAATAATAGAAATATTCATGTCAGCAAAAAAAAAAAATATATATATATATATATATATATATATATATATATTTTATAAAAAAAAATAAAATAAACCTGAAACTGGTGGTGTTGGATTAGCGGCGAATACATAGAAATGTTTCAAAAGATGTCAAGCCAAGGTGCCGTATTATCCCACGAACAATTCCTCACTCATGAGTAACACACGGTCCAACTGCACGAACAATTCATTCATCAGCAGAAAATATGCAAGGGCCTATTTTTTTTTTTTAAATGAGCGCCGAATGGAAGCAGATGCGAGTGAATGCAAGCATGTGTCAAAGGCGAGCGCAGTGCCATAACGCGCGCGCCGCGCACCATATGGAGTGCGCTGCCAGCCGATGACGGCGTCGTATTATTTGCTGTGATCACCGTGCGTCTTCCCAGTGCCGCCGGCAGCCTGTCATTATGCCGCACTTTAAGCATCAGCCCGCTCTCCTCCCTTTCTTCCTGTCCTTCCCTGCTGTGTTGCCGATTTTACCCACCCCCGTATTTCCGGATCACTGCTCCCTCACTTCTTGACAATCTATTCTTTTTTTATACCACTCAGACTTCCTTCGAGCACCAAAGCTCTTTCCTCCTCCTCCTACTTACTTGGAGCCATTTTCCGTGCAATGTGAATTTCGTATTTGGGTGTTTGGCTCTTTGTCATGTTCAGTAAACGCAAAGTGCGCTCATGTACTGGAATGCCCTTGCACGTGGGTAAGGAGAGCCACGGTTGCCAACGCAGAGGATTATATATAAAAAAGGAATTAACTGGAGTATTTTTCACAAAGTAAGGAGTAGTACTTGTATTTTTAAAGTACAGGTACCTGGCAAATCTAGTGAAGTACAGTAACTGTGTATCTCTGCTCGATTGCTTCCCACTGACCTCTTTGCTCGTGCCGCCTGCAGATTGCTACAACGAGCAGACGGTAAAATACGGGGAAAACTTCCGGATTCCGCTGTTGGAGGTGACGCCACCCATCACCCTGGAGCACAGGCCCAGTGCGGTGGAGGCCAACCTGACATCCAGGTCGGTTGAACCAGCACATGCCAGGGTACACTGGACACTTCATTAGGCACACCCTACGCAATCTAATTATGATCTTGATAAATTGACCATTTCAATCCATTCCAGTGGTTCCGATATCATGCAGAGCCACGAGACCTCAAGCGAAATTTCATTTTCAGGATTTTATTCTTTCTTGCCGATTGGAACAGCTGAACTTGATTGTTTTCAACTTCCAAAAGTTGACATTTTAACAGGGGTGTGTAGACTTTTTATTTGCGCTATATGGATTTAATACACACAGAGTGAAATATTTCGTGATTTTTTTTTAAACTTACAGCTCACAAAAACCCCAGAGTCACAATCTCAAAAAAATTTAATTTTAGAAGCACTTCAGGTTATCTGATTATAAATTGATTTTGAGGGGAAAAAAGGATGTAATCTGATAAGAATAATGCTTTAACATGACTAAAATGTAATCCTATTTTTACAAGAAACAACATCTAATCTAATGGAATAAGGTTGGAAAGTACGAGGGGGGGGAAAAGTACTTTTACAGGAACAAAGTAATAAAATATTCATATTTTTCCAGACCGGCGCTGGTGCTGCTGACGAGCACGGGCAAGCCCCGGGAAGGCTACCAGGGTCGCATCAGCGTCAGCGACCACCACGTGGTCCTGAGGTCGACGACGGGGGCCGACGATGGCAGCTACACCGTCAGGGATGCTCTGGGCGCCGTTCGGATTAAAATCTGTCTCCAGGTCATAGGTGAGGGACAACAAGTATTTGCACTTCTGTACAGATGTAGATTTTTCAGGAATCTGTACTTTACTGGAGTATTTGTTTTTCTGACAATTTTTGTAATGTTCTTCCTACATTTGAAATCCATTTTGGTGGTACTTTGACTGCGATGCCCTCTTATGTGCGCAAGGAGAGCCCAAAAAAAGAAATAGAGAATGGCAACAGTCACAAGAAGCTGCTGTGGGCCACAACTCATGCGCTGGTGCTGCTCACACGCAGACAGAATTCTTTCAGACAAGATTATTTCAAGGTCCTCCAATGTATTTTTTAACTTACACAGGCAATGAGTTCATCTGTATTACAATATCAGTTTTATTTTATGTGAATGGTTTGGTCTTATGAGACTTACAATGGAATGAAAGCAAATTAACCATATATAATTGACAGTAAAAATGGATTTGGACTCTTTACTACTTTTTACATTTTAGACTTTCCATTTTTTTTTTTTTAAACTTCTACTTGAGTCATGGCATTTCTATTTTTACCAGCATATTTTTCTTCACTCTAGTAGCCGTCTTTCAGCTTCAGTTTTTCTGACCTTTCTGCCGCCTCGGCAGCTTCCCTCTCAATGCGCCACCGGTTTGTTGAAGCGTTGCGGACATCTCACCAGCCTAATGTGATTTACTCCCTCAACTGATGTCGTGCATGTACTTCCTCAGAGCACCCGCACTTTGTCAACCTGCATCACGGCGAACGACTGAAGATTAACCTGATGCTCAACAGCTCCATGGTACACCTCTACTACAGCGCCGACACGGACCACCAGATGCGCCTACTCATGGATCGAGGAGAGTTCACTGATGTAAGCACGATTTCTTTTTATTTTATTTTTCTTAATAAAGTGGTACCTCCACACTTATGAGTTGATCCGACTCAATTTTTTTTTTTTTTTGTCTCAAGTTGCAAGCTCTAGATCTGGTTCTTAACATGGGTTTGATCGATAATTCTGCCTTAGGAAAGGCTTCTTAGCTTAATGCTCGCCCACAAGGTAAAACGCCATTGACAGGCTTATAAAACTAGCATTCATCATTCAAGCGTGACATCACGAGGCACAGACAGTTTAATTCCTTATTGTTCTCTTTAATTGTGTGATCGTGTGTGTTTTTCCAAATACAACACTGTAGAAGGCTCTATTTAATATTTAAAAACATGAAAGAAGAAGTCAATATTATGCAGAATACTTGGATTGTTCTTGCGTGTGATTAGACTGTACTTGGGAATCTTGTGGCTCCCGAGTGTTTTTTTTTTTTTTTTTTTTGTGTTGGGTCTGGCTGCAGGCCCAAACAAAGCTAGGCTTCGAGGGTCGCCTCTCCGTGGAGGGATCTCTGGTCTTCCTGGATCAAGTCAAGCGCTCCGATGAAGGCCTCTTCAAAGTCACCGACACACAGGGATTCCCCGTGTCCAGCATCCACATGGAACTCAAACGTAAGCGTGAAAACACGTCCAAGTCAAATCAAGGTCAGTCCTGTTAACCGATGCATGTTTTGGCAGCCTACAAGCTGGAGTCCATCTACGTGGCCGTCATCGCCCTGCTGAGCCTGCTGGTTTTCCTCCTTCTGGCCTGCCTGCTGTCCTGCCTGATCAAAGTCCAAAAAAGGGCCAAGAGGGCCGCCGCCTTGGAGAAGATCGCCCAGAATGCTGGCAAGGAGGACGAGGGGGAAGCCTTCAGACAGGTTGGATGCGCCAGCAGAGACGTCAGCTTGACCTTGTGAAAGGAGGAGGAAAATGTTGGCATATAACAAGAATAAGGTGCTGTTGCATGAAAAATGCAATTTGGCATATGGCTATATATTTCAGAACCACCCTGAACAGATAAAACTCGTAATGGCCCTCTCAAAACACTTGAAGCAAAATCCACTTGCGTTGGGAGACTATCAATCACATCATTTTCAGTCAAGAAAAACAAGAAGACTCAGACAGTTCTCCAAATAAGAGGCAAAATGTGCTCTCTTTAAGCTCTTTATCTGTCACTCTCAGTTCATCTGTATACATACACATTCACACTGTATTTTTCTTCATGCAACGAAAAAATAAAACAAAAAGTTTGTTTTGCGTGCTTACAGGTGGTCAAGAACATCACCAAGCTCAGCGAGGAGTCCAAGCATTCGCAGGCCGACAACACCGAGAAATCTCAGAGCACCGAGGTGGACATTAAAGTAAGACACGGCTCCGTTTATGTATCATTTGAATGTCTCCACGGTGTGGTGACCCGTTGCATGTGCGAACGCAGGGACTGGAGGTTTCTTCAAAGGAGGTCGGCATTGGCAACCTGGACACCAGCGACTCGGGCGTTGGCTTTAACACAGCCCTGCCGCTGGACACTGACACAGACGCCCCTGAGCAAATCCCCGACTCGGATGCCGTGAGCATCTCCATCGCTCCCGAGACTAAATCAAGTGCTCCACCACCACCGACCATGGAAGAAGTCGAATCCAGTCCGGTAGCTGAATCCAAGCCGAGTGCCGCGCCAGCTGTGGAAGTAAAGCCTGAAACCAAAGATGTCGAGACCCCCCCTGCTCAGTCGGTGAACCTGGATGTGCCCAAACCGGCCGACGTCAAGTCCAGCCCAGTCTCCAGCCCGGTACTCAAGAGTCCGGCGAGTCCAGCAACTGACCCAAAACCCGTCGGCGATACCCTGGAGCCCAAGTCGACCACCCCGAAAGCCCCAAGCCCGGCTCCGGAACCTCACAAGATGTTTTCATCCGCCACCCAGGGGGCCTATGAACCTCCCTCGTCCGATGACCACATTCCGTTCTTGACAGAGCCCATCCCCAATGGTATGAGGGGGCAGAATTAAAGTCCTTGTCAAGTGAATTGTCTTCAAAAATTGACACGCCAAAGACTCATTAACAAACCCACCAAATTTGAATGTCTCCAAAAAAAAAACCCTCAACAAACATTTGAATTGAGGCTTCAAAATTATGAAAAATGACGACACCTCTGCTCAGCAATTATCTTCAAACATTTATCATGTATTTGAAAGCTAATCTTAATTCACTTTACAGGGTCTTTAAAGCTACATTTAAAAAAACATTTTAAAAAACATCTTTCACAATTTTGCATCAATAACCTGAAACTTTTTCAACGCAGGCACCCCTGAACCTGACAAGCGGTCTGAACTCTGACCGGATGGAGTGTGGATCCCACAAACGCAGACTCGGATAAATGGCGATCACAAAAGAGGTTTGTTTAAAGAAACGCGAGAGACCGACAAAGCAGTCAACAAAAAGCGCTGGCAACAAAAGTCCCTGAAAACCAAATGTTTTCTTGCCAATTACAAGGAAACAATGATCACCAAGAAATACACAAAACGAAATGAGCTTAGTTCAATCACACGAAACCAAGAGCAACTGCAACAAATTACCAACTACTCACAAACCCCCAAAAATCCGATGATATGGAGAGAGACTAGGAACCAGAACGAGAGATCTAGAAAATAGCACTTGTGCAAAAGTAGTGAACAAGAGCAATACTGTAAGTCCCACAACGGAGACAAGAAGTCAGAGTCCTTAAATATGCAGCCACTTGATTGCCTTGATCAGACACCGGTGCACCGCTGAAGGGTGACGCCCCACACTCCAGCTGCTGCTGAAACAAACAAAAAAACACAACAGAGCGGAACATGACAGAACCGGGCCCAGATCAAGCTGATGTTAATTGGAGGTTCCTCTCTGTAAGCCGTGCCCCCTAAAGCCCCCGAAGTGGATCCCGAATCAAGCGGTGCTGGCCAACATGGAGATTCTCCCACCATCACCACCACCACCACCACCTGAGGACTGACTGCTCACATTGGAAACCCCCACGCGACACACCAGCACTGTCGACAATCAAACCACCTCCCCTCGAATTCGGGACTTTGCTTACTCTAATTGCCTGTACAGAGCCTAACAATCCATCATTCATTTCGTAACATCTTTGTATTTCTTGCAGGCTTTTCTTTGGAAATCCCCACCACAAAACTGCCAGGCTGCAAACGCAGAGTTTACAAGTAGAAATTCCACCGTAAGGTATTTTCTAACACCGGGTTGTGCACTTCCTGACAACAATTTGGCCTCGCTGTCACTTTTCTGCCTCACGCTGAATGCCTGTGTACTTACTAGCATGCAAAAGTGATGTCCATCCCACATTAACATGATCCAGTGACATTCAGGAAAAACAAAATACACAGTGGGTTTTGTATAACTTTAAAATATACACACACACACACACACACACATAGAATCAGACTTCATTTAAGCAGTGTTTCCCTATGTTTTACTACCTCATTCCTCAAAAGTATATTTAACGTCATTGTCCGCCACTGTAAGATTCTGTCATGTTTGAACATTAACACAGCATGTAAATATAGCAAAATATTGTACGAAAATAATAATTTGTTTCAAATGTATTGCTTATAAACGTTATAAAAGGCGGATGTGCTAACCAGTCAACCAGCCACCGGTGCCGCCTTGGCCGCTAAGTCACCACTTGTAAATGTGCAGCAAGGTAAGCCAGCGCAGTGCGAAAACACCTTTAGAGGATGAGGAATGTCAAGAAATCGATTAAACTCGATTGATGATTACATAGATTCATTGGAGAAGCACAGAAGAAAAAAAAATGAATGAAATGTCAATTAACGGTCAGAAAAATGTTGCTGATAGTTTTCCTAGCTAATATCAGACAATATTCCAGAATTTGCCAATGCCATTTTTTGGATTTAGTTGAGGATCAGATCAGTAAAACACTTCAAATCCCAAAAATATTACACTTCTCTGTGTTACAAGCAGCAGGTTGGTCCTTGGCATGCCTGACGGGTTCCACTTCAACACACGTACACACACTCCAGCTTTGTAAATAGTGCATGTGTACACCGCTTGATTGACCCTCTAATTGACTTTTTTTGTGTACGGAATGGTTATTGTATCATGCTAAATAATAAAGAAGACAACAAATTTCAAATCCCCTGCAAGCTTAAAAGGCATATGTAAATATAAATATTTATATATATACACACACACACACACACACACACACACACGCACACACACTATAGATGACAGCAACTAATATTCATGAAAGCGTTAAAAGCCAAACACTGATGAAACATCTGTTTTGGATTTCGTACGTTGCTCTCTCGCTGCGCAGTATTTCCATGTTGTGTTCAAATGTAACTGATGTCATTGGACGCAGCACGGTCAAGGAAAACAACGCAGGCTTTTGTCACCCTACACTTTCTATGTGCGTGTCATTTCCGAGCTGTGATACACGCGCGTGTTTTGTGTGAAGTGCATTGACGTGCGTCCGTGTGATGTTGTGCTCAACAAGGTCATGAGCGTGAATGTGTCACAAAACCTGAAACAGTGAATAGTAAAAGTTGTGGTTACTTGTACATATTTGTGCGTCTTTTATTGTTGGTGGAGGATGCATGAGATGGATGAAATGCTTTTCCAGGGCTCCTCAAAGAAAAAAATTCATGCAAACACGATTGAATTTGAATTTGTTTAACTTTTTTTTTTCTTCTCAAGCTGCTGCTTAAAGTGCACCAAAAATAAACTGGCCATATTTGTGCAGTGGTGTTGGTTTTTTGTGTGTGTGTGTGTTTATTTTGACCTTTTCTCATGAAGGTCAGCTCACTGTCAACACCATGTCACTCAGCGTCAGCCCATCTGTCGTATGACCGACCCACTAATCCCAGTCACGTGCTCTGGGCTTCCATAACCTTGACAACGTGCCATGTGTTTGCAGGGACGCCAAACACTTGACGCTGAAGCTGTCAAAGCTTCCAAAACTACCAGGCTGGGCTACAAGTTCTTCCTCAGTCTTTGGTTCCTTTGACAAAGACTTTACATGATGCCCATCTTGGAGGCGCTGTATCTAGAGCTATGCTGTCTTTAAAAAAAAAAAACACAATGGCGTCAGAGTGGCGGAAGGAGCTTTCTGATGCAATGGCCAAAAGTGTAAAGTATCTGTACTATTGGTTGTATCTGTTCCTTATTTTATGTTGGGCCAGCAACAAGTCTAAAATTTTGTCCACAACTTAACAGTAGCTAACACACACGTTCGTGCATTGATGCTAGCACAACTAACTTGAGCTAGAAGCTAGCTAGCATCCCAATCGCACCAGCTGTTATGGAAATCTGAAAATAGGAAATTTATCTCAAACAGATTGTCGAAACATATTTACAGTTGTGTTATATATCCTAAAGTGAGCAGGCTCTCCTTTTTGAACAATTGGAATGCGATGGGCGTGCATTTTGAATGTTTGACAGAACACCCGCTGACGTCTCGCACTTCGACTCACGCACTTCGATTTCGTCTTCCAAGAGTTAGTCATGAAAAATAAAGGTGTCAATGATATTATTTCATTACTGTTGACGAAAACAACATTGCTATGGTGAACAAAGCCCTCAGTCATAGTGATGGGCTAAAGATGTTAATGGGAGCCGTGTTCCTGCCATCGTCAGTGTCACACGGATTGTAGAAGGGGTACAAAGGAAGCAGGAGAGTTCCCATGGTGAATGTGTAGACAGACGCCATATTCTCAGCGTTATAGAAAGAAACCTCCTCCTTTTCACAGTCCAGAAATACACCGACGCGAGCCAGGCGAAGCGGCACATTGACCCTGACGGGTGTGGGATCGGTGCAAGCCAAGATGTCTCCGTTCTTCAGGGCCAAAGTCCAAAGACCACTGGACGTGCCCGTGGCCTCTATCTCCCCTCGGGGTATGTCGGCCCGTGCCACGCCCAACCTCCACGCCGTTTTCCGGCCCACCTCCACCTCCCAGTAGTGTCGCCCCACACTGAAGCCCTCGCGGCCCAGCACGCAGTAGTAGTGGTGGAAGCGTTTGGGGTTGTCCCGGCAGCATTTTGGCATGTCTTTAGCGTCGTCAAAGCGCACTGATGTGCAGGATGGGGACACGGAGAGGAGAGGATGGGCCGTCTCTGGGTCGAACGTCACCCGTGTAATATCTGGAAGCAAGCACAGTAAACTTTATAGGTGTGTCCTTGAAGACGTGTCCGGCGGAGTGACAATTTGGTTGCAGACATTTTCACATTTTCTTATAATATGTACATACTTGGGTAAAGGCAGCTTTTCATGCGCTTCCATATTCTGTACTGTATGGGTCCCACAAAGTGGCCTGAGAGCAGTTCACTGTCCACTTCTGGAGGGAGGACAAATCTGACCTGAGATCTGCTTGGATCAGATGAGGCGGGGGAGGATGTCAATGATTGATGGGCGCGATGTGAAGCTTGCGTAACACAAGTTTGATGAATAGACTTGCCTTTTAATAAGATCTTGGATATCCTGCAGTCAAAGGAGTGGAAAAAAAAAACATAATAAAATGCTTGGCTATGCAACATTCTGGCCTGAATGCAAATGTAATTTGATACGATATTTTCCTCACTTTGAGCATGTTGATGCTCTCTTCCTCAGCCAGTTTGTTGTTAAGCACGGCCATGGCTCTCTCCAGGTCCTTCCGTTGCTGGTAGATGTCATCCTCCCTCTTCTTCAGTCCCATCAGGAATTTACCTCGCTCCTGCTTCAAGCGCTCGAGATCCTTGTACTCCTCCTCATCCAGGAAGCGATGGAGGTTCCCGAACTCGGCTCGGATCTCTCGTTCCAGTTCGTCGAACTGACTCTGAAAAACCACACGGCTACACGCTGGCCACGATACTAGGTACATTAATGAGATCCAATCAAAGAATGGTTTAATTTTGCAGGTTCCACTATGTATTTTACGTCCAGAAAAGATTGGTATAAATAATTGACTAAGAAGAAGGCTGTACCTCTAGTTGTACTGAGTCGATGTACGTCTCACTCTCTGCCTCCCTGCACTCATCCACTTCATGCTGGATTCTTTTAATAGCTCGGATAAGTTTGTCCTGGAACACAAAGAATCGTGGTCCGTTGATATACATCTGTACTGCCTATGTTAAGGTGATATACTAGGTTCTGGTTAAGGGATACAAGAGATAGAAGAGAGGACTGACCCTTTATGTGCTAATGTCAGTGGTCCTAGTAGAGAACCCTGTGGGACACCGTTACTGCTAATGTTACAATAGGAAGCGGGAAAGGCAGGTAAGAAAGTTACAAAATTTTGGGTCTGTTGTTCTGTCGATCGGTAGTAGATTGGTTAGAAGGTTGGTACAAAGGTAGAGTGGCAGGTAGGAAGGAAGTTATTGATCAGGGAGTGCCCAAGTCCGGTTCTCCAAAGCTCATATTAAGCCTATTTTAGATTGCTCCTGATTCAACTGATCAGGATCATTACGAGGCTTCTGCAAAGGTTGCTGATGAGCTGATCGTTTGAATCAGGTGTGTTAGAGGAGGGATAGAGCTAAAGCTGGCTGAATAGGGGATCTCGAGGGCCAGACTTAGGATGAAACAAAGGAAGGGAGGCAGGTCGGAAGGTACAAGTGTAGGTTGGTACAGTATGTAGGTCAGTGCAGTTGTACGTCAGGCGTGCAAGGTGTTAGGTAAGTAGATAGCTTACCTTATGTTCAGAGAGCATGCCTCTGTTGAAGTCATTCTTGGTGTGCTTTCCGTACATTCCAGTGAACATGGCACACAAAGCACAAGTTAGAGAACTTATACATGTAAACAGGGAAGGTGACAAAGTAGACCCAAGTGAGTATGTGGGGTGGTGGGGGCGGGTCAAAAGAGATGACAAGCTAAAAATAACAGAAGTGAATACTTAGAATGTTCCATTAAAAAGACAGAGTGGTGGATGGAGGGCTGACGGCTCTCTGTGAGACCGGCACCATGTGATTCATGGCAGCGGACATAGAAAGAAGAGGCTATTTTGGGCTTTGCACAACAAATGGGAGCTACAAATTACAGTGTCACAAATTTTCTGGGCAGGTTTCAATTTTTCAGGGTACCTCATCGATCTTCCGTCAAAGGGAGATGTGGGGGAGGTCGGTGAGGTAATGCAGTGCAGCCATTACAGTGCTTTTTACTGCCCCGAAATGACACTGCGGCATTTTAGCAGGATTCCCATCTGTATGAATCTCACTAAAAATGGCAGGGAAGGCAGACAATATGACAAGAGAAAAGGTCTTGTTTGTGGTTTTAAGAGGCGTGATGTTGTCAGTATGAGTGTGTGTGTGTGTGCATGTGTGTGCCTGTGCAAGATGGGTGAGTTGCCATGCCAACGATCTTTGCGCTACATAAGCAATTGCCACTGTCCTGCCTCATTCCTCTGCTCCATTCATCTCCTCCATTTTAAATACATTAAGTGTTCACCTTACATTGATGCTGTGTCTCCACCACCTCTCCGCGTGCATGCACGCGCGCACGCACACACAAAATCATGCAGTGAGTCAGCATGACGCACCCCCTGCAAAAGTCTCCCCTATCTATAATTCATCCTGCAGGGTACTGCCAAGTGAATCTACGGTGTACGGTGTGGTCTGTGCAGCAAATTCACCATCAGGCGACTGTACAGAGGACATTGAGATACCGCTCAAAGCATCAAGGCCAGATACAGTGCCGGGCAAAACTGTTTGACCCCTTCGTGATTTTATTTTTTTTTTTGGGATCGTCAAGCTAATTTTAAGGTTGAACAAAAAAACTCATAAGTCTCAAATACATAAGTCAGTCACGTGAGAAAAACGTTGATCATTGTTTTCCAAAGTAAAAGCCAATATTTAAAAATGTCTTATTTTAAATACAACCAAAAATAAAAACATATTGCTAAAGTAATACTCAGCTAAATAAATTGTTGCGATTGTACCTTAAAGTAATACTCAGCTAAAGAAATTGTTGCAATTGTACCTAACATTGTGTCCATATTAAATTGGAGGAAGCCGGAAGAGAGAGCCGCCTCCGTAGCTACGTAGACATGACGCGGATGACATCACGACGTTCGGCGCGTCAACAAAACCATGTTGCTAAAGAGAGACTAAAGGAAGAGGTACGGATTGCAAGATTCTTCCGAATAGTTGTCCGCACTGGTGAAGCCTACGCTGGAATCGTAAAACAAATCAAAACAAAACACTGAGCGAATTTCTATATATTTCTTTCAACTCACCGCCGTGTATTTTGAGCGAGATTAGCTCGTCTGCTAACATGTTTAGCTAGCTTAGCCAGCTTGCCTTGTACGGCAAGTTTGAGAACGCTAATGTAATTAATGCTTATTCCTTTTACATTTTAATTGTATACTTTGTGATTATGTGACTTAAGATTTCGCTGTTAATGTGAGTGGTGCATTTCAGAAATGAACGGCCAAGCAGACGTCGAAGTCGACTACAAGCGAAAATACAAGAACCTCAAACGAAAGTTGAAATTTTTGGTTTATGTGAGTATTGAAGTGGTGGCAGAAACACTCGTACTATGTACGTAAGTAATTTTTCTGAACCCCCCCCGCCCCCCCTCAGAAGAAGTAAGGTGTACATCTCGTAACTTAAATCAATCTGCAATTTAATAAAAATGGTTTTAGCCTACTTAAGTGATCAACGTACTGAAGAACAACATTAAAACAGAATTTTTACTGCCACTTTTACAGTACCCGTTTTGACAACTTGTCACACGGGGGCGCAGCGGTGATACGTTTGCACACAAAAAAGTTTATGTATTACTCGAAAAAGTAAGCTAAGCATTGGTTCGGACTTTTATGCCTTTAAAATAATGTGTTCCCACTAAAGAGTGGAAAGTTAGAAAGTACAAATATGCGTTAAAATGTCGAGAACAAAGTAAAATGTCATCAGAAAATCATATATACATATACCTTATTCCTATCTTATTTTTACTTCCTTACTTCCCACTACGGGTATTAAAAGCATATATATATATATATATATATATATATATTTTTTTTTTTTACCTTAAAAAAATATATATATATATATATATATATATATATATATTTTTTTTTTTTACCCCACTAGGAACACGAATGCTTCCAAGAGGAGTTGAGGAGGGCACAGAGAAAACTGCTCAAAGTGTCCAGGGACAAAAGGTTTGTGCCATATTATTCTTCATATCCTCTGTCGCTTTACAATTTACAATAAATACAATATAGCTTTATTTTTATAGTGCTTTCACAACAGCTACAGCTGTAACAAAAGCATTTGACAGAATTTAAAGAATTTATATGGATGTTACAAAAGACTTATGTTCGTCCATTAAATATACAGAACAGGGTGTTTTTAAAAAAAAAAAATATTGCATTTGTTTACTGTACCCTGTAATTCAAATATATTCTTTGAATTAAATCCCCCCAATAATGCCTCCTCCACAATGTGCATTGTGGTTTATTGAAACAATATTGTACATCTAGACTCAGTGGATCCACAGATCCACTGTCAGGTCCATCAAGTTGTGCATGGCAAAATGGACAGACAATTTAAAAAAAACAAGCAATATCCACCCTTTGAGTTTTTTTTTTGTTACTTCAACAGATGTGTCTATTCATTTGCTTCATTAATCAATTTGTTAAACAGGAAAGAATTAATATACAACCTCCTATACATTTGATTATGTTTAGTGACATATTCATCGGTGAAATTTCAGCTTCCTTCTGGACCGACTGCTTCCCTACGAGAGGGTGGATGAAGACTCCTCAGGTAGTTTAACTCAAAACAATTTTTTCATGGAGAATTCTCAGCGTTAAAATGTTGTTCGCGCTCAGCTTTTCACTTTGTGGCTTTTAGATTCCGACGCGACCGTGTCCTCGGACTACAGCGAGGGAGAAGTACTCCGGGAGAGGGAACGAGAACGGGATGGAGCCAAGAAGTAAGTCACATAAATCAGCAAAGCCCTGACTTATGAATTCATCCATCCATCCATCATCCGAGCCCCTTATCCTCACATGGGTACATTTGAAGAATTTGCAACGCTTTTGCTAACCAAAAAGAGCAGCATCTACCAAAGTGTAGAAACTCACAGATGACTAAAAGTGTGGGTGTCATCCCGCATTTTGAATACCAATTCCCTGCACAGTATTTCAGATGTTGTAACCTTTGGCTTATTGACATGTTCTCGCTCCGTCACACGCAATTTTACGAGGCAAGCGCAATTGAGTGTGTTTTGTGTCCTTTCCAGGCGAAGAAGTAGCCCGGGCACGTGTCTACCGTCATCACCCTCGCCTCATCTCTCCCTGCTATCTCGTCCGGGCGTACACACGTTGCAGTCCTCCGCCTCCGGCGCTTACCTCAACACTGTGAGTGACTTTCTCCCTCCCACGACCTCGCCTTTTCTCGTATCCTGCCAATGCCTCCTCCTCCTCCTCCTCCTCGTCCTCCTCCTCCATCATCATCATCATCAAGCCTTACCAACAAGTTGATTTGTCATTTTATTTCTCTCCTTTGTCGCAGTATTCATTTTTTTGTGTTGGTTTGCTTGTCATCTTTCTGTCACGTGGGCCACTTCCATTTGTGTATGTGTGCGCTCATACTGGGCAGATGCCCTTCCCACCAGAGTATTTGGCTCCCCCTGCTGATCGAGTGAAGAAAGAGCGGAAAACAAAGGCGCCCAAAAACAAGAGAGATCCAGCCGGGAAGGTGAGAGATGGAAAAAGGGGAGCAAACAAACAAAAGACAGTCTTAGGCCACCGTTAGCTTGTTGTTTTAACATTTAGCAAAAATGTCCTGGGTTGTCTTGGGAATCATTCACCTTTGCCCAACTCCCGAATCATAGTATGGAGATTTGTATTGATTTATTTTTACACCGTAACAAATTACACCATCAGACAAGGATAATGACATTCAAACTCCTTCCCCTCAACAAATTGGTTAATTTTTCGATTAAAGCAGTTAAATGTTCTATTCAGCTACCTTTAATTCTAATTCAAAATGACATCAAAACGAGATTTATTTTGGGCAACATCATTTTCAACGTGTTGTAATGACAAAAAGCCTTCTGCAGAAGTTGTGCGGGATCTTTGTGTGTAAGAGGCTAACGATGCCTGAACTGAATTTTATTGATAATTTTACAACTCAACCCCTCCCTCTTGGTTTTTGGTCATTTGAGTTTGACTTGGTTCTGATTCATTCCGTATTGCATTCATTCATCCCCCACCCCCTCCAAGCATCACGTGTCAGTCTTTCTTTCCCATTCCTTAAGTTGTTGTTGTTTTTTTTTTCTTCCTCCTGCCCGCACACCTGCAAGGTGGTGGCGCCCATGACCGCCAATTACCCATCGGGCCCGGCTGCGGCTTCGACGGCCAGTGGCCCCTTCAGCTGGGTCCCCCGACAGATGCTCAGTGGGGATGCCGCCGAGGATGATGGCGAGAGCGACATCGACAGCGAGCGAGGAGACGAAGACCGAGGCGAGGGTGACGAGGCCGAGCTAGTCATTGACATCCCTAATGAGTGAGCTTGTCTGCGTGCGTGTGTGTATGTGTGAGCGAATATACTGTGTAGGTGTAAATACAGTCATCCCCAGCCATTTGCGGGATGGGGATTGAGCACCGCCGCCATTAATGAAGACTTGAACATTTTCCGTTACAACTTGGCTAAACTTCGCTCCTGCAGGTACATTAGTGGCTATATCAATCAATCATTGTTTGAACACAAATATTGGAGTGACAAATAATGTAAAAAAAAAAAAATACTCAGGCATACATTATTTATCTTCTGCAAAGAATGACAAATTTTACTGAACTTACTGTGGAGTGACCATTATGTCATTGCTTTTTCTGTAAAGTTAATTCTGATAGTGTTGCTTTTCTTGTTAAGAATGTTTTTTTGGGAATAGTTCACCACAAATGTGCAAGGGATTATTTTATGTTACGTGAGATGTACCCCACTAATTTCGTGAACTAGTCCATACTTGTACCAAACAGCCCTTTCCACAGTTTAGTTTCAAGGACTCCCCGTGTGGACTGTTTTCAAACTGCACTATGACTTTTCAAACAACCTTCCATGTAAAGAAATAAAGCAGTCAAGCTTTATTCAGATGTAGTAGGTGTGCCAAAAGCTTTTAAAGGGAGCGACGAAAAAGTGACTTTGATCGCATTGGTTACAACATTTCAAACATGGTTTAATAAATGGCCTTTGGGCCTCGTTTAAATTGATATTGTGGCAGCTTTATTGTTCCTTACAGAGCAAACGATGAGTAATCTTTTTTTGCAGCTCTCAAAGCAGGCGTGTCACTTGTGATTCAAAGTTTGTCATTGATTTTTCACGCCGTGCACCATCAAACCCTGCGACTCATTCTCCACTCTCACACTGCAAACATGAATTTTTACTATGGTCAGTGGTGTATGAATAAACAAAAAATTGGAATCGTGATGGTGAAGCCCAAGGGGTGTGTTTGCCCCAACGCTTGAAGGCAGTCTGGCCAGATTCCAAAAGGATGATCACAATGAGCAGATTGTTTGTCTGACAAATGCAACACTGCTTTGATTTGAACATCAGCTCCAGTCTGCATGAGACAGTGCCAGGATGAAATGTTTTAGGGAGGAACTTTGGTTAGTAGACACGGAAGCACCTGTTTGACTTGACTTTCAAGAATGTGACGTAACCGTTATGAAAATGAGCAAGAAAACTCCCAACTGAAATAATAATAATTAAAAAAAAAAACTTAAAATAATACGCAAAGTCAGAGAAGTCTAAAAACTGCACCAAGTCAGAGCAGTCTATTTTCTGCTCAGTCGCATATATAATGTACGTGTATAATTCATGTCATTGTTGCTCTGGCCAGTCACCATCATGCACGAGAAATGTGCACAGCGACAAAAAAAAAAAGGCAGCCAGTCAAACAAGGCTTGTACGCGTTGGATGTCGCTTGATTACTGCCGGCGTGTGTTTGGGAATGCTGATTTACAGGTAAGCGGCAGGTTGCGGAGGGTGTGAGCAGGGCTTGTCTCATAGAGTCAAAGCCGTCGCCATGGAGACAAGGGGAGGGGCCGTGGGTGGAGCTGATAGTGGAGTGTGTGGTGGTGGTGGGGGGGGAATGCAAGCAAGATAGAGCCTGCTTTAGTTAGTTGCTCATTTGCTGACTTGTAACATGATTTTAGGAGCAAGCAGCCAGTGAGGGACACAGCAAGACACTCGTATTTATTTGTAACTCTCTCACACATTGTATGGCTTTGTGAGAGAGATTTGCTGAGCTCACCACCCTCCTACACAGCAACATGCTGACTGTCGCTGTGTGGGTGCTGGCCCTGCTGGGCCCGGTGCAAGGCTGTAGCCTGTCACCGCCAGCTGACGAGAACGCCGAGCTGGACATCCCATGTGCCCTTTGCTTTTACGGGCAGACACTTGCTTGGCGCGAGGGCTCGGCGCTGAGCCCTCGGTGTCACAAGACGCCCGGCGGCCACGACTTCGCCACCCTGCACAGACCCGACTGTGACACGGCCGTCGCCTTGGCCTTTCGTCTCGGCCCCGGATGGACCCAGGGACAAGTGGGAGAGGAGATTGCGGTAAGGGCACATCTGTCACATTGGTGCAACTTGCAACGTTTCAAATATGCTCATATGTGCTTTGGAAATGCTGTCGTACAACACACAATACAATACATCCTGATTTATATAGCGCTTTCACAACAGAAGCAGCTGTAACAAAGCGCTTAACAAAACAGTTAACATAAAAGTAAAATAATAAGCACAAAAGGAGAGAATCAAAGTGTCCTTTCTCCAGTGGATCAAAGACGTCATGCTCAAAATATGCACACGTCGGCTACAAGCTAAGTTTCAAAGTCAACAAGAAGCTGTAGCATCCATTGACGAAAAAAAAGATTGGTTCACTTCTCCTGTCCCATGTAAATCCGCTTCAATTCCAAGTGGCGACTCTCAGTGCCAAAAACGCTCCTCTCTCCTCATCCTCAACTCCAGCAGTCATCCATCTAGCCGCACTAATGCAGACTGTCAACAGCGCCGACATCTCCACTGAACAAAGCGGGGCTGTGAAAAATGCTGCCCATTACGGGTGCAAAAAACACAAGCAGCTGGGGGCTGTACAGCACCGACAGTCAAATGGCGCCAACATTCCTCTCAATCAAAATCTGTGCTGGTACAGGTGTGCTGCCGAAAAGGCGCAAACACCAAGCACAGATTCTTCTTCTTTGACGAATGTCGTGGCCCAAAATGCTGAAAACAATCCACATCAGGTCCACATGACAAAACAACAAACACCATGTGACAAAACAAAAGACAAAAACAACAAAAAAGCAAGGCTCTTGAAGAGCACTTGCCGACGGCTGCCTACTCGGGCGCCATCTTGGGAAATAAAAAGTAGTGCAGCGTGTCACAAACTTTTTAAACCAAATGGTACCTAAAAATATATTGGGCTCTCCAAGGATCATCGTCACGACACGACCGCCTTAAAAATACAATATCTCGCCCTGCTACTCATGATTATTTTTTAAATTTTTTTGTTTGTTTTCTTTTTAAGATAAATTAGATCAGGGATTGGCAAATGGCGGCCCACGTCAACCCCTCCACCCAAAAAGAGCATTCATTCATTCAAAACATCCATCCATTTTAACCTCACAAGGGTTGTGGGGCGTGTCGGAGCCTATCCCAACCGTCTTCGGGCAGTAGGCGGGGACACCCTGAACCGGTTGCCAACCAATCGCAGAGCACAGGAAGACGAACAACCCTTCGCGCTCACAATTACACCTAGGGACAATTTTGAGTGTTCCATTCACCTGCCAGAGTACCCGGAGAAAACCCACGCAGGCAAGGGGAGAACATGCAAACTCACAGGGAGCCACTATCGAACCCTGTACTTCTGCACTGTGAGGTCAATGCGCTAACCACTTGGCCACTGGGGCTCTCTCTCTCTCTCTCTCTCTCTCTCTCTCTCTCTATTTTGTCAAATATTGTGCACAGATCTCTTGAAATCTGTGTTTGAGCAATGAAAATCCCTTAAATCCTTGGGGGCTGCAATATATGCCACGGAGTCATGGCAGGGCTTTCCCAGGCGCAACAAGAGGTACAAGCCATCAGCTAGCTTGTGAGCTAACACACTTCCAGGGTTCCTCTTGGCTGGAGGATGGGAAGTATGAATTGAACAAGCTATTCTGTAGCTTTCATACTTAATAGAGATGCTGATTTTCAAATGTAATAATGTGCACAGATTTATTTTGCAAATTGAGATTGGCCGTAATAAGTTTTGCTCTGACCAACCAATCAGAATTCGGAAAATTGCCGATGCCGTCTGATTAACGAGACTGTCCCATTGCTCACATTAGCTTGACATAGCAACAAATAGCTGAAATCTGACTGGATGAAAAAACTCTGACATCCACATATCATTGAAAGCAGCACAGCCAAATAAAAACAAATCAAATACAAATGTAATGGAACAAACACACTAACTTAATCAAAATTGAAACTGACTTTCTGCTTGTGTCGCACAGTCAATGGAAAAGGACGGAGTCCAAATTTTCATTCCAGCGCTTCTCCGAGGAGGCGACCACGAAACACCCTCGACGGACGCCCCCCTCCCACGCTGGGATTGGCTCATCTCCAGTGTGCTCCGCTCTGGCGCTGCCTCGCAATGCAGTGCTCTTGGCGGGGACCTCTACGTCCTAACCGGGGTCGAGGACGGTGCAGCGGAGGTGCTGTGGTCCGCGGCGTGCTGCTCCGTCCCGGGCGGCCACGGCGGCTTCGGCATGGCCATAATTAGCGAGTCGCTCCATGACTATGTCCACGTGAAGCAATTGAGCGTTGAGGAGCTGCAAGATACGCTGGGAGTGCAGGAGCTGTTCTCCGGAGGCTGCGGGGAGGCGAACGGTGGGTCGGCCGCGGTCACGTTGGATCTTCAAACCCAAGAGGGTGCAACGGACAAGGCTGAAGATTTGGACTCCACTCAAGCTGCGAGTCACTCGGATGCAAGAGACTCTGATGTGACGGAGAAATCCGCAGGGGAGAAGGAGGGTGGAAGGGACTCGGATGTGACGGAGAAATCCACGGGAGGGAAGGAGAGCGACGGTGGCATTCAGGAGGCTGATGAGACGCGTGATGTTGAACGCGTCGCTGAACAAAAGGACAAGGCAGACGGCAATTCCAGCAACATTGTGGTCAGCATCTTCTCCACCACGTTGTCCATCCTCAAAGCTCCACTCAGGCCCCTCTTCTCCAGAATCACACAATTCCCTGGACAGGTAAAAGATCTGCTTCAGGCTTTGCTATTTCGTATTCATTATTCAAAGTATTGTGTGTTATTATTATTATTTAATATTTGCACTTTTTACAAATCACATCAGGGATAACCAGAATTATTTTTGATTTGATGAGACCTCATCTAAATTAACATTTTTAACTTTTTTTTTTTTACAATTTTTACAATTGTCCCAAACGCTCTCTTATACTGTAGGTGGCAATTTTTTTGTTCATTTTGTCATCCACCCTTTTTCAAAATTTCCACTGACTTTTTCTAGTTTTATTCATTCTTATTCTTTCATTAATCGACTTTCTAATTGAATTCATTGTCCTTTTTCTGAACGCCACCTGAGATAACTGGTTTATTGTATTTGATTTCACAAATTTCCCCTCGGTGTAACATTTGCCATGTTTCCGAAACCTATCGACATGACCTGAAACTGATTTTCGAATTGTAATTTTGGACATCTAAATTCAATTTACCATCCACACGTTTTGCGAATCCCATTTGAGACGACTTGATCTTGTTTTGCACAGTTAAGCGTGATTGAATTCAGCATACATCATGTTCCCGAACTCGATCTGAGATAACCTTAAATTCATTTGATTTCTATTTGGTAGTACTTTTTCAGCTCCGTTTAAACATTCCCAAAGCTGGCCGAAATGTAATCTATATATTTATAAGTCTAAAGATTGATTAAAAACAAAAACAAAAAAAAAACATGTTTTATTTGAGGTCATGACTTTCCCATTGTGCCTTTTCATACAGGTGACATACGTTCTCCGGAAGGACCTCGGCGTCCTCACTGCCCTCCCAGGAGACTTCTTCTCCCTCTTCTACCTCTTGACGTCGGACCTGCTGTCGTGGGTACGTTGGGTGGCTGAGACGCTGCTGGACTTCCTGATGGACTGCATCTACAATCTCTACTACTGCGCCTCCTCCATGCTTGCCGCACTGCTGAACAGCTGCTACACGGGGGTCACCGGCGTGGGGACCCTGGCCGGCGACACGGTCGGGATATGCGGAAACGCCCTGGGCAAGACCTGGCGGGTAAGCAAGTTCTTCGGGGGGCGTCTTCTGAGGCAGAGCGGGGACTACGCCGGGACGGTGGCCATGGAGATGGGGGATCAGGCGCTAGCTGTTGGCGAGGGGACGGGCCGGCTGGCGTGGAGAAGCGTTGCCGGCGTGTTCAATACCGTCTTCGTGGGAGGGAGCATCGTTATTGGGGTGGTGGATGTGGTGTTCGGGGCCTTCACGGAAGGTTTTGGACGGGAGAGGGAAACGACACCGGTCCACACTGATTTGTCAGAGACTGAGTAGGAACATTTTGGAGTGGGTTTGCTTTTCTTGTGCTGGAAACGATTCTTCTAATCTATTTAAAGGGGATATCTTGACAAAAATCGACTTTTTAACAGTTTATGAAAAAGAAGTTGGCTCTCTCGATTTCCTGCCCCACCCATCAAGTCTAAAAATCGAATCTCTTTTATCTGGCAACTTGTAAAATGTGTCTGCAAGCAAGATATTCTGCACGTCCACAAACTTTGTCATAATAATGTCGAGAATTTACATAATAAGCACCTACATTGCTTCTCTGCCCAAGACTTTGAAGCAAGGCTGGGTGAAGATCCAGTGCCACTTTCAGGCAACAGCTGGACAACTCTGAAAACCTATTTTAAGAAACTCAACTCACGGTCATTGTGGACCACATTGAAGTTCCCCAACTCGTGTGACACCCTTACAGTATTACGTCAAAGCCAAAATGTAAGCAAAGCTGCATTGAGTTTCATTGGATGCTCAAATTAGCATTAGCTTCTACGAAGTGACACACATTTAATCTCTGTGAAATTGGTGCCAGTGGGTGGGGGAATTTGTGTTTGGTGGGGTGCCGCTCTTGTAGCAAGGCTCGGTGCCCGCCCCCTGAGTGGTCAAGGTAACAAACCCACCGTTGCCCACTCACATCAGACAAGGCCAACCCTTCAAAAGCAGCTGATTTCAGCAACACAACAAATATGGCATTAAGTGACATGCCACAGACACGTTAAGACATTCAGGAACTGTTTTAAATTGTAGATTGGGGGAAAAAAAGTCAAATATATCTCCTTTAAATCACTGTTGACCATTTAAAATGTTTTTTTTGTTTGCAAATGACCTCTGATGTGTGGTAAAGGCAAGACCTGTTTGATGACCCTGAATGTGCCTTTGTTTTCAAATCATTGTAATAAAGATGATTCAATGTTTTTGTGTTGTACATTTGAATAAAAGAGAAATCACCACCCTTCTCCAAACTGAGTGATATTTCTTCGGTAATGATTAATTAAAGGGCGACCAGTTTGGTCAAGACATCTTTACTCAAATAATCTTATGTCATCACATGTGATTAAGGATATGCATCTACACCACCAGTTAGAGTGTTACATTAACCTGCCATGCAAGTTTTTGGAATGTGGGAAGAAAACGCAGAAAACCCTACGCAGGTGAGAACATGCCAACTCCACACAGGAAGGCCGGAGCCGGAATCGAACCCTGCACCTCTGTACTGTGAGGTGGACGTGCTAACCAGTCAACACCGACCCACCCTTTATTCAATAGCACTAACGGTTTATTCAAATCGGTAGTGTAGATTCCGTTCATGTAAATGAGTTATCAACAAGTAAGAAATAAAATTAACAGAGATAATAATCATGACAAATTTTCTAAAAACAAAACAAAACATTAAAGAATAGATTACAATTTTTAACGACTATTTTAATAACGAAACGATGTGTGTTTCAGTCGTCTTAAAAAAAAAATAGTTGCAAAAAGTTTACTTGGAGACTTCCGTGCCGGGGCGGAAGTGACGCAACACGGAAGTGGCGTCTCATTGCATCAGATCGCTCAGTGTGGCGTGAGAGATCTCACGCGGCGAGCAGCTTTTTGACCGGCTGACGTCTTTCATTGTTTCTTTCAAAGGTAGGAGCATCGCACGCGTGGACATACTTAGCCTCACCACGCTACCACTTTCAGACAACGTCTTTTCTCTCGTACTAAGCACGCGATTGTGGCTAAAATTCGTGTTTGACTGTGTTTGAAAGCGAGAGCTAACTTAGCATTGACTTGAGTCAGATTTTGACAGGTGGCGACAATCAAACTTAAGCGGCTCACTTTCTCGCCGCTCGTCTGTTTGGAATTCAACTCCAATATACGATGCATACTCAACTTCATACACAACTACAATGGCTCTATAAAATATGTAATGGTGATGAGTGCTTGGCATGTCTGCCCCACAGTCTACAAAGTCTGATTTCGAATCTCCTTCGACATGCAGACCAAATACTGCGGCTGCATTACATATTTGCCAACCATATCTGACAGGTTCATTGAACACTGTGTTTTTCCATTATGTAAATTTGAGTGTGAAATCTCGTTTCTGTGTATGTGCCCTGGAATTGGCGAGCATGCTTACTTCTTAGTCATTTCATACATAAAGCATATTTGACAATAAAGATGACCTTGACCTTAGGGTCATGTCTAACTTCAGCAATAAAGGGCTACAGCTTGTCAACCTCAAAGCCATACTGAGAGACATAGGACCTTAAAGTACTTGTAAGATGGGGGTATTGGAAACACAGACAAATTGTGCATCAATCTGATATTAATTAAATGTACAGCCATTATTGCCGATAATGATTGATTATTTTTGCCCCTTAGAAAAGTAATCATGTTGTTATATTTCATTCAACAAATGTCAATTGGCCCACGTGAATTCTTCCCCAAATCACGTAATAATAAAAACAGTCAAAAGGATACATTGCAAAATCTGTTACATATCTCCCATGGTAAATAAAATCTTGTTTTGACTGTCCTTTGTTGCCCTAAAAACATTGCATGCATCACATTTTGTCTACTTAGAGTTCATGTTAGATGCGAATAATGCCTGTTTCCAGTGTTGATTTTTGTAGTCTGAATCCTTGGTTGTGTGTCTCCATCAGGGATGGCCACTCTTTACGTGTCCCCCCACCCCGATGACTTCCGGAGCCTGCTGGCTCTCCTCGCCGCCGAGGCGTGGCCGTCCTCTGGCGTCAAGATCGTCACTGACAACCCCCCCGCCAATCTCTGCGCCCGCTCCACTCCCGCCTTGGTGCTGGGCGCGGGGGACGGCGGCGCCGTGCTGAGCGGGGCCAACGCCGTGGCCTGGTACCTGGCCGTGCAAGGGAAGAGGGCCGGCGCGGGTGTGAAGCAGCAGAGTGAGGTGTGGCAGTGGCTCAGCTTCGCCGACAATGAGCTCATTCCGCCATCGTGCGCCGTGGTCTTTCCCCTCATGGGGGTGACGCTGGACAAAAAGGTGAGGGAGTCTTTCATCCAGCGCAGGGTGGCAAACCTTTTATTTATTTATTTTTTAAGTCACAGTGTGAAACCACATAAATGCCGGAAAGTGCATCAGTAACAGCAGGAACTTTGTGAATTGTCATGAAATGACTAATCATGGTAAAAATGTTATTTGGTAGTGTAATAATTGACTCGGCATATTAGTGTTCCCCTGCTTAATCGTGATCTGCTAATCATGAATTCTCCTGCAATTTATGGTTTTTGTTGTCGAGACAAATTCCATCCATCCATCCATTTTCCGATCTGCATATCCTCACAAGGGCCGGGGGCGTGCTGGAGCCTATCCCAGCCGTCTTCGGGCAGTAGGCGGGGGACACCCTGAACCGCTTGCCAGCCAATCGCAGGGCACACAGAGACGAACAACCGTTCGCGCTCACACTCACCCTTAGGGACAATTTAGAGTGTTCCATTAACCTGCTGCGCAAGTTTTTGGAATGTGGGAGGAAACCGGAGTACCCGGAGAAAACCCACGCAGGCATGGGGAGAACATGCAAATCCACACAGGAAGGCCGGAGCCCGAATCCAACCCTGCACCTCTGTACTGTGAGACCGACACGCTAACTGGTCGACCACCGGGCCGTCCAAGACAACAGTCATGTCTCATAAAGTATTGCTTTGGCGCCATCTTGTGCCACTTTTGTTACAAGAGGAACTATGTTGAAGTAAGGGGGAAGAGCTTCCTGTCGCCAAGTCGTCCTGTCTAATAGAAAAGTGGTGCCTTGCCAGCTTTTTTTTTTTTTTTTTTGGAGGG